>NC_141874.1:217273775-217576806 GCF_056163025.1 Triticum urartu
TTCCTGTGGAGGAAGCACAACCAGCTAGTCGTAGTTTAGCATCTATCGCATTTGATGTTGTTAAATCGTATGTGCGTATCTTCCCATCTTGGAAATATTATACTGAAGATGAAGGAAAATGCCAGTTGCAAGTGTTTTTCCAGGAGTTATGTGTAAGTAATGTCATTCATGGCAATTACTTTGCTTCGTCCCATACATCCCTCCATGATGGTTATAATACAACAAATTTTCCCATTTTTCTCCATAGAGAAGGACCAATTTGGAAACTCGGGATGAGGCTAATACCTCTACTATCTTCAAGAATGCTTGGTGGCAGTATCGGAATTACCTGAAGAAAACGTACTTCACCGGCAAAGAAACTCATCAAATTCCCTTACGTTCTCCTGAGACACATTTACTGGACGATGACTGGGAACGCCTTGTTCTGTACTGGTCCCGAGCCAAGAATGTGGTAAGGTCTATGAGCTCATTTTCTATTTTTAAGTATTATATTATTGCATCTTACTGTACTCTATTCATGTAGAACAAGTGCCTAAACCTGAAGAACAACTGTTCTAATTTAAGATTCCATTGCTACCATAGGACATAGATATATGTTTGTTTGATGCTTTTATTATGTACTAGTACTTGGCAATAGAAGACTTGCTAGTTTAATCTTGTCCACCTTACTAATGAACTGGTTCATCGAAATGAGTTTCATATACTAGTGCATGCTAAACTTGTTATGTGTCTGCTTGTTTCTTCTTTTAGAATGCTGACAAAATATTGGGGAAGAGTGCCTTATTAAGCAACGGTAAAGGAAGTAATGCAGATAAGGTTCAGGATAGTGACACATCCTGTCTTGGTTTAGTGTTGGAGTTACTGGCCACTACCGCTTGCACAAGCTATTCAAACTCACTGTCTGAATCAGTTCGGTTTCTTGAGTCTCAACTACAAGCTGAAAGACATCGATCAGCTGTGTTGCGACAAGAAGTGGAAGGACTATGGAAGTCCCTGGAGCATTCAGATGCATACTTTTTGGTGCAACAGCAAGCGTTGCAGGATTTTAACGCCAAACAAGACAAAGCTAATCAGCTTGCTAAGCTTATTGCCAGCATGGTGGATACCCAGGATAACGTTTCTTGAGCTCTTCTGAAGTTGTTTCAGTTATGCTCTTGTTTTGCTGCCGCGTTTATTTGCACTTGTGACCAATTTTGATGGCCAGTGTATATGATATGCTGCTTTGTTCCCTATATTTGCACTGGTGGCGAACTTTGATGCCCAATGGATGTAATATGTGTAATAGCCGTGATAGCCTAGCGTTAGTTACTTGCTTATTTATTTCCTTGTTGTCTTGTTTATTTGATTTCTTGTAGTCATTGCAGTTCTTTTTCCGCGGTTAACTAGTGGCTGCAATAACCTATTTTTTAAAACTAGGCCACAATAACCATGGGCTAATATTTACTGTAGTGACACTGGGCCTCCTACGGGCCGTAGAAACAGTGGGCCTTCTACGGGCTCTGATACCACTTGTAGGATCGAAAGTATGTCTAGAGGGGGGGTGATTAGACTACTTGACCAAATAAAAACTTAACCTTTTCCCAATTTTAGTTCTTGGCAGATTTTAGCTATTGCAGGACAAGTCAAGCAATCATCACACAATTCAAGCAAGCATGCAAAGAGTATATTGGCAGCGGAAAGTAAAGCATGCAACTTGCAAGAATGTAAAGGGAAGGGTTTGGAGAATTCAAACGCAATTGGAGACACGGATGTTTTTCCTGTGGTTCGGATAGGTGGTGCTATCCTACATCCACGTTGATGGAGACTTCAACCCACGAAGGGTAACGGTTGCGCGAGTCCACGGAGGGCTCCACCCACGAAGGGTAATGGTTGCGCGAGTCCACGGAGGGCTCCACCCATGAAGGGTCCACGAAGAAGCAACCACCCACGAAGGGTCCACGAAGAAGCAACCTTGTCTATCCCATCATGGCCATAGCCCATGAAGGACTTGCCTCACTAGCGGTAGATCTTCATGAAGTAGGCGATCTCCTTGCCCTTACAAACTCCTTGGTTCAACTCCACAATCTTGTCGGAGGCTCCCAAGTGACACCTAGCCAATCTAGGAGACACCACTCTCCAAGAAGTAACAAATGGTGTGTTGATGATGAACTCCTTGCTCTTGTGCTTCAAATGATAGTCTCCCCAACACTAAACTCTCTCTCATAGGATTTGGATTTTGTGGAAAGAAGATTTGAGTGGAAAGCAACTTGGGGAAGGCTAGAGATCAAGATTCATATGGTAGGAATGGAAGATCTTGGTCTCAACACATGAGTAGGTGGTTCTCTCTCAGAACATATGAGTTGGAATTGTGTATGTGTTCTGATGGCTCTCTCCACGAATGAAGAGGAGGTGGAGGGGTATATATAGCCTCCACACAAAATCCAACTGTTACACACAGTTTTCCAATCTCGGTGGGATCGAATCAACAAACTCGCTCGGACCGAAAAGGTAAACCTAGTGACCGTTAGAGATTTTCGGTGGGACTGACATGCAACTCGGTAGGACCGATATGGTTAGGGTTTGGGCATAACGTAATCTCGATGAGACCGATTACACAAACTCGGTGAGACCGAGTTTGGTAATAAGCTAACCAGAGAGTTGGTCAGGCAAACTCGGTGGGACCGATTTGCTCTTTCGGTGAGACCGAAAAGTTACAAAAGGGAAACAAAGAGTTTACATTGCAATCTCGGTGGGACCGATTCGCTCTTTCGGTGAGACCGAAAAGTTACGAAAGAGAAACAGAGAGTTTGCAATCCCATCTCAGTGAGACCGAGATCCCTATCAGTAGAACTGAATTGCTAGGGTTTGGCAGTGGCTTATGACAAGTGAAACTCGGTGGCGCCGGATAGAAAGAATCGGTATGACCGAGTTTGGCTTAGGGTTTAGGTCATATGTGGATGTGGGAAAGTAGTTGAGGGTTTTGGAGCATATCACTAAGCACATGAAGCAAGAGGCTCATTAAGCAACACCTCATCCCTCCTTGATAGTATTGGATTTTCCTAAAGACTCAATGTGATCTTGGATCACTAAAATATAAAATGAAGAGTCTTGAGCTTTTGAGCTTGAGCCAATCCTTTGTCCTTAGCATTTTGAGGGTTCCACTTTCACATCCATGCCATGCCAATCATTGAGCTTTCCTGAAATAGTCATCTTGGAATAGCATTAGCTCAATGAGCTATATGTTGTTATGAATTACCAAAACCACCTAGGGATAGTTGCACTTTCAGTTTCACCACGAGTCGTTAATGGGTGTAAAGTGATACACTGTTCATTACGGGCCAGTTTCACCACGGGCCGTTAATAGGCCAAGAGTTACATAGGGCCTCATATGGGCCGAAAGACGTCATGGGCCATACATGGGCCAGAAGTGAAAATGGGATGGAATCATATTGGATGGCCCAGATGACGCTACTGGGCCTAATTCGGATAGGGCATAACGGGCCTAGGGTTAGCGGGTTGTAAATGGGCTATATGCGAACAAGCCATTAACAGGCTTTACATGGGCCGGCCCGCCACCTTTTGACCAAGTCAAACGGGCCGGCCTTTTCACAGGAATGGGCCTCTGATGGGCCGTGCCACGTGTCGACGTATCATAGGCGCCTATCTGACCCACTGACGAGCTGACACGTGTTTCGTCCGGCCAATAAGAATTTTACATGTGGAAATTTCCCATTGGTCGGGGCTGTTAACGGGTTACCGGATCCAAAACCCGACCCGATAGCTTAACGGCATTCTGTTACGGTGGATGCCATGTGTCGGTCACCCTTAACGAAAGCACTTCTGTGACGCGTGATTTATCGTCATGGAAGTGGAGACTTCCGTGATGATAATTTTGGTAATGTCATGGAACACTTCTACGACAACACATGTATGACTATCTTGATTCTCTCATAAATTTGTCATGGATATACATGCATGACAAAAAACGCGACCTACTGTGACAAACATGTATCATCACGGAAGTGTATTTTTTTGTAGTGCTAGTAATAATAGTGGAGGAAAATCGTTTTATAAAACACTTAAATGCCCTAAACTAAATAAAACAGAAAAGGAAAATAAATAAATAAAAGAAAAGAAAACACAAAAAACAAAAAACAAAAAACAAACAAATACAAAAAAAGGGAAGAACCCCCCCTGGGCTCCGGCCCAGCAGGCCAACAGCCCCATAGGGCCAACCCACCAAGCCAAGCCGGCCACTCCCCCACTCCCCCTTATCCACCCCCCATCCCCCCGAACCCAAACCCTAATCGCACCCACTTCTTCCCCTTCCCACATCGCTCTTTCCTCCTTCCCCGATCCAAATCTGGATCGGGAAGGGGAACCGAACCGCGCCAGGACGTCGCCGCCTGGAGCCCGCGCGCACCTCGCCGGCCTGCCTCCTCCTCCTCGCCGGCCTGCACCTTGTCACCACGTCGCTGTCGACTCCGTTTCCTCCACGCGCCCCATTACCCCTGACCCTACGACCCCGGTGAGGCCACGGCCTCCACTCCCTCCTCCTATCTCCCCCGCGCACACGCTCATGGCCACAACCTCGCCCCATGCACGCGTGCAACCGTGCCGTCTCGCTTGCGTAGTCATTGCCCCGCCTCGCCACGCGCGCACGCATCGATGTGCCCCTGCTCCTGGCCGCGCTCGCCCGCGCCCCTCTGCCTCGCTCGCTCGCGCGCCTACCACAGCCCCGCGTGCCTCGCCGCAGCCCACGCTCGCCTCCTCCCATGCGCGCCGCTCAGGGCTGCGCCCAGCGTGCCTCAAGGCGAGATGCCCGCGCCCAGCCCCGCTCCTGCCCCCAGCGCGTTCTCTGCCGCACCGATCGCATGCGCACCGCCACAACCCCCTCCCTGCTCCTTCCGCACGCACGCCGTCGCCGCTCCCGCGCCCACCCCTGCTGCGCCGCTCGCCGGCTTGCCGCGCTCGCCTCCGCCTCGCTTCCAGCAGCTGCTGCTCCTCTGCCGCCCGCGACCGCTGCCTTGTACTGGCCGCCTCCACCGAGTCTGCTCGTCGCCGGCCCAGCACTCCTCCGCCCCCAATGCCGGTCGGCCACCGCGGTCGCCCTGCCACTGGCCTCGCCCCGCCGCACTCTCTGCGGGCAAGCGCCCGCCCAGGTGCCCGTAGCCCCTCCCGGGTGGACATGGGGTGCGTGTCTGCACGCCCGAACCCGTTATGGCCCCCTGGCCCAATGACACGTTGGGCCTAGCCCAAAACGTTTAATAAAAAAGAATTAAAAAATAAATAAATAGAAATTAAATAAATAAAATAATTAATTAATTAACTTAATTAATCCTGATTAGATTAACTAATTATTTAATGAACCTGACTAATGTGCTAATTAAACTAATTAATTTAGTTAATTAGTTAACAGAGTATGACTTGTGGGACCCACACGTCAGTTTGACCCAGTCAACACCTCTGTTGACTGCTGGCGTCATGCTGATGTCAGCAAGCACTATTCTGGATAATGTTGAATTTAAATAATTAAATAAAACCTAAAATGATTTAAACATTTTAAAATTAATAGAAAATAAATCGTAGTTCGGATGGAAAAACTTTGTACATGAATGTTGCTCAGAACGACGAGACGAATCCGGATGCGTAGCCCGTTCGTCCGCCACACATCCATAGCATAGCGAACACGCAACTTTTCCCCTCCGATTCATCTGTCCGAATACGTGAAACACCAGGGATACTTTCTCGGGTGTTTTCCCCCTTCACCGGTATCACCTCCTACTGCGTTAGGGCCCACCTAGCACCAGTCATTGTCATGTCATCCATCGTTATGCATCTGTTTGCATTGTATTCATTGTTTCCTCCCCCTCTTCTCTTCAGTAGACTACGAGACTGATGCTGCTGCTGGTGCCCCGCTCGACTACGTTGTTGACCACCCCTACTTTCCAGAGCAACCAGGCAAGCCCCCCCCCCTTGATCACCAGATATCGCCTATTCTTCTGTCTACTGCTTGCATTAGAGTAGTGTAGCATGTTACTGCTTTCCGTTAATCCTATCCTGATGCATAGCCTGTCATTATTGCTATAGTTAGTGATACCTTACCTGCAATCCTAAATGCTTAGTATAGGATGCTAGTTTATCATCAGTGGCCCTACATTCTTGTCTTTCTGACATGCTATACAACCAGGCCATGATCACTCGAGAAGTGATCACGGGTATATACTCTTACATAATATATGATACTTGTGGAGACTAAAGACCGGTCAGCTCGAAGAGTACCTGCGAGTGATTCACGGATTGGGTCCGAAAGGCCGTTTGTCCCGACGACCCTCTGAGTGGATCTTTGGGGCGGAGCGAGATGGTAGGTTGAGACCACCTAGGAGAGAGGTGGGCCTAGCCCTGGTCGGCATCCACGGTTATTTCAAAATAACACGCTTAACGAGATCTGGGTATTTGATCTAAGTCTGGCCACTGGCCTATATGCACTAACCAACTACGCGGGAACAGTTATGGGCACTCGACGTCGTGGTATCAGCCGAAGCCTTCGTTAGGTCAGCGACTGAGCGGCGCGCGCCGGATTGGACTGGAACGCCTGCTCTTGTATTAGGGAGGCTAGGTCTGCTTCTGGCCGCACACGCAACGTGCAGGTGTGCAATGGGCGATGGGCCCAGACCCCTGTACCATAGGATTTAGACCAGCGTGCTGACCTCTCTGTTGTGCCTAGGTGGGGCTGCGACGAGTTGATCTTCTGAGGCCGGGCATGACCCAGGAAAGTGTGTCCGGCCAAAGGGGATCGAGTATGTTGGGAAATGTGGTGTACCCCTGTAGGGAAGTTTATCTATTCGAATAGCCGTGTCCCTCGATAAAAGGACGACCCGGAGTTGTACCTTGACCTTATGACAACTAGAACCGGATACTTAATAAAATACACCCTTCCAAGTGCCAGATACAACCCGGTGATCGCTCTCTCGCGGGGTGACAAGGGGAGGATCGCCGGGTAGGATTATGCTATGCGATGATACTTGGTTAACTTACCATCTACTCTCTTCTTCTGCTGCAAGATGGAGGTTGCCAAAAGTGTAGTCTTCGATAGGCCTAGCTATCCCCCTCTTATTCTGGCATTCTGCAGTTTAGTCCACATATATTACCCTTTTCATTTGATACATTTCATATGTAGTGTAGCTCCTTGCTTGCGAGTACTTTGGATGAGTACTCATGGTTGCTTTGCTCCCCCCTTTTTCCCCTTTCGATACCCGATTGTTGCGACCATACAATGGAGTCCAGGAGCCAGATGCCACCGTCGATGATGACTGCTACTACACTGGGCTGCTGACGACGACCCGGAGTAGTTTAGGAGGGTCCCAGGCAGGAGGCTTGCACCTCTTTCGATATATATCCTTGTTTGTGCTAGCCTTCTTAAGACAACTTGTTTAACTTATGCATGTACTTAGATATTGTTGCTTCCACTGACTCGTCTACGATCGAGCTCTTGTATTCGAGCCCTCGAGGCCCCTGGCTTGTAATATGATGCTTGTATGACTTATTTTATTTGTAGAGTTGTGTTGTCATATCTTCCCGTGAGTCCCTGATCTTGATCGTACATGTTTGCGTGTATGATTAGTGTACGATTGAATCGGGGGCGTCACAAGTTGGTATTAGAGCCGACTGCCTGTAGGAATCCCCCTTCCACACTCCTTGGCCGAAGTCGAGTCTAGACATTGCAAAACTTTTTACTAACATGGTTGTGTGTCTTACGGGCCCACGTCGCCATTTGGGTGGTATTAGGATCTTTTACTCCTCGATCCTTACTCTGGGACTCTAAACTCTCTTCTACTCGGGTTAAACGAATTTACTAACTCTAACATTAGGATTCCATGACCACATTCACCCCAAAGTTGGATAAGCCCTAGTTATTCCTTAGAGTAGTATTTTGAACTATACCCACACTGTTAATTGAATCCTTTGAAACATCTTTGTTTTCAGATGGAACCCACGAGACCGGTCATGCGCCACACGACGGCCATTGGTGCCTCACGATGACCTGCTGTGTTGGTTGAGATGATGACCTATCTGGGTTATCGTTGGCACCCTGAGTACACCGTCTACGAGGAGTACCAGGACTTTAACCAGGAGCAGTACCGTGCCATCGTCCACCTCTACTCTCGGGAGTATGACTCCACTACCGTGCTGCACACTACTCATGGTGTTGGAGTGACTATCGACATGGCAGTCCACGATGCTGCTTATGCTGCTATGACACATCTTCGTGGAGAGTATCGGGAGTTGGACACCTCCCCTTTCAGGCACATTGCTATCGCATTCGATGTTGGTGCGGAGGGATAGTACACTGCTGCCTACCCGACCATCACCCGGGAGCCCTTCTACAATCAGAACTTGGTTCTGCATGCTGATGGACTGGATAGAGCTAACTGAGCTCTTCGCCACGAGTTGTACACCACCCGTCAGCACCTTTACCGTGCTCTGACGCTGTTGCACCCCTTTGTCCGATCTGGTGATCTATCGTGTTCTATGATCTACCCTGCCAGGACCGTGATGCCACAGGGTGTCGGCTGGCCAGATGTGGGAGGCTACTCTCCCGCACTTGGTCCTCTTCTGCCACCTAAGCGTCGGGTTCTGCACCAGAGTATCCGCGGACCCCAGTCTACTGATGTGGAGGACTCCCCGTCGCGTCACTACCAGCTGTCAGGCTAAACCTACCTCCAAAGTTCCTCCTGGGACTGATGTAGGCTTGCTTATTAGTATTAGATGCATTCCCCGCGAGCCTCGTGCTGCCTATGATGTATTTAGCCTATGTACTGAACTCTGTGTACCGAACTCTATGCATGATCCCTTTTGTAAGATATGCCGACTACTATGTAGTATCTATCGTGCTCCTTGTCATTATGCATGCTTCATCGTGAATGATGTTTATCTTTGCAACTTTCTCAATGCTGAACTACCCCTGTTATATTTTAACAGGATGGTTAGACCAGGTGGTCGTGGCCGTGGTGGCTATGCCCCACCTCCGCCAGAGTACGTGGCTGGTATTATCCAACGGCTCGAGATGAATCGCCAGTTCATGGAGAATATGATGGCTTAGTTTCCTTGTCCCAATATGAACCAGCAGCCAGCCTAAGTGACTCTGCAGGATTTCATGCGCCTCAGCCCAACTGTGTACCGCAGCTCAACTCAGCCTCTGGATGCTGATGACTGGCTCCGTGACATCACCTATGAGATGGAGTCTGCTGATGTAGCCCCTTCCAGCTATGTCACCTTTGCTTCCTTCTTCCTGAAAGGACCCGCTGCTCAATTGTGGGACAGCCACAGGTGTACTCTACCGGTTGGAACAATCATCACCTGGCCAGACTTCCAAGCTGCTTTCCGTGCCTACTTCATTCCTCAGGGAGTCATGGACCGGAAGAAGCGCGAGTTCCACAACCTCACCCAAGGCAACAAAACTATGGAAGCTTATCAGTGGGAGTTTTTGGATTTATCCCGCTATGCTGAAGAAGACATTGCAACTGATGCACGCAGACAGGAGAAGTTCCATGATGGCCTTCAAGCTGACATCAAGCTCGCACTTCTAGTGCATGATTTTGCTGATTTCACCACCTTGGTGAACAAGGCCATCAATGTCGAAACTGGTCTGCAGGAACACCAGATCTCTCACAGACGCAACAGGGACACGGGCTCATCTTTGGGCCCGTCCTCGCAGAAGCGTAGGATATGGATTCCCAACAGCATGTACCAGCCAACTGCACCCGCTCCAAGGCAGTCCTATGCTGCACCGCGTCTGCCTCCTCCACTACCTAGGCAGCCAAGGCTTCCAGCTCCACCACCACGAGCTCCTGCTCCCGCTCCCAATAATGGTTTGTGCTTCAGGTGTGGTCAACCAGGACACGGTGATAGGGAATGCAACCAGAACCGTAATCAACCGGCCCTCCCTGCAGCTGGCCATGGAACCAACCAGCCCCGCAACAACAATGCCAAGTCTTATGGTCGTGTTAATGCCAACGGCGTTGATCTCAATGAAGCTCAAGACCAGCCTACTACTATGATGGGTACACTCCTCGTAAATTCTGTACCAGCGTCCGTTTTATTTGATACAGGTGCATCGCATTCAGTCATGTCAGAAGATTTTGCATGCTTGCACGACATTAAATGTGAGGACATGAACGCTTCGCTAGTAGTACACACCCCTGCAGGCCAATGTCGGGCCTCCATGATTTGCAACGACGTCCTCGTTGAAATAGAAGGACTGGAATTCCTTGTCTCTCCCATCGTACTGAAGTCCTGTAGCATTGATCTCATTCTGGGAATGGATTGGTTAAAAGTGCATACTGCTTCTATAGTTTGCGCCACTAAGACCATCCATTTGCTCCACCCTTCTGATGAAATAATTACTTACTAGGCTCATCTGGTTCAGAATGCCGAGGCACGGCTTTATGCCTTGAATGCATTGAACGCTGCACCACTCGAGGGCATTGAAAACATTCCTGCCATTCGTGAATTCCAAGACGTCTTTCCTGAAGAACTTCCAAGGATTCCCCCCGCTAGAGCTGTTGAATTCATCATCAACTTGAAACCAGGCACCACTCCTATAGCCGAACGACCCTACAAGATGCCGCCACATGAACTCATTGAGCTTAAGGAGGAAATCGACAAATCTCTTCGCAAAGGTTTCATTCGCCCTAGTTGCTCTCCTTGGGGAGAACCTTCTCTCTTTGTTAAGAAGAAGGATGGGACAAACCGATTGGTCCAAGATTATCGACCTTTTAACCAAGCCACCAGTCAGAACAAATATCACCTCCCTCGGATCAATGATCTGTATGATCAACTGGCTGGATCATCAGTGTTCTCCAAACTCGACTTGAGGTTGGGCTACCACCAGATCCGTGTCCATGAAGAGGATATCTCAAAGACCGCCTTCGTGACTCGATATGGATCATACGAGTACACCATCATGTCATTCGGCTTAACGAATGCTCCAGCCACCTTCTCTCATCTGATGAACTACATATTCATGGATTACCTTGACAAGTTCGTCGTGGTTTATCTGGATGATATCCTTGTATTTTCCAAAAACAAAGAAGAACATGCTGAACATCTTCGTCTTGTGCTGGAAAAGCTTCGGGAGAATCAACTCTACGCTAAGTATTCCAAGTGTGAATTTTAGCTCCCTGAAGTAACCTATCTTGGGCATGTCATCTCCAAGGATGGTATTGCCGTCAACCCTGAACGAGTCCAGGCTATTCTCGATTGGACTCCTCCGAAGAATGTCAAGCAAGTCCGAAGTTTTCTTTGTCTCGCTAGCTATTGTCGTCGATTCGTCGAGAACTTCTCCAAGATTGCCAGGCCTCTGACTAATCTGTTGCATAAGGGCGTCAAGTTCCAATGGACAAACAAGTGTCAGGAAAGTTTCCAAGCGCTCAAAGATAAGTTGACTTCTGCCCCAGTGCTTGCTCCACCTGATACTAAGAAGGACTTCGTCATTTACTGTGACGCTACTCGTCAATGATTAGGCTGTGTCCTAATGCAAGAGCGCAGAGTGATTGCTTATGCCTCTCGTCACCTGCGCCCTCACGAAGAGAATTACCCAGTTCACGACCTCGAGCTTGCTGCTGTCATTCATGCACTGAAGCAGTGCCGACATTACCTTCTCGGTAATCATTGCGAGATCTTCACCGACCACCAAAGTCTGAAGTATCTGTTTACTCAGCCAGACCTGAACCTCCGTCAGTAGAGATGGACGGAGACTGTTGTAGACTTTGACATGGGTATATCCTATACCCCAGGCAAGGATAATGTAATGGATGATGCCTTGAGCCGCAAGTCTTACTGCAACCACCTCCAGGTTCACAAAGTTCAGCCCTCGCTTGTTGAAGAATTCAGAAAGTTGAACCTCCATATAGTTCCTCCGGGTGCACTCACTCCCCCTCCCCCCGAGTGCCGCAAGATGAATCTCCATGTTGTTTCCCAGGGTTCTCTTAATACCCTAGTTGCTAAACCTGATCTCGTGGACAACATCAAAACACTACAAAATTATGACTCTCAAGCCCACAAGATTAAGCGCTACCTCGCTGAAGGAAGGCCCTCGTTCTTCACTATTGCTGATGATGGCATCTTGTACTTCAAGGGCCGCCTAGTGGTGCCATGTTCAGTGGAAAACCATGATATGACACAGGAAGTAGAACATCAAAGGCCTGCTGGAACTCTGCAACCTATCTCTATTCCTGAATGGAAATGGGACCATGTCGAGATGGACTTCGTCACCGGATTTCCCAAATCGCGGAAAGGTAATGATGCTATTCTTGTCGTCATTGACCGGCTTTCTAAGGTCGCACATTTTCTGGTGGTCAAAGAAATGATCACTGCTATTCAGCTTGCAACTCTCTACATGTCCAGAATTGTTTCACTTCACGGTATTCCACTGGTTATCAATTCAGACCGTGGCAGCTTGTTCACTTCAAGATTTGGGGAAAGTTTCCAAGAAGCTATGGGAACTCATCAATCCTTCATTACTGCATTTCATCCTCAGCCGCAAGGTCAAGTTGAACGTGTCAACCAAGTTCTCGAAGACATGCTTCGAGCTTGTGTAATTTCCTTCGGCAAGAAATGGGAGGAATCTCTTCTGTATGCCGAGTTCTCTTATAATAATGGCTATCAAGCTAGTCTGAAGATGGCCCCCTTCGAAGTGTTATATGGACGAAAGTGTCAAACCCCTCTGAACTGGTCAGAAACTGGGGAACGTCCACTCTTCGGTCTGGATATTATCCAACATGCCGAAGAACAAGTCCGCATTATTCGTGAGAATTTCAAGACTGCTCAGCCATGTCAGAAGAGTCAGTATGACCGTCATCATAAAGACATGGTCTATCAACCTGGCGAAAAGGCTTATCTTCGAGTTATACCAATGAAGGGTGCTCACTGCTTCGGGATTAAGGGCAAGCTAGCTCCTGGCTATATCGGCCCCTTCGCTATTCTCGAAAGGCGTGGAAAAGTGGCATATCAATTGGAGCTTCCGCCTAACCTTTCTCAGGTTCACAATGTGTTCCACGTGTCACAGCTCCGCCGTTGCTTCAAGGACCCAATCCGAGTAGTGGATCACGAAGTGCTCGAATTGCAATAGGACCTATCCTATAAAGAGCATCCGGTCCGCATTCTCGACCAAGCTGAACGCCGAACATGTCACAAGGCGATCAAATTCCTCAAGGTCCAATGGTCGCATCACTCTAAAGAAGAAGCCACTTGGGAACGCGAGGATCACCTGTGTGATGAATACCCAGCACTGTTTCCTTCTACCTCCTAAATCTCGGGACGAGATTTCTTGTAGTGGAGGAGTTTTGTAACGCCGGATAATTAAGAGACAGTAAAACTCTGCTAATGATGCCATGTCACCTTGTCACTGTTTGATCTCGTGTTGGTTCGAAACTTTTCAAATTCAAAATATAAATATTTTCAAACATCAAAAGTTTTCAAACGTCTAAACAAAAATGTTCGGTTGGTGCCACATATTTCACTAGTAATAATAGTGGAGGAAACTCGTTTTATAAAACACTTAAATGCCCTAAACTAAATAAAACAGAAAAGGAAAATAAATAAAAGAAAAGGAAACACAAAAAATAGAAAAACAAACAAATACAAAAAAGGGAAGAACCCCCCGGGCTCCGGCCCAGGAGGCCAACAGCCCCACTGGGCCAACCCACCAGGCCCAGCCGGCAACTCCCCCCTCCCACTCCCCCTTATCCACTCCCCCTCCCCCCCGAAACCAAACCCTAACCGCGCCCACTTCTCCCCCTCCCACGTCACTCTCTCCTCCTTCTCGAATCCAAATCTGGATTGGGAAGGGGAACCGAACCGCGCTAGGCCGCCGCCGCCCGGAGCCCGTAGCACCTCACCGGCCTGCCTCCTCTTCGCCGGCCTGCACCTCGTCACCATGTCGTCGTCGTCTCCGTCTCCTCCCCGCGCCCCACTGCCCCTGACCCTACGACCCCGGTGAGGCCACGGCCTCCACTCCCTCCTCCTATCTCCCTCGCTCACGCGCTCACGGCCGCAACCTCGCCCCGCACACGCGCGCAACCGTGCCGCCCCGCTCGCATAGCCACTGCCCCGCCTCGCCACACGCGCACGCATCGATGTGCCCCTGCTCCTGGCCGCACTCGCCCGCGCCCCTCTACCTCGGTCGCTCGCGTGCCTGCCACGGCCCCGCGTGCCTCGTCGCAGCCCACGCTCACCGTCCTTGCCATGCTGCGCTTGCCTCCTCCCATGCGCGCCGCTCAGGGCCGCGCCCAGCGCGCCTCAGGGCGCGATGCCCGTGCCAAGCCCCGCTGCTGCCCCCCTTGCGTGTTCTCTGCCGCGCGCCGACTGCATGCGCATCACCACAAACCCCTCCCTGCTCCTTCCACCCGTGCGCCGTTGCCGCTCGTCGTGTGCCGCGTTGTCGCTCCCGCGCCCACCCCTGCTGCACCGCTCACCGCCTTGCCGCGCTCGCCTCCTCCTCGCTTCCAGCCGCTGTTGCTGCTCCTCTGCCGCCCGCGGCCGCCGCCGCGTACTAGCCGCCTCCACCGAGTCCGCTCGTCGCCGGCCCCGCACTCTGCCCCCCCCACCACGCCGGCCGGCCACCGCAGTCGCCCTGGCCACGGGCCTCGCCCTGCCGCACTCTCTGTGGGCAAGCGCCCGCCCAGGCCCCTGTAGCCCCTCCCGGGTGGACACAGGGTGCGCGCCCGCACGCCCGAACCCGTTATGGCCCCCTAGCCCAATGACATGTGGGGCCTAGCCCCAGAATGTTTAATAAAAAAGAATTTAAATAAATTAATTAATTAATTAAAGAATAAATTAACTTAATTAATCCTGGTTAGATTAACTAATTATTTAATTAACCTGACTAATCTGCTAATTAAACTAATTAATTTAGTTAATTAGTTAACAGAGTATGACATGTGGGACCCACACGTCAGTTTGACCCAGTCAACACCTCTGTTGACTGCTGACGTCATGCTGACATCAGCTAGCACTATTCTGGATAATGTTTGTAAGTGCATCTAGTGCAACCCCTAGTTGGTTTTGGAGTATTGACGACAAACCTAGTTGAGGGACTAATGTGTTTGTGAGAATTGCAGGATAACACAGGTAGAAGTCCCTCATTGATTCGGTTTTACTACCAGAGATGACCCCTAAAAATGTATGAAGACATTGAAGTCAAAGGTGGTATATGAAGATATTCACATTGAAGACTATGACAAGAGAAGACACGATATGAAGCCTATGGAGCTCGAAGACTTAGATCTTTTGTAGTTCTTTTTATTTTGTGTTGAGTCATAGGAACCACCGTACTGTTAAGTGGGGTCCAGGAGAACCAGTCAGAATGACTGAAGTGATGCCTAAACCAAAAACTTATGTCTTCGAGTGAAGACAATGGGAGCGAATCTTGTCCAGAGTCGGACAAGTCAGCTTTGCTTGTAGCCCAAGTAAAGTTGCCATGTGAGTTTGAAATCTGACCGTTGAGACACATGTCAGTTCCTTAGTGACCCAGGGTCATTTCGGACAAATCAGGTCGGTTTGCCAAGTGGCTATAAATAGCCCACCCCCTACAACCATAAACGGTTGGCTGCTCAGATTGAGAGTACGGCTTTTGTCGTTTGAGAGCAACCCACCTCGAAGCCTTTGAGAGAGAATTCCCTGCGAGGATAGAAACCTAACCACAAGAGCCAGAGAGAATTGAGCATCACTTAAGTCTTCTTGTCTGTGTGATCTGAAGACTTATTACACTTGAGGACTGTGCATCCTCCAGACGGTTAGGCGTCGCGTTCAGAGCATCCAAGAGACATTGTGGATTGCCAGTGAACGAAGTCTGTGAAGGTTTGGGAGTCTACCTTGAAGACTTACCAGAGTGATTTGGCAAGGACTATGTGACCTTAGCTCAAGGAGAATACGGTGGGGACTTGGTGTCCTGAGCTGCGTGTTCAGGACTGGGTGTCCGGGACTGTGTGTCCTAAGGTTTAAATACCTAGCCGCTCCAACCAGACGTATAGTTGTCACAGCAACTGGAACTGGTCCAACACATAATTGTCTTTAACGAGTCACTGGTTTCATCTTCACTTCCTTTTATTTACTGATCACTCATTGTGAAGTCATTGCATGTCTATTCTATCTTTTGTCTTCACAACGTGAGTGTATGATCTGTTTGGCTTCATAATATCTTCTTACCCGATCCTTATTACACTACAGCTATTTGTCACTGTGCTTTCACTCTGTTGATACTTGACCATGGCTTGCCTAGTGTAGTCTAACTTCCGCTGCATAGTAATAGGCATATCTCTGCTGTTTGTCTTCATAACTTCCACATTTTGAAGACTTTCATAAAAATCGCCTATTCACCCCCCCTCTAGTCGATATAACGCACTTTCAATTGGTATCAGAGCAAGGTGCTCCCTTGTTCTGTGTGATTCGGTTTAACCACCTGGAGTTTTAGCTATGTCGACTGCAGGGATAATTGAAGTCTCCGCTGCGTGCCCCGTCTTCGATGGAACTGAATATCCCTACTGGAAGAATAAGATGCGTATGCATCTTGAAGCCATTGACGTCGACCTATGGTATGTCGTCGAGAACGGCGTTCCCAAGGCTGGAGTCAAGAAATTCGTTCAACTGGACTCTACTGCCAAGAACATCATCTATGGTCATCTGACCAAAGGACAGTATGGCCGTGTGAGTGCTTTGAAGACATCCAAGCTGGTCTGGGACTGGCTCTCCAAGGTCAATGAAGGCATCTCAACCCAGAGAGATCAAAGAATCAGTGTCCTTCGCAATCTCTTCAACCGCTTCAAGCGAAATGACAATGAGAATGTCCAGCACACATTTGGCCGACTCACTGACATCACAAATGAGCTTCAAGCCCTCGGCGCCACTAAGATTACCAAACACGAAATCGTCAAGACGCTGCTGAGATCACTTGATAGTTCGTTTGACATCCTGGCCCTGATGATTCAAGAACGTCCTGATTTCAAGACACTCGATCTGTCTGACATACTTGAGAGGCTCAACACACATGAGTTTCAGCTCTCATAGAAAAGAGATATCTACGGTCCAAACTATGGGCGAACTCGTGCCTTGAAGGCAAAAGCTGTCTCCTCATCTAAAGAAGAATCTGATAGCAGTTCTGATGATCCTGAAGACATTGGAAGGGAACTTGCTATGCTTGTCAAGAAGTTCCAAAAATTCACGAAGAAGAAAGGTTTCAGAAAGTCTTACCGATCAAGTTCAAGGAATGATGAAGCTCCTGCTCATGACTACAAGAAGAAAACATGTCACAAGTGCAAGAAACTTGGCCACTTCATCTCTGAGTGTCCACAGTGGGACAATGAGAACAAAAAGAAGAAGAAGAGCAAGGAATATGACTCTGACGACAAGAAGAAGAAGAAGAAATACTCAAAGTCTTCTTCCAAGTCTTCCTCAAAGTCTTCATCACACAAGAAGAGCTCATCTGGGAAGGCACGTGCGTTTGTTGGCAAGGAAATGGATTCAGAGGAGGAGTCTACTTCTGAGGAGGCGGAGGTGGAGTCTGAAGAGGAATCCGACTCAGGCGTCGCAAGTCTGGCTACAGCATACGTTGCCAAGTCCATCTTCAACACTGAAGACAATGACTTCATCACCGACACTGATGCAAATGACAAGGACTACTCCGCTTCTACCTACTGCTTCATGGCACGCGGTGCCAAGGTAAACACACGACTACTCACTATCAAACATCTAGTGACGATGACTCTGATTGTGTTTCAAAACCTGGCTACAAAACACTTGCTAAAATTGCAACTAAACAACAGAAAGCTATGGAACATATTCAAAAACTGTTAGACAGAAGCGATGATCTGTTGGATGCTGAAATGACTCGATCTGAATGCTTAATTGAAGACATAAAAAATCTTCACGTTAAGTATCAGGAACTTGAAAATCGTCATGAAACTCTCTCAACAACTCATGAAAAGCTTTCCTATGATTATCTTCAAAGGAAGCAAGATCTTGAGAAATTGAGAGCGGTTCATGAAGATCTTCAAACGGAAAACGAGTCACTTCGCACCAAACAGCTCAGTCCCGCTCAGGAAGGATTTGAACCACCATGTCTTAAATGCATTGAGCATGATAATGCTACTTCTGTTGCTGAATGTTCTACTGCTACTGTTGTTGCAATATCTTCAACTGTTGATGCGGTAACTAACCCCTCTGTTGAGGATACCACCGCTATTGCTGATGAGAATGCTAGGTTGAAGACATTGCTTGAAACAGGGATGTACAAAAGCCTTAAAGGGCATCAGACGCTATGTGATGTCCTGAAAAAGCAGATTCTGAACCGAAACCCTAGGAAAGAGGGTGTAGGGTTCGTAAGGAAAATGAATGCAGATGGCTCTTACTGGAAACCTGAGCAGTACCCCAAAACCATGTGGGTTGCTGCAAAGGAACCTTCAGCAGATCCATCCAATCTAACTGGCTTCACTTGTGCTAACCCCATTATCATTGATGAATCCTTTGATGCAAACTATATACTGTTTAAGAATCAGAATGGTGAAGTGTTTGCCAGGTACATTGGTACTAACTGCAGGAATGGACCGCCTATGAAGAAGATCTGGGTTCCGAAAAGGTGTCTGGAAAATCTTCCTGTGAATGTCTTCATGACACCTCACTTGAAGAAGACAAACCTCAGACCAAAGGCTTCATACGGTCCAAAGGCTTCATACAAACAGAGGACTCACCTGAGTCGCACTAACGCAAATGTTTTGCAGGGAAACCATACTCAGGCATATGAATATGAGAGCGGTTTAATAAACCGCCATGTTCATAAGACCAAGAACTATTCTGCTTATTCTTATGAGTACTATTGTCCACCTGCAAGATTGTTTGCTAAGGCTTCAAAGCCAAAATTCTCAGATGCTGCACTTAGACTTATTGCTTCTAAGCCACCCTTGAAGATGTGGGTGGTTAAGAAGGATTAACTCTCTTTTGCAGGGAAAGGTCTCCAGCAGAAAACCAAAATCGTCTGACGCTATTGCTGGGGACCTTAAACATCTTGTAGGGCGCAAGATCAAATGCCCAAATGGTCTTACTATGTACTTCGTACCTGAATCGCTTGCTACACTCCCTATTAGTCCTAACCTGGATCTAAGCTTTCATAACCCACTGGTTCGTCAAATGTTTTTGCTTCACAATGCTCTTAGTGAAGCCTATCCCCCTAACTGCACTGTAGGGTACGACACCAGCGTCTTCAGAATGGATTATTGACAGTGGGTGTACAAATCACATGACCGGCAAAAGAAGTCTTCTTATGGACTCAGCCTTACGTCCATCCGACAAGAGCCACATCACATTTGTTGACACTGGTAAAAGTAAGGTATTGGGTCTAGGTAGAGTTGCAATCTCAAGGGATCAACACATGGATAAAGTCATGCTTGTTGAATCCCTTGGCTTCAACTTAATGTTTGTCTCAATGCTTTGTGATTTGAACATGATCGTAATGTTTGGAAAATATCGTTGCCTTGTACTAATGGAATCTGACAAGTCTCTAGTGTTTGAAGGGTATCGAAAAGATGATCTGTACGTGGTAGATTTCTCAGCAGGGCCACAGCTTGCAGTATGTCTTCTAGCAAAGGCTTCAGAATGCTAGCTATGGCATCGGAGGCTTGGACATGCTGGTATGAGGAACCTCCACACCCTTGCGAAGAAGAAGCATGTCATAGGCATCGAGGGCGTCAAGTTCAAGAAAGACCATTTGTGCGGTGCCTGTGAAGCAGGGAAGATGACGAGGGCCAAACATCCCTCGAAGACAATCATGACTACTCCTCAATCCTTCGAACTGCTTCACATGGATCTTTTCGGTCCCACTCATTACTCAACTCTAACTACTACTGCTTGCCTCTATGGCTTCGTTATTGTTGATGATTGTTCTAGATATACTTGGGTGCACATAATCCTTTACAAGACTGAAGTGCAGGATGTCTTCAGACGCTTCGCCAATCGTGCTATGAACAATTTTGGCGCCAAGATAAAGCACATCAGAAGTGCCAATGGCACTGAATTCAAGAACACTGGCCTTGATACATATCTTGATACCTTGGGCATCACACATGAATTCTCAGCCCCGTACACGCCACAGCAGAATGGCGTCGTCGAACGCAAGAACAGAACACTAATTGAGATGGACAGAACGATGCTAGATGAATACAAGACCCCAAGAAAATTCTGGCCCGAAGCCATTGATACTGAATGCCATACAATCAATTGTGTTTATCTTCACAAGCTACTGAACAAGACATCTTATGAGCTCCTTACTGGCAAAAAGCCAAATGTCAGTTACTTCAGAGTATTTGGCGCAAGGTGCTGGATCAAGGACCCACATCACACCTCAAAATTTACTGAACAAGACATCTTATGAGCTCCTTACTGGCAAAAAGCCAAATGTCAGTTACTTCAGAGTATTTGGCGCAAGGTGCTGGATCAAGGACCCACATCACACCTCAAAATTTGCACCAAAAGCAAATGAGGGTTTTATGCTTGGATATGGAAAGGATTCGCACTCCTACAGAGTCTTCAATCTCTTTCATTACAAAGTGGTTGAAAAAGTGGATGTGCGGTTCGATGAGACCAACGGATCACAAAGAGAGCAGCTGCCAAGTGTGCTAGATGAAGTTCCATCCATTGAATCAATAAAGCTAATGGGAACTGGAGAAATTATGCCTTCTGAAGCTCATCCTGAAGAAGAACTTATCATTTCAGCACCTGATCAACATGAAGACAATGCTCAGTCTGAAGACATTCCTTCCAACAACGACAGTGAACAACAAGAGCAAAGGCTTCGCCCTGTACATCCTCGCGTTGCCAATGAAGTGTAGATTGAAAGAATAATTGATAGCATCAATGCACCTGGTCCACTCACTCGTTCAAGGGCAACTCAGCTAGCAAATTTCTGCGGGCACTTCGCATTCGTCTCAATATCAGAACCCAAGAAAGTTGAAGAAGCCTTCATGGAACCTGAATGGATTCAAGCTATGCAAGAAGAGCTTCAACAGTTTGAGCTGAATAATGTATGGGAACTGGTTAAGCATCCTGATCCATGGAAGCACAATATAATAGGCACCAAATGGATATACCGCAACAAGCAAGATGAGCATGGTCAAGTTGTCAGAAACAAAGCTCGTCTCGTTGCTCAAGGATATACTCAAGTGGAAGGCATTGACTTCAATGAAACATTTTCTCCTGTGGCTAGGCTTGAAGCCATACGCATACTGCTGGCCTATGCAAATCATCATAACATACTTCTATATCAAATGGATGTGAAGAGTGCCTTTCTAAATGGCAAGATTGAAGAAGAAGTGTATGTTGCACAACCGCCTGGCTTCGAAAATCCAAAACATCCTGACATGGTATACAAGCTCAACAAGGCACTGTATGGCCTCAAACAAGCCCCTAGGGCCTGGTATGACACACTCAAATACTTCCTGAAGAGCAAAGGCTTCATACCTGGTTCCCTAGATCCCACTCTTTTCACGAAGACATATTATGGTGAACTGTTTGTGTGCCAAATATATGTGGATGACATTATCTTCGGCTGCACCAATCAGAAGTACAGTGAAGAGTTTGGATATATGATGCAAGAGCAATACCAGATGTCCATGATGGGGGAGTTGAAGTTCTTCCTTGGTCTTCAAATATGACAACAACGCAATGGCATCTTCATATCTCAAGAGAAGTATCTCAAAGATTGCCTGAAGAATTTTGGTATGCAAGACTGCAAAGGCTTCACAACACCAATGCCAGCCAAACATCATCTGGGTCCTGACGACAATGGTAAAGAGTTCGATCAAAAGGTATACCGCTCCATGATTGGTTCTTTACTTTATCTATGTGCATCTAGGCTAGATATTATGCTTAGTGTTTGCATGTGTGCTCGATTTCAAGCGGCACCAAAGGAGTCGCATCACTTAGCTGTGAAGCGAATTCTTCGATATTTGGCTCACACCCCAACTCTAGGATTATGGTATCCAAAGGGCTCAGAGTTTGATCTGGTTGGATTCTCGGATGCTGATTATGCTGGTGACAAAGTTGATCGCAAGTCTACATCAAGCACATGTCACTTTCTGGGACGATCACTTGTATGTTGGTCTTCAAAGAAGCAGAACTGTGTATCTCTCTCCACTGCTGAATCTGAATACATTGCTGCTGGATCTTGCTGCGCTCAACTTCTGTGGATGAAGCAAACACTCAAGGACTATGGCATTCATCTGAAGCAAGTGCCACTTTACTGCGACAACGAAAGCGCCATGAGGATTGCCAACAACCCAGTTCAGCACTCGAAGACAAAGCACATTGAAATTTGTCATCACTTTCTCAGAGATCATGTTGTGAAGGAAGACATTGATATCATACACGTCAACACTGAAGAGCAATTGGCAGATATCTTCACCAAGCCCTTGGATGAGAAGAGGTTTTGCAAGTTACGGTGTGAGCTAAATATCCCGGAATCCTCAAATGTCCTGTGATCAGGCACACATCCTAACCCTTATGCCTAATGATGACTTAGATGTGCAACACACGAAGTGAAGTATATCTTCAATCAATGAAGACATGCATTCTAAGTGTGAATACATTAATGTGGAATTTGACTTCGGAGCGCCACGATAATTGTGCGCCGTGTCTGGGTCTAATACTTCCTATACGGTGGGTAACGCCACCACCAAACGTTCTATTTTGAAGTGTTTCTCTCATGGCGTTACCTTGCAATGTCTTCACATTTGGTTTGGCTTCGAACTCAACATATTTTCATGATTATCTTCACTATGTTGATTATAGATATATATATATATGCTAGTGTTCTGTCCTCTATAGCATTCACTTATAGCTATGTCTTCGTGTTGAATCTTTTGAACTAAGTGAATGTGATCGGACCCCAACTTCTCTATGCTTTCTATCTCAAACTCTATCTCTCTAAGTCATATGCATTCTATTGAAACTGTCGAATGTCTTCACTGCGTCCTTGTCAGCAGAAGATATAGATACAACCATTAAGTCCGTTTTCAATGCTCATTCCTCCACATAAAATCCGGAGAAGTAGGAACGACCACCCGACAATCTAGGCGTGCGTGGGACGTGGAACAAACCCCAAACTTCCGCAAACTGGCCACGTGTTCCTCAGATGTGAATCGCCAGGGGCACCTGTGTAATACCACAGTGCCACCCGTGTGCCTATAAATACACACTCACAGCGGTAACTATCTCTTCTTCCACCCTCGCACGAACCCTAGCGCCACCCCTAGCTCTCGACGACGCCGGCGACGAAGCGCTTCGCTGCCGCAACCTCTCTGACGCCGTCTTCACGCCGACCGCGGACATCGTCCTCTCTGCCATCGCCATAGGTCTCGTCCGTCGTGAAGTTAGGGCACGGACGAGTGAACTGCTCGGCCTCATCTCTCGCTCCGTCTAGCAGTTCTCAGTGTGGTAAATAAAACTCCCTTTTTACAGCACCGTTGATCCTATTGATCTGTCAATTTCTACCACAAGCAGTTTCTGTTCACACAAGCTAGATCTCTCTCACACTGCATCTCATAACATGCCTAGTATATTCACTTGTGCTTCACAAAGTAGTTAGATTCCTCACTTGTACTGATCTGTGGATTCGTACAAATCTGGAACCAACTTCTTATCTATGAGTGAATGTCTTCGCACGATGAGGTCAATGTCTTCTAAACTGATTTATCTTCAAAATCTTCTGAGAATGCATATGACCTCTTCCCCTTCCCTCGCACCTTAATGCTGTCACAGGTACATGTCCGTGGGAGAATCCTTTGGTTCTCATAGTCTGCATTCATTTGCAGAATTCTTATAGCAGCACATCAATTCTCCTGAAGCAAGTTCCTGTTGGTCCAGCAAGAGAAAGCCTTTGAACGTCTTGAAGCCTTTCAAGTTAAAGTTTATGGCTTCAGAGAAAGCAGCAAGGAAGGGGGGCAGACAACGTCGTGGCGGAACATCCAAATATTTTCCTGATGAACTCGCAGAAATGTATAAGACAGATCGTGAAGAGGATTATGGTCAGCGCAAGACCCGAATCCAATGGATTCGATGCTATTGGGCTGAACAATGGTTCAAGTACCGCTTCACAACCCAAGAGTATGCTGAGAAAAGCGCCATCAAAAGACCGTGGGGAGACATCTTATACAAGAATCTTCAACCCAAGTCCAGAGATGAAGCTATTGCCCAAAGCTTCTATCCATGCATGGTTCGTGGGCCACAGCCTGATGATGCACATCCGTCGTCACTACTCTGGTGTCGTGACGACAATCTATTCAAGCGAAACTTCCAGTTTGCCCAAAACTCAGCGAAGCAGAACAAGAAGAAATTTGGGTTAGACTTCAACCCTGGTCCCTTAGCACCAAGGGCAGATGGCACACGAGAAGCAGAACCAAATGTCATCAGTCCGTATGCCAACCTTGAAGGCCTCATCACCTACATCTTGGTTGAAGGGACTGCAGTGAATGAGCCTGCAGCTGACACTGAGTCTGATGAAGCGCCTGCAGTGCCCGCAGTGCCGAAGCCAAAGCAATTGAAGAAGCTAAAGGCTTCAAAGCCAGCCCCTTCACCAAAAATCTCAAAGGCGAAGCCATTGGCGACTGCACCTCCTGAAGACAGTGTGCAGTCTGAAGACTTATCATGCGTCTCAAGGCAATAGAAGGCCAATATGCCTCTGTCTCACACTGGCAAAGAGCTCACAGCTGCTGCCATCCTGCACAGTGAAGACATTGATCTGTCAAGTGATGAATATCTGGCAGATGACGCACTTGAGCAGCTCATCAAGAGCAAAGAAGAAGCAGAAATCTTCAATAATCTGCCTCTCTTTGATGTCGCCATCATCCACAGCTTCATTGACGAGTGGTTTGACACGCCAAACATCAGCTTTGAAGATCTGCAGCTTCCCGTTGGCCTCAGTGTCGCCTTCCAAGGCGCCATTACTTCTGAACTTGCTATTGCCCAGCGCATAGTTGAACTGAAGTAGAAAATTGACTATGAAAAGGCTCAGTTCAAGAAGCATATGGCCAAGCTCAGCGTGCAAGAAGTGAAGAACTTCAAGACAATGATGCACGAGCTCAAGGAAGCCTTTGTGAAGAAGCGTGCAGAAGCTCAGGGCTCGCGTGAGCGCATGAAGACTCTGGCTGACAGATGTGTGCAAGCCTATAATGAGGCTGAGAAGTGCAAGGCACTTGGGCGTCCTGGCATCGACCCCAGGATGGCCGCAAAGAAGAAGAAGAAGCCTGCTACGGCTGAATCTGATGCGCCAAGGCAAGAAGCAGTTCCGATTGTCTTCCCAACAAGAATGACTGGCTCGAAGCCAAAGAGCCGGTCCACAGCTTCAGAGCTCAAGAAGACAAGAACTGCTGAGGCTGAAGCCAGGAAGAGGAAAAGCTCTGAAGCCTCTCCTACCTCCCCCAGCAAGAAAAAGAGAAAGACCAAGAAAGCTCGGGCTGCTCCCACAGAGCCCCTGATAGTTGAACCCATTTCTATGGTTCACCCTGACACAGAACGTCAACTGACGGTTCATGAGCCTGCTTCCACAGAGGCTCCTGAAGCTGAAGACATTCCAGCAGCTGACCCCATCGCTGCTGAAGACATTGGTCATCGTGACAATGTAGAAGATGATGCAGCCCTTCCTCAGTTAGAACACAGTGAACTCATCAGCATTGGTCGTCCACTGACGCCAATTGCACAGGATGCTTCATGGGCGGATCACCCTCAAGAGGAAGAAGACTATGAGGCCCAGCCCACTCCAACCCCACAGGCGTCGTCTGCGTTCCGCAGGCTTCGCAAAGGTCCAAGGCCTCGAGTCTATGCTGAAGACATTTCGGCTGCATCAGCCGTAGAAGAAGCACCACAAGAGCCCACTCCTCTGCTCCACCAAGAAGCAGTTCTCCAGGAGAACGTGCCTGTGATCGACCCTCCAGCTAGTCAAGTGGAGGATGAAAATCTTGAGGCTGCCACAACCAACAACGAAGCTAATGTGGAGCCCTCCCCAGCAAAAGCTTCAAAAGACAGCAAAGCCACTGAACCCACAACTTCTGTTCCTGAGTCTGCTGTCGGTCCCCAATTCAACTATCATGTTGAGCACAGGCCTCAGATCCAGAAGCCAATCCCCAGACTGCCAAGGTTTCTAGGTCCTGCATCAGCACCTGGCTCCTTCAACATCAATGGCTTCAGGGCAGACAACACGTTCTTCGATAGCTCCAAGAACCCCTACTCAAGGGAAAAAATATCATCTGATTGGTTCTGGAGCTATCCTCAGCGAAGCTATTACTCTTGCATCCTTTACAACCAAGGTCGCATCTTCCCACACAAGCGCCTTGATGTTGAAGCTATAGCTGGTCTGCCCTGTCTAGAAGAAGCGTTGGATTGCTTCAAGCAAGTGGGTCTGCTGCAGTTTGTCACTGATGAAGAGCATTGGAATGGAGAGCTGCTTCACATCAAAGGATACAGCAGAGATCCGAAGACGTGGATCCTGGAGTGGATGACTGGCAACGTCCATCATGAAGCTAATGCATTTGACATCATTGAGCTCACTGGCTTGCCCACTCCAGGCGATCTTTTTGAGCAAGGCTGTCAAATGCATGCTGAAGCTATTGAGAGCATCTTTCAGCGGCCAGAACCTAATATGAGCCAAATGCTCAGCATGATGAAGCCATTGCCTCAAGATGCTGCGTATCCCACAGAGTTCTTCATTGAAGACCTTGAGTACCTGCCCAGAACCATCTATCACATCATCAGGCGGACTCTCTGGCCCATCAAAGGGCACTCTCCAAATGCCAAGCTTCAGGGTGCAATGAAGAGTTTGGTCTTCTATATACTTAATGGCAGATGCTTCAATGCACAGGATTTCTTCATACGCCAACTTGCTGCATCAGGCATGGATCTGTTTGGTTTGAAGTACTACGCCCCTTGGGTCATGCGGCTGATCAAGCTACACTCCGCCATCAAGTATCAGCCCTCAGCCCGCAACCATCGGATCTTCCTGCCTGACGTGGACATGTCAACTGAAGCCATATATTCTGAGCCTGGCAAGCAACCTCTAAGTCTTCAGAATGCAGAACATCAGAGTTTCACTCAGAATGTTGAAGGCATTGAAGCAGTTTCACGGGTGTATCCTTTGGCTGGCACTACACGTGCACCACACCCTGCTTCAACTGAAGCCACTGACAGTGCCACTGCTTCAAGACCCAAGAAGCGCACTCGTGTTCTCAACAACCGAGAGCTTCTTGTGGCCCTACATCAGAAACAAGATAGGCATCATGACTGGCTGAAGCGTCAGATGAAAAGCCTCTTGGTGGATGTTAATCGCACTCGAAATCTTGCCACCAAGAACGCTTTCATTGCCCATGAAACCTGTCGCCGCACATGGAAAGGGCTTACGATGATGCTTTCTGAAGCTGATCTTCAAGAGGATGGCTTCACTGAGAGATTCAAGTTTGACTCCACACCTCCTCGAAGGGCTGTGCTGCTAGGAACTCCATCCCTTGAAGACTCAGAGTACTCTTCTTCTGCTGCCACAGTCACTGCCAGAATTATTGAGGAAGAAGACAATGCTACTTCACCACCATCTGCTTCAGCACCTCCAAGCTCCTCTGCACCGCCAAACAACATCAACAACCCTGCTACCTCACCTACTCCTCATGGGAACGAGTAGAGGCTCTATGTCTTCGAACCTTTTTGGTCATTACTGACAAAAGGGGGACAAGCATATGAGATTGATAGTCTTCAAGCGGGTTCATATGGGCGGGTGCCTTATATTTTGCTTCATGCTTACAACTCTCATTTTTGCTACATTTGGTTCTTATGAGTTGTAACACTTAAACCAGATGGTCGTCTGCTACTTGTTTGCCACCTTGTTTTGCGAAGATAAATTCCGCATGTGCGACGATAAATTCCGCACTTAGCTCATTCTGCAGACGTCCATTTTCCATTATGCATGCCATTATCTTCATATACTTTCACATGCATAGTGGATTGTCTTCATAAGCTGAAGTGGATCTCCACAAGTACAACCTGCCATGTGCATTTGCATTCCAAAAGCAAACTAACTTATATGCACATCTTCAAGGGGAGCCCTTGCAACTTATGAAGACAATTCCTTATCCTTTACAATTTCACAGATTATATTCCCCGTTGAAAACATCAACTAGTTTGTCATCAATCACCAAAAAGGGGGGGATTGTAAGTGCATCTAGTGCCACCCCTAGTTGGTTTTGGAGTATTGACGACAAACCTAGTTGAGGGACTAATGTGTTTGTGAGAATTGCGGGATAACACAGGTAGAAGTCCCTCATTGATTCGGTTTTACTACCAGAGATGACCCCTAAAAATGTATGAAGACATTGAAGTCAAAGGTGGTATATGAAGATATTCACATTGAAGACTATGACAAGAGAAGACACGATATGAAGCCTATGGAGCTCGAAGACTTAGATCTTTTGTAGTTCTTTTTCTTTTGTGTGGAGTCATAGGAACCACCGTACTGTTAAGTGGGGTCCAGGAGAACCAGTCAGAATGACTGAAGTGATGCCTAAACCAAAAACCTATGTCTTCGAGTGAAGACAATGAGAGCGAATCTTGTCCAGAGTCGGACAAGTCAGCTTTGCTTGTAGCCTAAGTAAAGTTTCCATGTGAGTTTGAAATCTGACCATTGAGACACGTGTCAGTTCCTTAGTGACCCAGGGTCATTTCGGACAAATCAGGTCAGGTTGCCAAGTGGCTATAAATAGCCCACCCACTACAACCATAAACGGTTGGCTGCTCAGATTGAGAGTACGGCTTTTGTCGTTTGAGAGCAACCCACATCGAAGCCTTTGAGAGAGAATTCCCTGCGAGGATAAAAACCTAACCACAAGAGCCAGTGAGAATTGGGCATCACTTAAGTCTTCTTGTCTGTGTGATCTGAAGACTTATTACACTTGAGGACTGTGCATCCTCCAGACGGTTAGGCGTCGCGTTCAGAGCATCCAAGAGACATTGTGGATTGCCAGCGAACGAAGTCTGTGAAGGTTTGGGAGTCTACCTTGAAGACTTACTAGAGTGATTGGGCAAGGACTATTTGACATTAGCTCAAGGAGAATATGGTGAGGCCCTGGTGTCCTGAGCTGCGTGTTCAGGACTGGGTGTCCGGGACTGTGTGTCCTAAGGTTTAAATACCTAGCCGCTCCAACCAGACGTACAGTTGTCACAGCAACTGGAACTGGTCCAACACATCATTGTCTTCAATGAGTCACTGGTTTCATCTTCACTTCCTTTTACTTACTGATCACTCATTGTGAAGTCATTACATGTCTGTTCTATCTTTTGTCTTCACAACGTGAGTGTATGATCTATTTGGCTTCATAATATCTTCCTACATGATCCTTATTACACTACAGCTATTTGTCACTGTGCTTTCACTCTGTTGATACTTGACCATGGCTTGCCTAGTGTAGTCTAACTTCCGCTGCATAGTAATAGGCATATCTCTGCTGTTTGTCTTCATAACTTCCACGTTTTGAAGACTTTCATAAAAATCACCTATTCACCCCCCCTCTAGTCGATATAACGCACTTTCAATGTTGAATTAAAATAATTAAATAAAACCTAAAAATGATTTAAATCTTTTAAAATTAATAGAAAATAAACCGTAGCTCGGATGGAAAAACTTTGTACATGAGAGTTGCTCAGAATGACGAGATGAATCCGGATACGCATCCTGTTCGTCCGCCACACATCCCTAGCATAGCAAACACGCAAATTTCCCCCTCCGATTCATCTGTCCGAATACGTGAAACACCGGGGATACATTCCCGGATGTTTCCCCCCTTCACTGGTATCACCTCCTACTGCATTAGGGCCCACCTAGCACCGCTCATTGTCATGTCATGCATCGTTATGCATCTGTTTGCATTGTATTCATTGTTTCTTCCCCCTCTTCTCTCCGGTAGACTACAAGACTGATGCCGCTGCTGGTGCCCCGATTGACTACGTTGTTGACGACCCCTACTTGCCAGAGCAACCAGGCAAGCCCCCCCCCCTTGATCACCAGATATCGCCTATTCTTCTCTCTACTGCTTGCATTAGAATAGTGTAGCATGTTAATGCTTTCCGTTAATCCTATCCTGATGCATAGCCTGTCATTGTTGCTACAGTTATTGATACCTTACCTACAATCCTAAATGCTTAGTATAGGATGCTAGTTTATCATTAGTGGCCCTACATTCTTGTCTGTCTGACATGCTATACTATCAGGCCGTGATCACTCGGGAAGTGATCACGGGTATATACTCTTACATAATATATGATACTTGTGGAGACTAAAGACGGGTCGGCTCGAAGGGTACCCGTGAGTCATTCACGAATTGGGTCCGAAAGGACGTTTGTCCCAACGGCCCTCTGAGTGGATCTTTGCGGCGGAGCGACAGGCTCTGGTCGGCGTCTGCGGTTATTTCAAAATAACACGCTTAATGAGATCTAGGTATTTGATCTGAGTCTGGCCACTAGCCTATACGCACTAACCAACTACGCGGGAACAGTTATGGGCACTCGACGTCATGGTATCAGCCGAAGCCTTCGTGACATCAGCGACTGAGTGGTGCACGCCCGATCAGACTGGAACGCCTGCTCTTGTATTAGGGAGGCTAGGTCTGCTTCCGACTGCCCACGCAATGTGCAGGTGTGCAATGGGCGATGGGCCTAGACCCCTGTGCCATAGGATTTATACCGGCGTGCTGCCCTCTCTGTTGTGCCTAGGTGGGGCTGCGAAGTGTTGATCTTCCGAGGCCGGGCATGACCCAGGAAAGTGTGTCCGGCCAAAGGGGATCGAGCGTGTTGGGAAATGTGGTGCACCCCTGTAGGGAAGTTTATCTATTCGAATAGTCGTGTCCCTCGGTAAAAGGTTCACCTGGAGTTGTACCTTGACCTTATGACAACTAGAACTGGATACTTAATAAAATACACCCTTCCAAGTGCCATATACAACCCGGTGATCGCTCTCTCACAGGGCAATGAGGGGAGGATCGCCGGGTAGGATTATGCTATGCGATGATACTTGGTTAACTTACCATCTACTCTCTTCTGCTGATGCAAGATGGAGGTTGCCAGAAGCGTAGTCTTCGATAGTCCTAGCCACCCTGTCTTATTTTGGCATTCTGTAGTTCAGCCCACATATATTACCCCTTTCATTTGATCCATTGCATATGTAGTGTAGCTCCTTGCTTGAGAGTACTTTGGATGAGTACTCACGGTTGCTTTGCTCCCCCTTTTTCCCCTTTCGATACCCGATTGTTGCGACCAGACGATGGAGTTCAGGAGCCAGATGCCACCATCGACAATGACTCCTACTACACTAGAGGTGCCTACTACTACGTGCAGGCCGCTGACGACGCCAAGGAGTAGTTTAGGAGGATCCGAGGCAGGAGGCATGCGCCTCTTTCGATATGTATCCCTGTTTGTGCTAGCCTTCTTAAGGCAACTTGTTTAACTTATGTTTGTACTCAGATATTGTTGCTCCCGCTGACTCGTTTATGATCGAGCTCGTGTATTAGAGCCCTCAAGGCCCCTGGCTTGTAAGATGATGCTTGTATGACTTATTTTATTTGTAGAGTTGTGTTGTGATATCTTCCCGTGAGTCCCTGATCTTGACCGTACACGTTTACGTGTATGATTAGTGTACGATTGAATCAGGGGCGTCACAGCGCTGATCTTCGAGGACCCTGTGGGACGGAGAGAACCTTGTCGGCGAAAGGGGCGGCCTTTGCCTCGGCGGCAGAGACATCCTTCTCTTAGGCATTCGGAAGCGCTTTGCACTTCGCCAAACGGACCTCCCGGACAGTGACATCCTCTTCAGCCATGGTTATTACTACCTGTTGCCACTAAAGGGATTGGAACTGCTTATTGTGCCACTCGCATAACTCGTTGTACTTGTCCCTCAATTTCTGATCCGCAAGGCCAACGGTGTGTCACACTACTCCTTGATCAGCTGCCGCTTCAAGTTGTACCTGCTTTGTATATCTTTGATGCATGTCGCCACGGATTCCAAGAAGGACAAGTCCATGGTTGCATCAACAGAATTGTCGGCTCCTTCAGCTCTCTAGGACAACGGTGCTAAGATACGTCGTATTTCTTCATCAAAGTCTACGCCTGCCACAACCGATGAGCTGGAGGCTATGAGCCCGGGTTGGGCGAGGACCAGTGCCAATTTGCTTGAGGATAGTTGTGGAGGTTCAACTGGTGTGCCAAACAGGGGAAGAGGTCCCATAGTTTGAAGAGGAGCTTTCTCTTCAACCACTACCTCAGCCCCTGGCACACTGTCAGGGATCTTATTTGCTTCCTTCGAAGCCTCCTGGATGTCCCCGGCAGTGTGTTCCTGGCCCTCCACTGCAGCGATCTTGGCAGCCTCTTCGGCACCATCCTTGCCAATATTGGCCACTTCCTCCAGTAGCTCGGGTTCCTCAGCCAATGGAACTACAAGCAGGATCAACAAGGAATGATAAAAACATACTTAAATTAATGAGTCAGAGGCTTGAGGAAAAGTAGTGCAAGCAATCAAAGACAAGGAGAAAGCAGATTACCTGATGGTGTTTGCCGTGGAAGAGCATCAGCTTCCCCGGCAACGTCGGTTGCCGGGGTGCAACCCACGTCCCCTTCCTCGGCAGCCATATCTTCAAGATGGGCCGATCCATCAGTGAAGGCCATTGCCGGGGATTTCTCAGCTTGAACATCAGGTGGGGTGGACCCCTCCTGGCGAACCTCGCTCTGGATGATCTCCCCCTCTTCCTTGGTAGGGAATGGGACATGTTCTTCCACGCCTCCCCTCGCAGGAGAGACTTGTCCCATAGTTTCATGCCAGGGGCTGGGCCGGGGGCTTGACACAGGATCATTTGTGCTATCTCCTGCCAAACCCGTGCCCTCCGAGGGCCCCGACGACTCCACTTGCTTGGATCGTTTGGCCCATTGGATGAGGGGTTCTTCATCTCTATCAAATCAACAAACAAGACTAAATCAACAAATCAACAAGTGCATGATACCTCAACAAGAGAAGATGGTGTTTCCCTTACTCTGAATCAATGAGCATGGAGCCCATCGCGTACCCCATAGGTCGTGGGGTCACTCTGCTCCTTTTTTGGGACGAGGAAGCAGTGCCTCCTGGCAACTTCGAGCTCTGTGGCGGAGCTGAGGGATCTGATGGAGCTGAGTTGCGCGAGGAGGTTGAGCTTGACTAGGGCACTTGGATCAACCCATGTGACCATTCGTCGCTTGGCCAACGGAGTCCCGGCCTCATAAAGGCAAGAAGAATGACGACGCATGATACGTCTATAACGTATCTAAATTGTTTGATTGTTCCATGCTATTATATTATCCATCTTGGATGTTTTATATGCATTTATATGCTATTTTATATGATTTTTGGGACTAACCTATTAACCTAGAGCCTAGTGCCAGTTTCTGGTTTTTTTCTTGTTTTTAAGTTTCGCAGAAAAGGAATATCAAACGGAGTCCAATTGACCTAAAAATTTACGGAGAATATTTTTGGAAAATATAAAAATACTAGAACAAAAAGATATCGGAGAAGAGTCCCGAGGCCACCTCAAGGGTGGAGGGCGCCCCCACCCCCCTAGGGCGCACCCTCCGTCCTTGTGGGCTCCTCGTGGGCCCCCTGACTTGTTCCCGTTGCCAACGCCTCTTATAAATACCCAAACCCCCAGAAATAAACTTGGATCAGGAGTTCCACTGTCGCAAGCCTCTGTAGCCACCAAAAACCAACCGGGACCCTGTTTCGGGACCCTACCAGAGGGGGAAATCATAACTGGTGGCCATCTTCATCATCCCGGCGCTCTCCATGACGAGGAGGGAGTAGTTCACCCTCGGGGCTGAGGGTATGTACCAGTAGCTATGTGTTTGATCTCTCTCTCTCTCTCGTGTTCTTGATTTGGCTCGATCTTGATGTACCGCGAGCTTTGCTACTACATTTGGATCTTATGATGTTTCTCCCCCTCTACCTTCTTGTAATGGATTGTGTTTTCCCTTTGAAGTTATCTTATTGGATTGAGTCTTTAAGGATTTGAGAACACTTGATGTATGTCTTGCATGTGCTTATCTGTGGTGACAATGGGATATTCACGTGATCTACTTGATGTATGTTTTGGTGATCAACTTGCGGGTTCTGTGACCTTGTGAACTTATGCATAGGGGTTGGCACATGTTTTCATCTTGACTCTCCAATAGAAACTTTGGGGCACTCTTGGAAGTTCTTTGTGTTGGTTTGAATAGATCAATCTGAGATTGTGTGATGCATATCATATAATCAAACCCGCAGATACTTGTGGTGACATTGGAGTATCTAGGTGACATTAGGGTTTTGGTTGATGTGTGTCTTAAGGTGTTATTTTAGTATGAACTCTATGGCTGTTTGTGGCACTTATAGGAATAGCCCAATAGATCGATCAGAAAGTATAACTTTGAGGTGGTTTCGTACCCTACAATAATCTCTTCGTTTGTTCTCCGCTATTAGTGACTTTGGAGTGACTCTTTGTTACACGTTGAGGGATTGTTATATTATCTAATTATGTTATCATTGTTGAGAGAACTTGCACTAGTGAAAGTATGAACCTTATGCCTTGTTTCCAAGCATTGCAATACCATTTTCGCTCACTTTTACCACTTACTACCTTGCTGTTTTTATATTTTCAGATTACAAAAACCTATATCTACCATCCATATTGCACTTGTATCACCATCTCTTCGCTAAACTTGTGCACCTATACAATTTACCATTGTATTGGGTGTGTTGGGGACACAGGAGACTCTTTGCTATTTGGTTGCAGGGTTGTTTGAGAGAGACCATCTTCAACCTATGCCTCCCATGGATTGATAAACCTTAGGTCATCCACTTGAGGGAAATTTGCTACTATCCTACAAACCTCTGCACTTGGAGGCCCAACAATGTCTACAAGAAGAAGGTTGCGTAGTAGACATCAGCGCACCACATTCGGCTTGTTGTTCTTGGAGGAAATCTTCTTTACCCTCTTGGTGGCAGGCGCGGGAATAGGAGCCGCTGCTCCCTGACTAGCCCGCATGCGAGGACGCTGGTCCAAGTCTGGCTCTGGGGCTTGATAGGCCATTGCAAGCCACTCCTCCTCAGGTTGCTCTGCTTCCTCGGTTCCATCTCCTGCTTAGGCCTCCGTTGCGTGGCATAAAAGGCTTCAGTCCTGGCAGCCTCTTTCGTGGCGTGCTCCTCACTCCTCTCATAGGAAGAGTGTAACGCCCTCGATGGGGCTATATCTCCCACGTGTCGAAGCATGACTTAGAGGCATAACCGCATTGAAAGCAATGTCGCAAGTGAGGTAATCTTCGCAAACAACCCATGTAATACAATAGGGGAAAAGATACATAGTTGGCTTACAATCGCCACTTCACACAAATACATGAATACAACATTACAACATCCAAATACAATCAAGGTCCGACTATGGAACCAAAGTAAAAGAAGAACCCCAAATGCGACAAGGTCCCCGATCGACCCCAACTGGGCTCCACCACTGATCAACTAGAACGAAACAACACAAAAGGACAAGATCTTCCTCGAGCTCCTCCTTGAGCTCGGTTGCGTCATCTGCACGATTCAACTTCAGGTTTTCTACAACCGGACATTAACAAATTCCCATCTACCCATAACCGCGGGCACGGCTTTCGAAAGTTCAAATCCCTACAGGGGTGTCCCAACTTAGCCCATCACAAGCTCTCACGGTCAACGAAGGATATTCCTTCTAGCGGGAAGACCCGATCAGACTCGGAATCCCGGTTACAAGACATTTCGACAATGGTAAAACAAGACCAGCAAGGCCACCCAGATGTGCCGACAAATCTCGATAGGAGTTTCACATATCTCGTTCTTAGGGCACACCGGATGAGCCAGACATCGGGTGGGCCAGCCCAGAGTTGCCCCTGGTAGCTCTGGACATCGCTCAGTTTGGACCAACACTCAGAGGAGCACTGGCCCGGGGGTTTAAAATAAAGATGACCCTTGAGTCTGCAGAACCCAAGGGAAAGAAAAGGCTAGGTAGCGAATGGTAAAACCAATGTTGGGCCATGCTGGAGGAGTTTTATTCAAGGCGAACTGTCAAGGGGTTCCCATTATAACCCAACCGCGTAAGGAACGCAAAATCCGGGAACATAACACCGATATGACGGAAACTAGGGTGGCAAGAGTGGAACAAAACACCAGGCATAAGGCCGAGCCTTCCACCCTTTACCAAGTATATAGATGCATTAATTAAATAAAAGGTATTGTGATATCCCAACAAGTAGACATGTTCCAACAAGGAACAACATCTCCATGTTCCAACAAGGAACAAACTTCATCTTCACCTGCAACTAACAACGCTATAAGAGGGGCTGAGCAAAGCGTTAACATAGCCAAACAATGGTTTGCTAGGACAAGGTGGGTTAGAGGCTTGGCTTAACAATATGGGAGGCAAGATAAGCAAGTAGTAGGTATCGCAGCATAGGCATAGCAAAAGAGCGAGCAACTAGCAAGCAAAGATAGAAGTGATTTCAAGGGTATGGTCATCTTGCCTGAAATCCCGCAAGGAAGAAGAACGAGTCCATGAAGAAGACAAACGGACGTAGTCGAACGGATCCTCACAACTCCGGAACGGAACCAAAGCTCACGAGAAAGGCGACCCGGAAAGAAGCAAACAACGTAGTAAACAACCACTACAACAACATGGCATGATGCACAACAAGTATGATGCATGTCCGGTTTAATGAAGCATGGCATGGCAATGTGCACAAGAAATATTACAAATTAAGTGGAGCTCAATATGCAACGGGATGCATATTGATGGAACACCACATTCGAGTTACTTAGTTCGATCTCGTTTATGTACCCAACAAGATTAAATGTTGTTAGCATGGCAAGAGGGTGAAGCAAAGTAAAACTACCTATCTAGTCAAGTTTAAATGAGGCCGGAAGCAACGAACAACAATTCCGGTAAATCCCCATATGCATATATTAGGTTTGGTACTGTTCTGCCCTAAATCAAATTTTATAGTTGTTAAACATGCAAAGCAATGTCACCATGTTAAACTAGGCACAATTCTACCCCATTTACATATAAAGATTAATTAAAACCGAGCTACGGTTAAATAGTTATGAATTAAAACATTTTAACATGGCATAGGAGCAAAATAATGCAAACATCATTTTAAACATTTTAACATGGCAAGAAAGTGGCATATTATTAATCTACATATAATTTTAAGAAAGTTTCATATATAAATTATTATAAACCGTTGCACGGTTTGAGAGTTATTATATGCATGAAGTTTAGGGGCTATACTGCAAAACGGTTATCTCAGGATAAAAGACAAAATCGCAGAGCCAAAAAAATAGACTTTGGACCGAATCTGTATAGGAAACCCAACAGAGGGAAAAGGCCAGGGACTGCTCACCCTGGGCCTTGGGCCATCGGAGGTGATGGGCTGGGGATGCACTTGGCCTCAGCGGAAGCAGCTGCCGCACAGCGCACACGCGGGTGTGTTGACCTGGAGTCGGTCAAACACGAGCGACTGGCTCGTCCTCGAAGCAGAGGAAAACAGGGGCGCGACGGCGGTCCTCCAGGAAGAGGATGGCGGTGGGCGGAGGCGAGATCCGGTGACGCGGAAGTGGATTCGGCCGGAGACGACGGCTTGGCAAAGCAGGGGAGGCTCGGGCAGCGCACGGGGCTGTTGCAGCTCCTTCGGTGGCCGCCGCGGAGGAGTATGGCCGGTGCGGCAGAGCCGCTGGTCCGGCGATGTCACGACGGAGACGGAGGGCGGTGGGGTCGAGCGAAGGTGCGTGCGGAAGGAGAGGAGGGCGACGGGGCCTGGCAGGGGAGGCAAACGAGGTCCCGTACGGGCGACGGTGATGCAACAAAAATCTCGCCAGCGTTGAGGAGGATGGACGGGCACGACGCGAAGCACCAAGGGGCGGCCATGGCGTCTCTCATGGTTGTCGACTCGTCGGAGAGCGGGAACTGCTGCTGCTTGGGTGGGTGCCCGTGGCAGGGGCTTGAGGGCGCGCATTGTCGGGCTCCAGGCGGTGGGCGAGCTTGGAGGCCTTCGCGCACCATGGTTCCTGCAGGTCGAGAGAGAGGGGCGCGTGAAGGAAGGAGGAAGTGGAGCAGCGGAAGAGGAAAGAAGACAGAGGCCTGGCGCTGGTGACCTGCTGGTCGCCGGCGGTTGTTTGGGCCGCAGCGACGAGGTGCTCGGGGGGGTGCGGGGTGCACGGCGGCGCAAGGGGGAGCTCGGCGCCAACGGCTTCGGGAACGAGGCAGAGGAGGCGGCTCAGGGATCGGGCGCGCGAGATAGTGGTCGAGGAGCTCGGGGCCCTCCTAGTCCGGATCGAGCGAGGGTGTTGGAGAGACACGAGATCAAGGGAATCAGGAGCACCTCTTATTGGCTCGGGCTCGATCCCGAGGAATGAGGAGACTGGTCGGGGAGGATTTGGACCATGGGTGCGGGCTCTAGTTTGTGGGGATCGATGGATTTGGCAGTTTTGGTGGTGGCTGGTTGGTGCGAAGGGGATCCCAAGGTGGGAGAATGACAGTGGCGGCGGCGGAGGAGGATTTGATGGATGGGACAGCTAGGCCCAGGGTTTCATCTAAATATATAGCAGTGGGCTAGGCATATGGTCATTTGGTCCCTACGATCGAAATCAGACGTTCGAGAGAATAAATAATAGGTAGGGAGTCCAAATAACAAAACGGTGACGTTTTGTAGATGTTTGGGGATGATCCGGACACAACGATGGCGACAGTCCGGGTCGGGTCCGGGACAGATTTCGGACGCGCGCAGGAGGAGGTCCGCAGGCTGACGAGAGAGGTTAGGTAGGGCCTGGCGGTGAGAGGTAGTGCAGAAGGCAAAGGTCTGAGAAGAGAGAAGAGGAGAGGCCCGGCGACTGTTTCCGGAGACCAAAAACGTTCGACGATAGACCGGCTATAGTGCCGCTATAGTTTAACGATTGGGCTATCAGACGAACTCCGAATGCGATGAAACTTGACAAGCGGTCTATCTACACTATAAAAATACCACAGGCAAACTTTCATCCCATTTCGAGAACATTATCCGGCCACTTATAAAAATAATATCTTGGAGGTGCCTCGGGCGCGTGTAAGTGTGTCTGGGCTCAGAACGGACAACGGAAGGAACGAGGAGACCGGGACGGATGCAAGTTTTGAAAACAGGATGATGCTATGCACATGATGACATGACAAGATACGACACGCAAGCAAATGACAAAGCAACAACAGCGAATAACTGGAAGACACCTGACACAACGGTCTCAGGGCGTTACAACACTCCACCACTACGAGAGGATCTCGTCCCGAGATCTAGAATGGCACCGGAGGGAAAAGGAAGAGGAAGAGAGAAGGTAAAAACTAAGTTGCTTCTTTGACAAACGAGTGAAACCAAAGAACCTTGAAAAGGTTGAAGAAATTGAAAGAAATAAAACAATGGAGAAGAACAATGTTGAAAACACTCCGCTAGAAAAGAGAGACAAGGAAGAACAACTTCAAACAACACTCCAGTTGGAAAGATATGCAAGGCTTGATAAAATGAAAGAACTTGAGCAGCGGGCATACACTCTGGTTAAATGGATAAACCCAGAAAGGAACATGATCCTGAAAAAACAAGAAGATGGGTTGAAGAGAGCAACATCAGAACGCCTCCAGAAGGAAGAAATAGAAGATAGATAATTGAAATAAAAGAATGGAGAAGAAAAGCCAACTTCTTCCACAAAAGAGTTTCAAAAGGTATCCTTAGGAGAAGGGTCGAACGGAGTTGTCGGAAATCCAACCACGCAAAGAGTAAGCTAGTAGTGGGCTTATGGGAAAAACATCTCAAGATTATGAGGTAACAACCAGCCACTGGCCGAAACGATAAATTGGATTGGTATGAACAAGGAGACGAGAAAGTATTTCACCGGGAGGATAAAGAACTTGGGTCCTTTATAAGCACCATAATTAGCAACAATCCTTAGGGAAAGTTTTAGGTGAAATATAACCCAAGATAATTCCAATGAAGAGATTGATGGATTTAAAATACCTCATTCTTAACAACGTGTGAATCATGAAACATGAACTCAAATTATCAAGAATGACATAATACCACCTCCAATCATACGGAAGAAAGAATTGCACTCCGAATAGCAAGATGAAGAAAACTTGAGCTTCTTAGCAAAGAATGTCGATGAACACTTCAAGAAGGAATTAAATCCTTGATGAATCCATCATGTAGAACCTCCATGAAGAATTCCGGTAACAAAAGAATGATCAAACGAAAGGAAAGATAAGCAGAGAACACAAGGTGAAGCCTTGCAATGCTTAGATGGATCTTCGCAATGAAATAATTGAGAAAACATGTAACTCCGGGAAAATAATAGATAAAGCATCTCGAACCGAGAATTTGATGAGCCTCCAGAATAAATAATTAATCATTTGGGTGAATCAAGAATAAGAATTATGTTATGCTCCTCCTTCACCAATTAAATTGATGACGAGCAAACGGATTGCATACAACTTATTCTTGAAGAAAGGATTAGGATAGATACGGCGCCAACTTGAGAAGGTCTTCAACTAACCACCGGTGGAATCGAAACAACGAATGAATTGGTATGATAAAGAAGGAAGAGAAATCTTAAACGAACCACCAGAAGGATTGAAAAAGAACCAATAAAAGATAACGAATCACCGGGAAGAATTATGAAATGAATGAAGATGCTTGAGAGGATTTTGATACATGAGAATGAAGAGATCACGAGCCGATTAAAGATCACTTGAACGAAGCACCGGTAAAATTGGAGAATGATAGCTGAAAGCTGAGAATGAATAATCCCGAAATGATGGCCTTCGGAGAATCAAACTGAAAAGACTCCTGAATTACTCCGGATGGGTGAGAAAGAATTCTGACAATCGAAAACAATTATGAGAGGATGGCAACAATCTTGAATGACGAATCTTGAAGAGAATGGAGCAAGGTTGAAAGAAGAATCTTCTTCGGTCTTCCAAACTGAGAATGACGACGAGAATTACCATCATGACTTATTTAGGCACTCCGGAAGAATGAAAACGAAGAGGTTGAGCCAACGATGAAAAGAATTTGAAAGATCTTGGAGAAACCCTCTGACTGATGAAAATTCATTCTTACGTCACACTTCGAAAAGAAATTTGGATAGCTCCAGGAAAATAAGAAGAGTCGGGTAAGGTCCTGGAAAAAGACCTGTGGGTTAGGGCCCACTCAAAAGAAACACCGTAGAATGATAGCTTGGAAGAGAGATTTGTACCGGTTGAATTAAATGGCTTGAATAAGATAACAATCTCGAAAGAACTTGAACGAATACAAGTGGAAACACTCTTTGAGATGTCTTTAGCACTTCGGAACAAATGAATAGCGAGAAGAGGATAGTTGAGAGGTGGGCCGACATGAGAAGGTATTTGAAACGAGGAGAGTTTATGATCGACGAAGCTGGAGTCGAAACCACCACAGAGGAAAATTAATGAAGAATGATGAACTTGAAGAGCATCTTCATGAGAACCACCGGGTAAGAACATTGACGGAAAAGAATGGAGAGACTTCACATGAATCAAAGGATACTTGATTAAGAAATCTGAATCCTTGAAGAAAAAATGGGGTGGGTGGGCGGGAAAAGCAAAGACAACTTGGAGATGGATGACAAAAACAACATTGAGAAAAACTTTAGTTGATCTTACAGATGTTGATCGGATCCACTTGGAGAGAAATACGCCGGTTGAAAAGGATTGACATGAAAAACTCGATGATCGAGAAGGATTAGTATTCACATAGGAATATGAGAACACCACTTAGACAAGGGATGGAATCAACATTTGACTTCAAAGCAACTCGAATACCACAACTCAAAACAAAACAAAGGATTGGCTTGCAAAATAAGCCGGAACAAACATATGATAGAGATTTCGTCCAAAGTTTTCGTGGTGGGGCCTACACGGGCTCGATCGTACAGCACCATCATGTACAATGCAGTGCACATGACATACGAAGCGTCCCGAGTCGGCATAGCCAAGGACACTTTAAGACACAACGAGACCACTGTAAAACCAACCGTGAATAGGCGGACCACTAGACGTCGAACCCTAATTTCATATCATATATCTGTCGGAAAGATATCCTAAGAGCTACTTGAATTCCCACTTATAAACTCCCGAACTTTCCGGTTATGCAATCAGGTGTTGGGGATACAGGGGAAGCATACTATCTCACCCAAAACTAGCAAATCCTACATCCAGCTGTATCCATCCTTCAACACAAAACCAAGAAACCTTCGGAAATCATCTACCTCAACCTTCGAAAAGCATCTGTTATACGAGTTATGGCAATACTCCCAAACTCCCGCCCCAGTACTGGGTGGCGTCGAGGTTATCTCACCAACAACTTCATAAAAGAGATTTTCGATGTCGGCGAAACTAAACTCAGGCATTCCAGAACTGCAACAATAAAATTTTGACGACAACACCTCGGAGCTCAACTCCCCGGGACACTACCACAACCCCTAAATGACAGGAGGCACCAAGAACAATGTTCTCGTCACAAAACCATCGGAAAGATTCCAAGATACCCACGTGATCCTAAATTTTTTTAGCGAAATTTGAGAAGAGAAGAGTCAAAACTCTACGTCACGATGCCTCACCAAAGCGATGAAGGGACTGGGGAGTAAAAAGAATTCCTAAACTCTCCGATATATATAATCCTAAATGACTCAAAACATTTTTCTAGACTCAACAACGCCAGCTATTCGATCAAGCAGGGGGGCTCCTAAGGTCGGGGAAGGCTCTGATTACCAACTTTTAACGCCCTCGATGTGGCTATATCTCCCACGTGTCGAAGCATGACTCAGAGGCATAACCGCATTGAAAGCAAATGTCGCAAGTGAGGTAATCTTCGCAAACAACCCGTGTAATACAATAGGGGAAAAGATACATAGTTGGCTTACAATCGCCACTTCACACAAATACATGAATACAGCATTACAACATCCAAATACAATCAAGGTCCGACTATGGAACCAAAATAAAAGAAGAACCCCAAATGTGACAAGGTCCCCGATCGACCCCAACTGGGCGCCACCACTGATCAACTAGAACAAAACAACACAAAAGGACAAGATCTTCCTCGATCTCTTCCTTGAGCTCGGTTGCGTCATCTGCACGATTCAACAGCACCTGCAAGCTGGTTTTGGAAGTATCTGTGAGTCACGAGGACTCAGCAATCTCACACCCTCGCGGTCAAGACTAATTAAGCTCATAGGTAAGGTAAAAAGTATGAGGTGGAGCTGCAGCAAGCGACTAGCATATATGGTGGCTAACATACGCAAATGAGAGTGAGAAGAGAAGGCAAAGCATGGTCGAGAAACTATGATCAAGAAGTGATCCTAGAACAACCTACGTCAAGCATAACTCCAACACCGTGTTCACTTCCCGGACACAGTGAGAGAAGAAGCTCTTTGAGAAATCAAAGGGCGGATCAAGAAGACCAAGACAAGCCAGGGGAACTAGATATCACTTTGGGAAAGCCTCCCTTGCTGGGAAGGCGATCCTGGTCAGGTCGAGGCCGCCCCAAGGGGAAGTCCCAAGAATTCCCCGGCAGGCTTGTCGGGGCCGCTAAGGGCATCTCTTCCCGCTAAGACTTCACCGCTCCATCGCACCGCGACGGAAGTCACCTATCAATGCAGTGTCGAGCCATCATGGTGATTAAGTGGCTTCTACTAAGCACGTGGCTTCCATTTGGAAGGAAGATTACCCCTATATGACACTAGTCCAGAGGCGTGTCAACCAAATAAGCAGGAGATGATTAAGCGGCGCGGCAGGCTTGCCGGGTTGCATCCTCAACATGACACCTAGCAGTGCATTTAATGAACTTTGTCCTAACTACCATAGTTAGGTATGATAGCACTGTTAGCCATCTAATCGCTAGGTAATGACTGTTTTTCCACTGTGGGTACACCTTAGCCTATAAAAGGTGGGCCATCGCAAACTAGGAAGGGATTCGAACCCTCGCACACTTGTACGCGTGTAGCTGCTCTACCTAAGGCGACCTTGCTAGGCTTGAGCGTTGCATGCCTACTGATATCCTTCCTTCAATCCACCAATGTATGAGTAGGGTTTTACGCCTCACGGCGGCCTGAACCTAGGTAAAAACTACCAGTGTCACCCTTATCGCGATGCTTCATGGCTTCTTCTCTTTGTGCAACATGACCTTCCCCCTTGCCGAACTGTGGAGAAGATTACGATTTGTTTCCTTAGTATATACTGGGAAACAATAATGGGAGGCCGAGGAATAATATTTGGTGGAAAAGGTAAATAGGAAGAGGGAAATCAATAGGTGGGAGATTAATCACCATGGAGAAGATTAGAGGCGCTGCCGTACAGAAGATGGGGAGTCAGATGTTTCAGGAAAAAAATGACATGAGCAGATTGATGTTTGTAACTGAACTGATGACATGTCATGCATGATGAGGTGGACTTTCTGCATGTTGAGGGAATTACTTGTAGTGGGGATGAACTTAAGAATATAGGATTAAAGAAGACTTTACCTTTTTATAGGTATGTGTTTTTTTCGACATTTATCTAGGGTGGAGTCACCACACCATTGATATGTCTCGAACGTATCTATAATTTTTTATTTTTCCATGCTATTATGGTATCAATCTTGGATGTTTTAAATAACTTTTTGTGCTATTTTGTATCATTTTTGGGAATAACCTATTAACCCAGTGCCGAGTGTCGGTTGCTGTTTTTTTGCTTGTTTTTGGTTTCCCACGCAATCAGTACCAAACGGAGTCCAAATGCTACAATACTTTTTGATGATTTTTTCTGGACAAGAGGGACCCTAGAAGCTTTGGGAGGATACCACACAGTATGTGAGGAGACGGCAAGGCAATAGGGCGCGCCTAGGGGGGTGGTTGCGTGACGTTGCCTGTGGGCCCCTTGTGGCTCCATCTGACCTAATTCCACCTCTATAAATTATCTAAAACCGGGAAACCAACAGAGATATGCCCAAAACACTTTTTTCGCCTCCGCAAGTTTCTGTTCCTTTGCGATCCATCTAGAGGCCTTTTCCGGTACTCAGTCGGAGGGGGAATCAATCATGGATGGCTTCTACATCATCCTTGTTGCCCTCCGATGATGCATGAGTAGTTCACCATAGACCTATGGGTCCATAGCTAGTAGCTAGATGGCTTATTCTCTCTCTTTGATCTTCAATGCAATGTTCTCCTCAATGTTCTTGGAGATCTATTCGATGTAATCCTTTTTTACGGTGTGTTCGTTGGGATCCGATGAATTGTGGCTTTATGATCTGAATATTTATGAAAAGTAATGGAGTCTTTGTAAACTTTATTATGCAAGATTTTTATAGCTTTGTATTTGTCTTTGATCTATCCATTTGGTTTGGCCAACTAGATTGATTTATCTTCAGTGGGAGAGGTGCTTTGTGATGGGTTCAATCTTGCAGTGCTCTATATCCCAGTGACAAAAAGGGACAAGGCATGTATTTGTATTGTTGCCATTAAGGGTAAAACGACGAGGTTTATTCATATTGGTTGGGTTTACTTTGTCTACGTCATGTCATCTTGCTTAAGGCGTTACTATGTTTTTATTAACTTAATACCCTAGATGCATGTTGGATAGCGGTCGATGGGTGAGGTAATAGTAGTAGATGCAGGCAGGAATATCCTTGTTGCATTTTATTTATTTTATTTTGTTTTGCAATTTATCTATTTAGCACTACAAGATTTAATCCTTACAAGTAACGAGTTCAAGGGGATTGACAACCCTCTGCTACTTGTGAGCTGCGTTGGGATTTCCCGAAAGAGGAGAGGATGATGTAGTACATTAGAGATAAGTATTTCCCTCGGTTAAGAACCAAGGTTATCAATCCAGTAGGCGAACCAAGCAACGCCTCGTTAGCAGTACCTACACACAAAATAACAAATACTTGCACCCAACGCGAATACGGGGTTGTCAATCCCTCGGCGGTTAATTGCATGGATAAAATCTTGTAGTGATAGATAGATAGATAAAACAAAAAATAAAATAAAGCAAAGAAAATTGCAACAAAGTATCTTTGGGATTTTAAGATGTGATAAAAATAAGACACAGAGGCCATAGTTTTCACTAGAGGCTTCTCTCTTGAAAATAGCATACGATGGGTAAACAAATTACTACTGGGCAATTGGTAGAAAAGAAAATAATCATGATGATATCCAAGGCAACGATCATGTATATAGGCATCACATCCGAGATAAGTAGACCAATTCCTGCCTGCATCTATTACTATTACTCTACACATCGACTGTTATCCAACATGCATCTAGAGTATTACGTTCATAAAGAACGGAGTAACGCCTTAAGCAAGATGACATGATGTAGAAAAAGTAAGCTCACGCATGAATAAACCCCATCTTTTTATCCTTAATGGCAACAATACAAATACGTGTCTTGTCCCTTTCTTTCACTAGGATATAGGTCACCACAAGATTGCACCCATTACAAAGCACCTCTCCCATTGCAAGAAAAATCAATCTAGTTGGTCAAACCAAATCAGTAGATCATAGAGAAATACAAAGCTATAACCAACTAGCATCAACTACAAGGAGTAATCAACACTACTTGCAACCCACAGGTACCATTCTAAGGTTTTGGGACCAATATCGAATACAAGGGATGAACTAGGGTTTGAGAGGAGATGGTGCTGGTGAGGATGTTGATGGAGATTGAGAGGATTGTTGGTGATGACGATGGCTTTCGGAGGGATGTTTCCCCGGCGAACAGCTCCAATGGAGCCCTAGATTGGTTATGCCTAGGTTCCGCCTCGAGATGGCGGAGCTTCGACCCGAAAGCTTCCTTCTAATTTTTTCTAGGTCAAAACACACCATATAGCGGAAGATGGGTGTCAGAGGCCTGGTAGGGGGCCCACAAGGACGGGGGCTCGCCCAGGGGTAGGGCGCGCCCTCTACCCTTGTGGCTGGCTGGTGGCCCCCTTTGGTATTTTATTCACCCAATATTTTTTATATATTCCAAAAACATGCTCTGTGAAGTTTCAGGACTTTTGGAGTTGCGCAGAATAGGTCTCTAATATTTGCTTCTTTTCCAGTCCGGAATTCCAGCTGCCGGCATTCTCCCTCTTCATGTAATCCTTATAAAATAAGAGAGAAAAGGCATAAGTATTATTATATAACGTGTAATAACAACCCATAATGCAATAAATATTGATATAAAAGCATGATGCAAAATGGATGTATCACAAAGGGACTGGTCACTGGAAGCGGAACTGCCCCAAATACTTGGCGGATAAGAAGCATGGCAGAGTGATCAAAGTTATATTTGATATACATGTTATTGATGTGTATTTTACTAGTGTTTGTAGTAACCTCTAGGTATTTGATATCAATTGCCAAGATTAGTAACTCCAAATAGGAGTTGTAGAGACTAGTTGAAAGCAAGGTGACGATGTGTGTTCGAAATGATTCCAAGGTTGATGTGATCACCATCGCACACTCCCTCTACCTTCGGGATTAGTGTTGAACCTAAATAAATGTTATTTGGTGTTTGCATTGAGCATGAATATCATTAGATCATGTTTATTGCAATACGTTTATTCATTTAAGTCAGAGAATAATTGTTGTTCTGTTTACATGAATAAAACCTTCTATGGTCATACACCCAATGTGAATGGTTTATTGAATCTCGATCGTAGTGAGACACATATTCATAATATTGATGCCAAAAGATGCAAAGTTGATAATGATAGTGCAACATACTTGTGGCGTTGCCGTTTAGGTCATATTGGTATAAAGCGCATGAAGAAACTCCATGCAGATGGACTTTTAGAATTAGTTGATTAAGAATCATTTGATACTTGTGAACCATGCCTCATGGGCAAGATGACTAAAACTCCATTCTGCGGAACAATGGAGTGAGCTAATGACTTACTGGAAATAATACATACCGATGTATGCGGTCCAATGAGTGTTGAAGCACGTGGCGGGTTTCATGATTTTCTGACCTTCACAGATGATTTGAGTAGGTATGGGTATATCTACTTGATGAAACACAAATATGAAACATTTGAAAACTTCAAGGAATTTCAGAGTTAAGTGGAGAATCATCGTAACAAGCAAATAAAGTTTCTACGATCTGATTGTAGAGGTGAATATTTGAGTTATGAGTTTGGCCTTCATTTAAAACAATGTGGAATTGTTTCACAACTGGCGCCACCTAGAACAACACAGCATAATGGTGTATCCGAACATCATAACCGTACTTTATTGGATATGGTGTGTTCTATGATGTCTCTTACCGATTAACCACTATCATTTTGGGGTTATGCATTAGAGACAGCCGCATTCACGTTAAATAGGGCACCATCTAAATCCGTTGAGATGACACCGTATGAACTATGGTTTGGCAAGAAACCTAAGCCGTCGTTTCTTAAAGTTTGGGGTTGCGACTTATGTCAAAAAGGCTTCAGCCTGATAAGCTCGAATCCAAATCAGAGAAGTGCGTCTTCATAGGATACCCTAAGGAAACAATTGGGTACACCTTCTACCACAGATCCGAAGGCAAGATCTTTGTTGCCAAGAATGGAACATTTCTAGAGAAGGAGTTTCTCTCCAAAGAAGTGAGTGGGAGGAAAGTAGAATTTGATGAGGTAATTGTACCTTCTCTCAATTTTGAAAGTAGCACATCAGAGAAATCCGTTCTCATGATGCACACAAACTAGAGAGGAAGATTATGATGATGATCATGAAACTTCAGATCAAGTTACTACTGGACCTTGTAGGTTGAACATGGCACATTCCGCACCAGAGTGGTACGGTAATCCTGTCCTAGAAGTCATGTTACTAGACCATGACGAACCTACGAACTATGGAGAAGCTATGATGAGCCTAGATTCCGATAAAGGGCTTGAGGCCATGAACTCTGAGATAGGATCCATGTATGGGAACAAAGTGTAGACTTTGGTGGACTTGCCCGATTATCGGCAAGCCATTAAGAATAAATGGATCTTCAAGAAGAACACAAACGATAATGGTAATGTCACCATCCACAAAGCTCGACTTGTCATGAAAGGTTTTCATCAAGTTCAAGGGGTTGACTACAATGAGACCTTCTCACCCGTAGCGATGCTTAATTCTGTCTGAATCATGTTAGCAATTGCCGCATTTTATGAAATTTGGCAAATAGATGTCAAAACTTCAATCCTTAATGGATTTCTTAAAGAAGAGTTGTATATGATGCAACCAAAAGGTTTTGTCGATCCTAAAGGTGCTAACAAAGTGTGCAAGCTCCAGCGATCCATCTATGGACTGGTGCATGTCGGTGTCAAAACCGGCAGATCTCGTGTAGGGGGTCCCGAACTGTGTGTCTAAGGATCAATGGTAACAAGGGATGATGGGGACACAATGTTTACCCAGGTTCGGGCCCTCTTGAAGGAGGTAAAACCCTACATCTTTCTTGATTGTATTCAATGAGTATAGGGGTTACAAGAGTTGATCTACCTCGAGATTGTAATAGCCGAACCCTAGTTGTCTAGCCTATGAATATTCCGGTAGTCTCTACGGACTAAACCCTAAGGTTTATATACACACTAGAGGGGCCTAGGGTTTTACAAAGTCGGTTTGCAGAGGAAGGAAATAATACATCCGGACACCAATACTTGCCATTCAGGCATATAGGAGTCCCACCCGGACACGGGGGTTAATCTTTGGTTTTTATCTTTCACAGCCCATCAGTTTGGCCCATATTGAATAGGCCAGGCACTCGAGGACCCCCTAATCCAGGACTCCGTCAGTAGCCCCCGAACTTTCCTTCAATGATGATGTAGTATCCGACTTATGTCTTCAGCTTTGCAAGGCAGGTTCGTCATCATACCTCGGACGGATGACAGTCCATCCCTGACCATCACGTTCTGCCTTTATGATTCCTCCCTGTCGTCGCCTCAATTTCCACACGCCGGGTGAATGCAAACGATCCATAATAATTTTTTACAAATAAGCCCCTGGTCATACAGGGGTGGCGTCTATATAAAGAAGTTAGATCCCCAAATGCCATCCACATCGCATAGAGATCATCAAAACCAGCCACGAAAAACTTCAAATCATGGCCAGCGCTCCTAACTCTTCTTCGCGCCCTCATGGCCCTCAAGAGGGTGATTGGCGAAGCTTCTTAGTGTCTCACCTTTAGTTGAGTCGACTTCAGACGCAGGGATATCTCCCTCTCGCAGATCTAGTCTCTGTGCGAGCAGGATTGGCCTCGATTGGCAATGATGTGCTAGTAGAGAATTCCCCCAACCCTAACAAGGAGGAGAGGGTGTTGTCATGGTTTTGTCACGGCAGATGTCCTAGCGTGAGGACTTAGTCGTGGAGCCATTGAGACGGGTTAGCTTAAAGTGGTTAAAGCGGGACAAAGGACGCAAGGAGTTTATACTGGTTCGGCCCCTTGCGGTGAAGGTAAAAGCCTAATCCAGCTGTGGTGGAATTGCTAGGGTTTTGATGACCAGGGAGCGAATCCGCTTTGCCTGGCTCTCGAATTGTTGTTTCTTGTCCTTGAACCGCTGTCGGGTCGTCCCTTTATATACACAGGTTGACGCCCGGCGGTTTACAGAATCCCGACCGGCTCATAAACGTGTGTGGCTCGATTCCTATTCTTTCGTATCTTACAACACAAGTTACACACCTTATGGCGGTTTATGTCTATGGGCCCTAATCTGCCTTTGGGCCCTGGGCTTTTAGATCTCTTATAGTAAAGCACCATACTCCTTGTCTTCATGGGCTTCAATATGGATAACTCATTACAGGTATAACCCGGCCCCTCCTGGGTGGATTATACTTAGAAGTTATACCCCCAACATTAGGCCCCAGATTGATTTGAACCTGTTCATGTCAATCTTCAACATTTCAGGAAAATTTCTTCTTCAGCACCTTCGAGTAAACGTTGTAATCCACCATGACGTCATCTTCCAGGATTATAATAAACCGTCATGACGTCACATGTTCATTAAAAAACCGTATATACCTTACTTTTATTAATGAGCCTCCAAAAATCGAGGCGACAACTCTGTCACATATCCATTTTTGGGCTCCTCGATTCCCGCGCCTGTCGCTTATCCCTTCGTCTTATTAATAGGGCCGAGGGTCCCTTTCCTTTTCTCCCCTTGCCTCTTCGTCTTTCTTCCACCTCGCGTCGCCTCAGTACTCGAGCGTTGTCGTCGCCGTTGACCTTCGCCTCTGCCCCAACAACGGCCGCTGCATCAACCTGATTCGACCAGATTTTCGTCTGCACACCTCTGCATTCAACAGCCCTGGTGAGTCTTTCTTTGCTCTTTCCCATAGATCCCGTTTAGGGTTTCTGCGAGTTCATCGAAGCTTAGTGTTGTTCTTCCCTGTTCTTCTCCATAGGGTAAATGGCGAGTTCATATATGATATTTTCTTGTGCAGTCGTAGTTATAGTTCCCTTTTTTCAATCATTAGAGCATCCTCTTCGTATAGAAAAAAATCTCATTTGGACTTGATGAACTGCTCAAGCACCTGTATTTTAGGTCTGAATATATTTTGATTTGCTGACACGCTGCAGATCTGAAATTATCGTATCAATCTGTGAAAGCTGTTTTTTCCATCACTTAGTTATTTCAAATATGTATCTTCCATACGAAAGTAGGTGGTTTAACTTTTAGAAAATAACCTTCCATATACCATTAGTCCCCTTGTAAGCCGCCAATTGCTTTATCATTTATAATAGCATCAACCTCCGGTTTAACAATTTTGCATGCCTGAATACCTTTTGTCTCTTAACCTGCAACGCTTTATGCTTGTCAACCATGACTCTTAAACTAGCACAAACCTTCCTTCAGGTTGTCCAAAAAATGGCCAAGACTTTTTGTGCTTGTAACTGGGTTCCATCCCGGATTACGGAAGAAGATCTGAAAGGATGTGTTATAACTGGCGCTTTACAAAAACAGAGTGAAATCCACAAGCGAGCCCCCGGTCAAGAAAATCCTCCGGAGCCCAAGGATGGCGAGATAGTTCTGTTTGTTGATCATCTGAACCGTGGTTTTAAACCTCCCGGATCAAAGTTTTCTCGTGATGTGCTTGCTAGCTTCCAGATCCACCCTCAAAATATTGGACCTAACTCTGTGTCCAATATTTGTAATTTTCAAGTGTTCTGCGAGGCTTATTTGCAAGAAGAACCGACTGTTGAACTGTTCAAGGACTTTTTCTATTTAAACCGCCGTATGAATTTGTAGGCGGGCCCAATATTGAACTTGGCGGCGTTTCAATTGAGAAAACGAAAGACGTCAGCTTCCCTCACGCCAACCATCATAGTCACCCTAAAGATTGGAACCAGACTTGGTTCTACTGCAAGGATACTTCCCCTGATGATGAGAATCCTCTACCGGGTTATGGTGCTCACCGACTTACCAATACATATCCATTTCCCCAAAGGTTGACTGCAAAAGAACGGGCCAAATATGCACCATAGCTTCCAAAGTTTAGAGCCTTTATGGCTAATGGTTTAACAGGAATTGACTTTGTTCGTTGCTGGATATCTTGGAGTATTTTTCCTTTAAGCCGTCGCCCGGTTTAATGTGCGATTACACAGGGGACTCAAAAGATCCTCAGTCGCACACTGACATTCAGTTAACTGACGCTGAAATCACTGAAGCTGTTACAAAGATACTAGATGAATCGGTGGCTGTCTGCAGCAAAAGAGGCTAAGTCCCTTCTGTGTTTTGAATAAACCGCCAGTTGTAAGAATTACTTAACTCCTATTTGAACCTGACATTTTTAACTCTTCCTTACAACCTTTGCCAATCTTTTAACAAGGTGACGACCCATTTTGGAAGAAAAAACCTTAGGATAAACCGGCCAAGACCCCTCGACCCAAAACAAAGGTCGTCAAAAAACCTGCCAAGAAGAAAGCAGCTGAATCCACCGGGCTGAACCTCGATGAGGATCTTGATAATCCGGACTCAGAGGTAGAACTTGATTCTCTTGGTTCATTTTTCATACACCTCATTGACAATGACCCTTATCAGGAGGACGCTGAAGCTAGTCGGGCTGATGATGTAGAGGTAATTATTCTTTCCTCCGGTTTAGATCCTCAGCCAACACAGAAAACCCGTCAAGCAAACCGGAAAGTAAAATTTTCACACCCTCTAGCTTATCTGGATCCCAACTTTATTTTGAAGAAACAGCAGCATGAAGCTCGCCGCACAACACGGCACAGCGGCCATGTAGTTACTTCAGCCGGTTTACCGAACACTCCAACTCGGAAACGTCAATTAGAGGTCTCATATATTTCTAATATTCCTTATCCCAAGGCGGGTTATTTTAGGCAACCTCTTAATCGTCTGATTCAAACTATCAGGGAACACCCCATTCATCATCCGGCGAGTCAACAACCACACAACTCCCTCCTCTCAAGACTGTTCCTGGGTGATCACTTCAAACTAAACTCTTGATGCTTTATACTTGTTTGTTGTACTAACCTTTATGTCTTTTCCTTTCAGACCAAGGCCAGGCCCAACAAAAAGGCCAAATTGAATAAACCGGCTGATGATACCTCGGCTAGTGAACCGAAACAGATCCCTGAACAATTTGAGCCAGATGCTAACGCTATACCTGATGGTCCACCACCAGAACATCATGAAACCTTTGCTGAACCAATGGAAGATGATCCCACTGGCCATGCTACTGACCCGCCAAGTCCGGCCAAAGCTGTCGGTGTTCTGGGAACGGGGGTCCCCAGACTTGCCTGCCTGCGGCCTACGACGTGGCTTAAGTGGGGGCCCAGCGCGGCCCATCTTCATCAACGCAAGCTCAAGACCTTCACGAGGGGCCAAGCCTCGCGGGGCGGACGACAGGAAGCTTCCTCAGAGGCAGCCTCATCAGGCAGGCTCGCGAGCAGGCGGAGAGATCAAGGCAGGGGTACCTCGCGAGGAACCCGTGACGCAAGCCTTGACGATCGAGACCAGGCGGGCGCCAGGAGGGCGCCGGCCTGCGCAGCGTCCTTGTTTCCCCTTTGGTGCAAAGGGGGCAAGCATAGGCCAAGGCATCAGGCAAAGGTTACCATTCTGGTGCAATGAGACCAAGATTAGTCAGATGGCCGGACGGAGGTCACCGTGGAGCCCAAGACGGCGTCATCACCAGTGATTTTGGCAGCCGAAGACCACCTTTGGTCAGGATAACTTGTACTAGATGTTCCCCTTCAAAATGGCCAATTGTTGGCCCCCTTCCCGCTCAAGTATTCGGGGAGAGGCCCAGGGCCTCTATAAATAGAGCTAGCCTCCACAAAGGGAAAAGGAAGAATAAGAAAGGAGGGACGGGCGGACAGACATTGAGAAATCTGGTAGAACCCTAGCAGAGAGAAAGAGAGGCGACGGAACTCATCCTAGCAGTTCATCGCACCATCTCAAGAACACCTCTCGCGAGGCTGTTCTTCCCTTGTACTATTCATCATCAGCCCCAGAGGCAATCCACCACACCACACACTGGAGTAGGGTATTACACCACAACGGTGGCCCGAACCATTATAAACCTCGTGTCTCTTGTGTTGTTCATCATTTTCATCTTAGTTCGCACAAGAGGATCGGACGTAGATTGGTAGGGGAGAGATCTCCGCGCACACCCAAATGTTCGAACCTCAAGGGTCTGCCACAACCCGAAATCCGACATTTGGCGCGCCAGGTAGGGGTGCGCCGGAATCTTTCTTCCGCTGTTCACGTGTGATCTTCCGTCGTGTCAATGGCTGACGCTCGTCGGGCTCGCGCCGAGCGCCGGGCTGCACGCGCCACCCGCGTCGCCCAGACGGCGCCCGTCGGCGGCCCCCACATCGTTCCCCGTCGCCCGCCTCCAACGCCGCCACCAGCCCGATGGGGAATGAGCAGCAGGCCTCGCCCCAGCATCCTTCGGTGCGGCGGGATGGCCGCACCGCCACCCCATCGCTGACCCCAGCTGGCTCGTCGTCCCACGCCAGCCGCGCACCCATGGATGCGCACGCCTCACTGCTCTTGGTGCGGGAGCTCCTACACTATCGCCCCGTCGACGACCTCTACGAGGACTGGCTCGCCCGCACACCGAGCTCATCAGTGCCGCAGGGGGCTCCCCCTTGCGGTCCCTCTCGCTGCCTCGCCCTCCGTCCCGTGCAGGGGGTGAGGATCAGGGGGCGCCTCCGCCGCCTCCTCCCCAATGTGACACCCCAAAATTTTGGCCTTGTTTTATTAAATTAAAATTTTTGCCAGGAATTAAAACTTTGATTTTTTTTGGACTCCCTTTTGAGTTTTTTTGAAACATTTCCTTTCTTATTATCATTGAGTTGTTCCCTAAAGGGAAAACCTTTCAAATATGTTATTGGACTTGTTTAACCTCTCAAGAAAAAACTTTTCTTTTACCAGTATGACTAATTACATAATTAATTTGCTTGATCTTTATTTTCTTGAAAAAATGGTTTTTCAAGGTTATATGGCCATAATTGAACTACAACCATTTGATAAATTCACCTAAAATTCCAACCAAAATTTGGAGATGTCATGTGATGTTTTTAAATCACTTTTATACAAAAATATCTTTTATTCATGTAATGTTTTGAGCTCTGCACTCAATTTTTCTTCTCTGGTCCAGAGTGCAACTTTGCACTACAAGCCATTTAAATATTTCTTTCTGGCCTCCACCAAAATTATGGGATGTTGGTAGTAGCATATGATTCAACATTATGCAAAAACCTAGTGCTGTTCTTTGAAAATTTTGAGTGAATCAACCTCTTTTCCATTCTGGTCCAGCCTTGTGATTTCTACTACAACCCTATTTATTTTTGCTCCAATGACCTTGTGCTTTCTCCTGCTTATGATCCTCCCTACCAAACCCCTAAGTCCAGGAGCATGCACTTATTGGATCATTTTTAGTTCATGAAATGATGCCATCTATCTCCTGTCCAGAATTGAAGTTCAGCAAAACTTACACTAGCAAGTTTCTCCTTTTGTCCAAATGACCTCACCACTCTCTCTTGCATCTAAGGAGACCTTGATCTGGAGATTTTGGCCACCCCAAGTATTGCCTAGATGCCCTTGGCATTTTGACAAACACCCTGTGTGCATAGCCAGATTTGGCATGGATTCAAGTTTACATTGTGAACTTGGCCACCTGACCTAACCACCATGTCCATTCACCCTCTAACTAACCCTAACCTAGCCCTGTTTCTTCCCAGCCTCAACCGCGACCTCTAGCATGCTTTAGCATTTCATCGAGCACGTTCAGTGCGTGCTCTGGCCGCGAGCAGAGCGCGCGTTTGCACGTGCCGCGCCTGAGTCGCCACGTCGTGCCCCTAGTTTTTCCCGCACCAGAGAGCCGCGCCACGCACTCTCCCTCTCACGGCAACACGCCAAGCAGGCCCTGGTGCCCTGCAGCACCGCCGTCAGAGCCGCTTGGCGGCATGCCCGCGGCCGCATCTGCCACCGCCATGGGCAGCGCCGCCCAAGCCACCCCGGCTTGCCACCTGCCCCTGGGAGCCGCACGAACTTATCTCCTCGCTCGTCGGCTAGCTCTCGTCGCCTCCACGTCGCCCTGCAAGCTACAGAGAGGCGGTTCGTCGGCATCCTCATCCACCGCCACGGAACCGACCTCGTCACGCTATAAAAAGAGGTCCCCGAACTCCCCCGAGCACGCAGGCAACCTCAGGCCACCCCAATGGCACTCCCCTAGCTCGCATTCGACCCGGGGAGGCCTCCTTCCTCATCTCCGGCAACCGCAGCCGCCGCCATTGCCCCAGCCCTTCCAACGCCACCAGGGCCTCCCCCTCTCTGTTCTCTTCACCAAGAGCTTCCTCTTACTCCCGTGAACCAGTTCCCCTGCTCAATTTTGATCAGGGCTCACCGCGGGAGAAAAATCACTTTGCCCGACGGCCTCCGTCCGTCGCGAAGCTCGCCGCCGGCAGCTCCGTCCACCCCCGAGACCATAACGACTACCGGAGTGGCCGCCTAGATCCCCTAAGCCCGCAGGTGACCTCCGTTTCCCGAACGGTGCGGCCGTTCGCCGGCGAGCATCGCCGGAGTTCCGCCTCCTCTCGGGGCAAAGGAAGAGCAGGAAAGTCAACTAGTCAAACCTGACCAGTGGGTCCCCGGGCCCACTGTCAGTGACTCACGCGCCAGCCACGCTGGATAAGTGGAGGCGTAAAGGCTCAAGTACGCCTTCTCTGTGCGAAAGCGTAATCCCGTTCGAAGCGTTTTCTTTTCTGTTTTATTTAAATAACAGATTTGACCAGAACTTTGACTATCTATAACTCTTTGAATATAACTCCAAATGAATCGATTCTTTTTCCTACATCTCTCAAATTCTGTCTAGTTTATTTTAAGATTTATTTGAAAATTTTGCGAACAACTTTTTTGTACTGTTTTTGAAATATGTGTTATTTGCATATTTTTGAAAATAGGATTTTTGGAGAAAGGAAGAAAACTTTCAAAAGTTTTGGAGAACACCCCACCTCTCCACACCTTTAAGGCAAGCATTCTGAACCCCGGAATAATATTTTTGGTGTGTTAGTTGACACGTTTATAACACCACCTTATATAGGAGAACTTGTTGTTTCATGTGATATGATCATTTGCATGAATGCATATTAGTGATTTCCTTGCTGTTGGAAATGAATATACTTGTGATGGTAATCATCCTCATGTGCCTTGCATGCATGCCGGAAAGAAATCCGGAAAAGCCTCTGCCTTGGGTAGGTGTGAGCTTATCGCCGGTCTTCATCGGGACGGTTATGTCCGGTATGGCATGGTAAGGTATATTGAGTGGTGATTTTGTTGGTTGAAATATATTTGTTATACATGTCATGCAGGGAATTTATAAACCTCCTGAGTCGACCGTAGATCGAGTCTTGTTCCAGTAAACCCCATACTTGTTTTGTACTACCACTTGTCCCTGCCGCAAGTAGGGTACGGTTCAGTAAGTCGTCAACCCCTTTCAAGCACACACCGTACAGAGAGGCCATGGTGGAAGATACCGGTTGTAGCCGGTAGGCAGGCCACCTGGTCCGAGGGCATGGGTGTTTCCGGTTGGGACCGAGAGGGGAGGCCACCCCTTAGAGCGCGCGATATAAATTTTATCCCATGCTACGCGAGGTTGTAGCCTCCCCACTTAGAGTTTTGCTTAACAAGTGTCGTGGGTGATTCCAGACACCGATGAGTTAAGCTGGTGTGTGCAAGTTAGGCGTGTTTTCAACTAAAAGGCCGTAGACAGAATTAGTCCCGATGGACTAAAGGAATCCGTTACTCGTGGGTAAAGAGTACATTCTCTGCAGAGATTAAAACCTATTCGAATAGCCGTGTCCATGGTTAAGGATTACAGTCTGGGATGGATCAAGTGTTGGTCTTAGTGTCGGTCTTCGGAGGAGATATTGTTAAATCAAACTTGGATACCGACTAGTTACTTGTGAGGACCATGATTATTATTTTTTGATGGACTAACCCGTTGCATTATTTGTATTATTGAGTATCCCTGGGACGGTTCTACCTCCTAGATATTCATTGTGATTATTTATCTTATAAGCCCTTTATGTGGTGTCGCTCAGACGCCCGACTGTGGCATTTCCTTTAAAGCCCTTTATGTGGTGTCGCTCAGACGCCCGACTGTGGCATTTTTTTTAAAGCCCTTTTTGTCGTGTCACTCAGACGCCCCCCTGTGGCATTTCTTTTAAAGCCCTTTATGTGGTGTCGCTCAGACGCCCGACTGTGGCATTTCTTTTAAAGCCCTTTTTGTGGTGTCGCTCAGACGCCCGACTGTGTTATTTCTTTTAAAGCCCTTTATGTGGTGTCGCTCAGACGCCCGACTGTGGCATTTCTTTTAAAGCCCTTTATGTGGTGTCGCTCAGACGCCCGACTATGGCATTTCTTTTAAAGCCCTTTATGTGGTGTCGCTCAGATGCCCGACTGTGGCATTTCTTTTAAAGCCCTTTATGTGGTGTCGCTCAGACGCCCGACTGCGGCATTTTATTCCCACTCTATTACTGCTTATTCATGTTGCATGAAAATAACCTGCTTGCATTCATAAAAGATGTTTTATTTATGACTGACGATGTGACCATGGAATTTTTCAGTGCATGATTATTAATTATATTATACCTGTGTTCTTAATGTTTGCGAGTACATTCAAAGTACTCACTGGCTTGTCCCTGGCTATTGTCTTGGCCAGATTTTCTTGCACGGAGAGGAGCGACGCGATGACAGCCCTGGAACCTAAGCAACGATGATAGCAGCCTCGTGAAGATAGGAGTTAACCTGGTCAGCTGTTCTTGTGGGAAATGGAGTCCCATAGACAGTGACGACCCACAAACCGCTTCCGCCATCAACCACTAGAAACCCAATTGTTGTACTCACAGGCCAGAATGGTCTTGTACTACATATTTTGTATTTTTGCTTGGAATTTCTGTATCAAGTTGGTGCCTCATCAGCTAACAGTAATCCTGGGGCTGGTGAGCACGACGGCCATTTTTCCGGAAATTTATACCCGGAAAACCCGGTCGTAACAGACTTGGTATCGTAGCCAGGCTGACCATTGGCTAATCCTATCTTAGCCGGGTCTATAAACTTAGGCAAACCAACCCACCAAACCATAACCAAACCTCAGCCAAGCTTCTCGTGCAAGATAGCCACACAGTAACCCAGCACCTTTTGGCAGTCGGTGCCCAACCTATCAACCTAACCTGTCGCTCATGCGCCAGTGATCGAATCCTAAATAGTGCTTTCTCGCAAACGTGCGAAGGAAGACTCCGTCCCCTTTTCCTTTAAAGAGGGGCACGCTAGCCCCAACACAGCCCAGCACAACCTCTACCCAAACCAAGCCACAATGCCTGGCCCTATCGTGCACAATGAGACCACAGCAACCAACCTTGGAAGCTTTGTGACCATACTCGCAAACCTCACCCATCGTGCCTATGCGTTAGAAGAGCCCCCAGAATATGTTGTGTACCAAGGACCCATGAGCGGTGAGAACCGTCAATTCTGGGCCACTGTGCACATCTAGGGTAGGGGTCTAGCACCCGAACGCCCCTACAGGTTCACCGGAAGAACGACTTCCTTTGAGCCACAAGCCATCCAACTAGCTGCTCGAGAAGCTATAGTTCATCTCCGGCACTTGTCGCCCAGAGTTAACTGTCGCTCGTTCCACTACTACCCCAGACGTGAAGGGTATGGTAGACCACCCCAAGTTGCCAACGGAGATCACGAGACAGATCCTGAATTGTTGCACCTAGTGCGCTATGTAAGTGCACTAGAGGAACTGTGCGATCAAATCACTATTGATCTAATCACAGCTCGTGGAGAGCTGGTTCGTCGAGCCCCGGCGAGAGAAGAGAACGAGCCCAACGCCGACAACCTAGTCGTGCTATTTGGACACCCGATCGAGTACCTGAGGCCTGCCCCAGCCATCGGCCAAGGTGCTGCGATAACCCCAGAGGTGCTTCGTCGCATATTGGGAGCACACTCCAACAGGATTGTGGCCAACAATCCCCGAGATGGTCCTCGTCGCTACCCCGAGCCTGCAGCCCCTCAACCCACTCCAGCTAATTCCGACGACGAGACCCGTGGAGGAGCCTCAAGGCACACCCGCTTGGATGTAAACGAGGTAGACTAAGTCACCCGAGTCGTATCGAGTCCCAGTGTACCCTCGCTTTGTAATCGTGTGGCCTTGTAATTAAATGCCGCATGTTGTCGTACCTCTGTTTTAATAGTAGCCTTGCCTGGATACGCCAGTATGCAGTATAAGATTTCTATCCCGGACACAGTTACCAAAAATCACCCCGTCAACCCAACAGTAACACATCACTATAGTGAAATGTGTGAATCTGTGGCTTGACCCCGACCCTTGGAACAGAGCTGAAAATTTTCTTTACCATTCACTTCGGTAGAAATGACCCAGCTCCGGTGCTATAAAAAGGCCACCGCGTGACCTTGCCAAGCACCTCTCACCTTGTGCACCACCCTCACAACCATTTCTTGCCATGTCGACCCCCAGCATTTATCTGAGAACCCTAGATGCAACCCCGGGTAGTTTTGTCAAGATATTGCGGGATTTTACCTGCAGTACCATGGGCGCTACCCAGCCACCCCAGTACGAGCTGTTCAAATCGAGAATTACCCCTTCCACCTCGAGATATTGGGCAGCAGTACACATCCCTCCCGTAAACTCAAACCAAGATCCAACGGAGGTCTCCTTTGTGGGGAAATCTATGCCAACCTCACATATGGCCATAGAAGCTGTTGCATACGAAGTGCTTACTCGCCTTCGATTCGCGGTACCCTATGCCAGCGAACGAGGGTATTATTACTTCCCGAGCCATGCAGCACCCGGAGGGGTGACATCTTTTCCCGGTGGACGCATTGAGAGAGACCCAGTCCTGGCCAACCTTGTCCAGTACGTCATCGCTCAAGAGCGTTTAACCCAACGTGTGATGGGTTATCTCCAGAGCCTCGCAGATTTAAATCCTCAGATCGCCATCGGCAGAGCACTAAGGCCCGACCAGGAGAGACATGTGCATAGACTGGTCAATCCACTTTCCCCGATAGAAGAGGAGTGTATCCCAGTACCAGAGACGTTTTCTAGGGACCCCGTCCAGTTACCGTTTCCATTTTAGACGTTGCTGCGGTGTTCATTATTGCAACATTTATTTATGTGTGTGACTTATGCGTGATACCCTGAGTTTGTACGACGAGTCAATTATTTGGTTTCTACTAATGTGTGTAGTTTTTGTTGTGGTTTATGCTCCTTTAAATTAACTGTTTTTCCCTCGCAAAATCCTGGAGTGAGATTTCTTTTTCCTGAGTTGCTACATCTGCACCTTCTCACGACGTGGATTAATTAATTTCACACAGCACCACGGCAGCAGACTCACAAACATAATCATTCGAACACATACACTGTTTGCAAAACTTTGCAACGGTGTTACATCCAGCTAATCACCCCTAACAACAGTTAGCACCCAGCACACCCCATCTACTCCTCGTGATCACCACCACCGCAGAGAGCCAACACCCGAGCAGCAGTGTCGCGACGATCGTCGAGGATCATCGCGCACAGGAGCACGGAGAGCCCCAGCAGTGTCGCCAGCCCTCCGCATATCAGGATCGCAAACCAGTCCGGCATCGCCTCCGCCATTAGAGCCTAACCTGAGCTTTTGTAAGCAGTAATGGAGGAAGAAGGAGGAGGAGAAATGAGGCCAGGTGCGAGGAACAAGAGAGGGGCACCCCAGCCGTTTTATAGCTCGAGCTCGGTGTACGGTGGGCGAAGTCCACCAACGCCGCTCGTTGCCGATCGCCGGTGTTTGGAGACGAATCCGCGAGCAGTGCCGACAGCGCGGTGGCCCGCGAGGTGAGTGCACGCTGCACCGGCAGCTAGCACGCCGCGCACTACCGTGGTACGGCCTAGATGCCCTACGCGCTAGGCGTCGCCAGTGGTGAAAGCGCGCGGGAGAGAGGAAGAAGAGAGAACCAGAGGGAGAAGAAGAGGCTGACAGTGGGCCCCGGGTCCACCTGTCGGCCAGAGAGAGCACTGTGCTCTCGGGTACGACCAGCGTATTATAAGATTTAGAATTTATTCTAAATTTACTGTGTCCGACGTAGAAATCTCACGTTTTTGTCCCGAACCGTACATTTTTCCACGCAGCACCAGTTTTCACACTGTGGTTTTTCACCACTTATTACCCTCTCACTGTAGCCACATTTTTACTGCTTATACTTTTTCTTAAAACAGCTTTTAACAAATCTCGAGGACGAGATTTTTCTTAAGGGGGGTAGTGTTGTGACACCCCAAAATTTTGGCCTTCTTTTATTAAATTAAAATTTTTGCCAGGAATTAAAACTTTGATTTTTTTTGGACTCCCTTTTGATTTTTTTTGAAACATTTCCTTTCTTATTATCATTGAGTTGTTCCCTAAAGGGAAAACCTTTCAAATATGTTATTGGACTTGTTTAACCTCTCAAGAAAAAACTTTTCTTTTACCAGTATGACTAATTACATAATTAATTTGCTTGATCTCTATCTTCTTGAAAAAATGGTTTTTCAAGGTTATATGGCCATAATTGAACTACAACCATTTGATAAATTCACCTAAACTTCCAACCAAAATTTGGAGATGTCATGTGATGTTTTCAAATCACTTTTATACAAAAATATCTTTTATTCATGTAATATTTTGAGCTCTGCACTCAATTTTTCTTCTCTGGTCCAGAGTGCAACTTTGCACTACAAGCCATTTAAATATTTCTTTCTGGCCTCCACCAAAATTATGGGATGTTGGTAGTAGCATATGATTCAACATTATGCAAAAACCTAGTGCTGTTCTTTGAAAATTTTGAGTGAATCAACCTCTTTTCCATTCTGGTCCAGCCTTGTGATTTCTACTACAACCCTATTTATTTTTGCTCCAATGACCTTGTGCTTTCTCCTGCTTATGATCCTCCCTACCAAACCCCTAAGTCCAGGAGCATGCACTTATTGGATCATTTTTAGTTCATGAAATGATGCCATCTATCTCCTGTCCAGAATTGAAGTTCAGCAAAACTTGCACTAGCAAGTTTCTCCTTTTGTCCAAATGACCTCACCACTCTCTCTTGCATCTAAGGAGACCTTGATCTGGAGATTTTGGCCATGCCAAGTATTGCCTAGATGCCCTTGGCATTTTGACAAACACCCTGTGTGCATAGCCAGATTTGGCATGGATTCAAGTGTACATTGTGAACTTGGCCACCTGACCTAGCCACCATGTCCATTCACCCTCTAACTAACCCTAACCTAGCCCTGTTTCTTCCCAGCCTCAACCGCGACCTCTAGCATGCTTTAGCATTTCGTCGAGCACGTTCAGTGCGTGCTCTGGCCGCGAGCAGAGCGCGCGTTTTGCACGTGCCACGCCCGAGTCGCCACGTCGTGCCCCTAGTTTTTCCCGCACCAGAGAGCCGCGCCACGCACTCTCCCTCTCACCGCAACACGCCAAGCAGGCCCTGGTGCCCTGTAGCACCGCCGTCAGAGCCGCTTGGCGGCATGCCCGCGGCCGCATCCGCCACCGCCATGGGCAGCGCCGCCCAAGCCACCCCGGCTCGCCACCTGCCCCTGGGAGCCGCACGAACTTATCTCCTCGCTCATCGGCTAGCTCTCGTCGCCTCCACGTCGCCCTGCAAGCTACAGAGAGGCGGTTCGCCGGCATCCTCATCCACCGCCGCGGAACCGACCTCGTCGTGCTATAAAAAGAGGTCCCCGAACTCCCCCGAGCACGCAGGCAACCTCAGGCCACCCCAATGGCACTCCCCTAGCTTGCATTCGACCCGAGGAGGCATCCTTCCTCATCTCCGGCAACCGCAGCCGCCGCCATTGCCCCAGCCCTTCCAACGCCACCAGGCCCTCCCCCTCTCTGTTCTCTTCACCAAGAGCTTCCTCTTACTCCCGTGAACCAGTTCCCCTGCTCGATTTTGATCAGGGCTCACCGCGGGAGAAAAATCACTTCGCCCTACGGCCTCCGTCCGCCGCGAAGCTCGCCGTCGGCAGCTCCGTCCACCCCCGAGACCATAACGACTACAGGAGTGGCCGCCTCGATCCCCTGAGCCCGCAGGTGACCTCCATTTCCCGAACGGTGCCGCCGTTCGCCGGCGAGCATCGCCGGAGTTCCGCCTCCTCTCGGGGCAAAGGAAGAGGAGGGAAGTCAACTAGTCAAACCTGACCAGTGGGTCCCCGGGCCCACTGTCAGTGACTCACGCGCCAGCCACGCTGGATAAGTGGAGGCGTAAAGGCTCAAGTATGCCTTCTCTGTGCGAAAGCGTAATCCCGTTCGAAGCGTTTTCTTTTCTGTTTTATTTAAATAACAGATTTGACCAGAACTTTGACTATCTATAACTCTTTGAATATAACTCCAAATGAATTGATTCTTTTTCCTACATCTCTCAAATTCTGTCTAGTTTATTTTAAGATTTATTTGAAAATTTTGCGAACAACTTTTTTGTACTGTTTTTGAAATATGTGTTATTTGCATATTTTTGAAAATAGGATTTTTGGAGAAAGGAAGAAAACTTTCAAAAGTTTTGGAGAACACCCCACCTCTCCACACCTTTAAGGCAAGCATTCTGAACCCCGGAATAATATTTTTGGTGTGTTAGTTGACACGTTTATAACACCACCTTATATCGGAGAACTTGTTATTTCATGTGATATGATCATTTGCATGAATGCATATTAGTGATTTCCTTGCTGTTGGAAATGAATATACTTGTGATGGTAATCATCCTCATGTGCCTTGCATGCATGCCGGAAAGAAATCCGGAAAAGCCTCTGCCTTGGGTAGGCGTGAGCTTATCGCCGGTCTTCATCGGGACGGTTATGTCCGGTATGGCATGGTAAGGTATATTGAGTGGTGATTTTGTTGGTTGAAATATATTTGTTATACATGTCATGCAGGGAATTTATAAACCTCCTGAGTCGACCGTAGATCGAGTCTTGTTCCAGTAACCCCCATACTTGTTTTGTACTACCACTTGTCCCTGCCGCAGGTAGGGTACGGTTCAGTAAGTCGTCAACCCCTTTCAAGCACACACCGTACAGAGAGGCCATGGTGGAAGATACCGGTTGTAGCCGGTAGGCAGGCCACCTGGTCCGGGGGCATGGGTGTTTCCGGTTGGGACCGAGAGGGGAGGCCACCCCTTAGAGCGCGCGATATAAATTTGATCCCATGCTACGCAAGGTTGTAGCCTCCGCACTTAGAGTTTTGCTTAACAAGTGTCGTGGGTGATTCCAGACACCGATGAGTTAAGCTGGTGTGTGCAAGTTAGGCGTGTTTTCAATTAAAAGGCCGTAGACGGAATTAGTCCCGATGGACTAAAGGAATCCGTTACTCGTGGGTAAAGAGTACACTCTCTGCAGAGATTAAAACCTATTCGAATAGCCATATCCATGGTTAAGGATTACAGTCTGGGATGGGTCAAGTGTTGGTCTTAGTGTTGGTCTTCGGAGGAGATATTGTTCAACCAAACTTGGATACCGACTAGTTACTTGTGAGGACCATGATTATTATTTTGTGATGCACTAACCCGTTGCATTATTTGTATTATTGAGTATCCCTGGGACGGTTCTACCTCCTGGATATTCATTGTGATTATTTATCTTATAAGCCCTTTATGTGGTGTCGCTCAGACGACCGACTGTGGCATTTCCTTTAAAGCCCTTTATGTGGTGTCGCTCAGACGCCCGACTGTGGCATTTCTTTTAAAGCCCTTTTTGTGGTGTCGCTTAGACGCCCGACTGTGGCATTTCTTTTAAAGCCCTTTATGTGGTGTCGCTCAGACGCCCGACTGTGGCATTTCTTTTAAAGCCCTTTTTGTGGTGTCGCTCAGAGGCCCGACCGTGGCATTTCTTTTAAAGCCCTTTATGTGGTGTCGCTCAGACGCCCGACTGTGGCATTTCTTTTAAAGCCCTTTATGTGGTGTCGCTCAGACGCCTGACTGTGGCATTTCTTTTAAAGCCCTTTATGTGGTGTCGCTCAGATGCCCGACTGTGGCATTTCTTTTAAAGCCCTTTATGTGGTGTCGCTCAGACGCCCGACTACGGCATTTTATTCCCACTCTATTACTGCTTATTCATGTTGCATGAAAATAACCTGCTTGCATGCATAAAAGATGTTTTATTTATGACTGACGATGTGATCATGGAATTTTTCAGTGCATGATTATCAATTATATTATACCTGTGTTCTTAATGTTTGCGAGTACATTCAAAGTACTCACTGGCTTGTCCCTGGCTATTGTCTTTGCCAGATTTTCTTGCACGGAGAGGAGCAACGCGATGACAGCCCCGGAACCTAAGCAACGATGATAGCAACCTCGTGAAGATAGGAGTTAACATGGTCAGCTGTTCCTGTGGGAAATGGAGTCCCATAGACACTGACGACCCACAAACCGCTTCCGCCATCAACCACTAGAAACCCAATTGTTGTACTCACAGGCCAGAATGGTCTTGTACTACATATTTTGTATTTTTGCTTGGAATTTCTGTATCAAGTTGGTGCCTCATCAGCTAACAGTAATCCTGGGGCTGGTGAGCACGACGGCCATTTTCTGGAAATTTATACCCGGAAAACCCGGTCGTGACACCCAAGAAGGTGCCTTGGCTCCAAGGCGCGCAGCCCCAGGGCGGGACCCTCCATGTCCGGCGCCTATGCAGCAAGAAGGGAGCTGCCAAGAGATCCCACATCCCCGGGAAGGTGCTCGCGTGCTCCCAGCGCCGGCGCGCCAAGATCGCGCCCCAGCGCCGCCACGACAAAACCCCGTGCTGCTCCCAGTGGCGGCGCGTGGTGACCCGCAAGAACAAGTCTAGCACCAGCAAAGGGCGCCGGTGGCCACGGCGGACTGCCTCGCCTTCACCCCCAAGCTGCGCGGCGTCACATGGCCAGGCAAGTTCAAGCCTGACCTGCCTCCCCGCTACGATGGCACGGCGGACCCCGCAGAGTTCCTGCAGCTCTACGAGCTGGGAATCGTAGCCGCCAACAGAGACGAAAAGGTCATGGCGAATTGGTTCCCCATGGCGCTCAAGGATGGCGCCCGCACCTGGCTCCTGAACCTGGCCCCCGGCACGATCTCCTCCTGGAGCAAGATGCGCACCCGCTTCGTCGCCAACTTCCACGGCACTCGCGACCGGCCCCCGGCCGTGAGTGACCTGCGCCGCATCAAGCAACAGCCGGGAGAAACCCTGCAGAAGTACATCCAGCGCCTCAACTACGCTCGCCTCAAGATCCCCAAGGTGACTGAAGAAGCTATCATCTCAGCCTTCTCCGATGGTGTGCGCGACGTCAAGATGAAGGAAGAGCTAGCAATCCATGAAGACTTGTGCACATCCCTGGAGCTGTTCAACTTGGCGACCAAGTGCGCCAAGGCTGAGGAAGGGTGTCTCTCCCTCCTCGAGCTTTCGGCAGCCGACCTGGAAGAAAAGAAGCTCAAGGCCAAAGACATGAAGCGCAAGGGGGCTGCCATGGTAGCAGCGGAACTGGACACCAAGCGAGGCAGGGATCAGCCCAAGTCATCCAAGGGCGGACGGTACTGCGTGTACCACGACCTCCACACCCACAACACCAACGAATGTCAAGAGCTCACAGCCATGCGAGATGGGCGAATCGGCCGACGCCCAGAGCGCAATGACAGGGGCTATGGCTGAGGAGGAGGAAGAGGCGGCGAACGATGGGAAGACCGCGGCTTTCGCCAGGGATGGCGTGACCGCCCTCGTGATGACCGTTGGCAGGACCAGCCTCACGAGGGAGGCTGGAGGGACCAGCGTCATGAGGGCCACCCGCACGGCAACGCAGGCCTCCCTCCTCTGCCGCCTCCACCAAGGAGGAACGAAGACCAACACCAAAACGATGGGGCTGGGGGCTTCCAAGAGCCGCGTGCAATTGCTTTCATCTTGGGTGGCGCCTAGGCCCCGGCCTCACAGCGCATCTTCAAGCAGTTTGCTTGCGAGGTGAATGCAGTCCTTCCCAAGTTTGAGGCCACGCGTCCTCTCAGGTGGTCTTCGTGCGCGATCACGTTCAGTTCCGTAGACCAGCTCAAGTGTGCGGCAACGGCCGGAGTCCTCCCGATGCTTTGCTCCCCAGTCATCAACAACGTGCAGGTCACCAGGACCCTCATCGATGCCGGGGTAGGACTCAATGTCCTGTCCGTCGAGACGTTCGACAATCTCCAAGTGCCGTACGACCAACTTCAGCCGACCAAGCCTTTCTTAGAAGTCACCGATGGCTCCACTGTTCCAATTGGGCAGGTTCGCCTTCCGGTCACCTTCGGGCAACGCAACAACTACCGCACCGAGCTCACTGACTTCGACGTCGCTCACATTTGCCTGCGGTACAATGCCATCCTCGGGTACCCAGCCCTAGCCAAGTTTATGGCAGTTACTCAGCATGGTTACAATGTCCTCAAGATGCCAGGAAGCGGTGGAGTCATCACTGTACCCTGCGAAGAAAGGGACGCAGTGTGCTCGCTTGAGCATGCGTTCCAAGCCGCAGCAATCGAAGACCCGGATCACAGGAGCGGGAGGCCTCCCGAGGCGACCCTCAAGAAGAAGAAAACCTCACCTGGCCCGAGCCACAAGGAGGCAGGCACCTCCGGAGGTATTGCGTCAGGATTCGCGCCCGATCAGGGAGCGCCACCCTCTCACGCATAGGAAGGCGCGCCCGGCGCCCTCCTCAGGCAAGGCTCGGGGGCTCTCTCTTGGAGAGCCACCGACCTTGCCAAGGTCGCGGGGGAGGCGCTCGGGCACCACTTGGAGGGGTCCTTTCAACGCTTCCCTCAGGAAGGTACAAGTTAAAGGAGACCAAACCCTCAGGAGTTCATCGCAAGGAACACCCATGAGTTACAAGAGTCCAGAGTCATGCGTGGCAGCCGTCGCTTACCTGCCGAGGCCCCACATCCAGGCGAGGATGGAGGACTGCGTGTCTGCGTCGACGTACCAGGGCTCAACCGAGCTGCGTCCCAGGAGCGCCTATGGCCTTCGGCCGTAGGGCGCTGCGAGGGACCACCTCACAGCTATGTTCGCATGCCCTCCGGCCTGCCGGGCGCGGTTGCCGCACATCAGCGCCTATTGAGGAGCATTCTGGAGGCTCAGGAGGTCAGGCACCGCGTGGTCCTTGCGGAGGTGGTGATGGTCCTCGAAGACCTGCACGCGCCACCGGAGCCTCCAGAGGCCACTGGGCCTGGGGGCTCATGAGGGCCGATGTCTTCACCGCACATCGCTCGCTTCCTCAGCATCACTTCATCTTTAACAGCACCAGGTGACATATTTCAGAGTTCTACTTTCAGCTGGGAGCGCTCACAGGGCTGCACCATTCCCAGGCCGCGCGGGTCCGTCCCCACGGCATGTATCCATTTTGCTTATGCTCTTTATTTACCTTGTTGGGGGCGCCCCTCGGGCTGCATCATCCCCATGCCGCTCGGGCCTGACCCAGCGGTGGTTGCTTTTACCAGCGCTTGCTTGAAATTGGATTTCCTATGTGCTTAACATACCTGACCTAATCACCTGCTCGATCGACGGCTATCTGAAGAGCCGCTCACTCTGGCACGGCGTGTGCGCACGGGTCCATCCCTGCAGCATTGATAAACCAGAGTGGTCGAGCTCTGGCCGCGGTAGCCCCGCATGGCGCCACCTCACCAGGCCCTCAGTGCCCTGACCGCTCCCTCGGAATGACCATAGGTCGGCGGGCGACCGTAACGACATGCCTTGTTTCTCCTCATGATTGGTGTGCAGGACCTACTCCAGGAGCGACGTTGGGGGCATCGTGAGCTCTCTCTCCCCCTCTTCGGCACGGACCTGTAAGTGCATCTAGTGCCACCCCTAGTTGGTTTTGGAGTATTGACGACAAACCTAGTTGAGGGACTAATGTGTTTGTGAAATTGCAGGATAACACAGGTAGAAGTCCCTCATGATTCGTTTTACTACCAGAGATGACCCCTAAAAATGTATGAAGACATTGAAGTCAAAGGTGGTATATGAAGATATTCACATTGAAGACTATGACAAGAGAAGACACGATACGAAGCCTATGGAGCTCGAAGACTTAGATCTTTCATAGTTCTTTTTCTTTTGTGTTGAGTCATAGGAACCACCGTACTGTTAAGTGGGGTCCAAGAGAACCAGTCAGAATGACTGAAGTGATGCCTAAACCAAAAACCTATGTCTTCGAGTGAAGACTATGAGAGCGAATCTTGTCCAGAGTCGGACAAGTCAGCTTTGCTTGTAGCCCAAGTAAAGTTGCCGTGTGAGTTTGAAATTTGACCGTTGGAACACGTGTCAGTTCCTTAGTGACCCAGGGTCATTTCAGACAAATCAGGTCGGGTTGCCAAGTGGCTATAAATAGCCCACCCCCTACAACCATAAACGGTTGGCTGCTCAGATTGAGAGTATGGCTTTTGTCGTTTGAGAGCAACCCACCTCGAAGCCTTTGAGAGAGAATTCCTTGCGAGGATAAAAGCCCTAACCACCAGAGCCAGAGAGAATTGGGCATCACTTAAGTCTTCTTGTCTGTGTGATCTGAAGACTTATTACACTTGAGGACTATGCATCCTCCAGCCGGTTAGGTGTCGTGTTCTGAGCTTCCAAGAGACATTGTGGATTGCCAGTGAACGAAGTCTGTGAAGGTTTGGGAGTCTACCTTGAAGACTTACCAGAGTGATTGGGCGAGGTCTATGTGACCTTAGCTCAAGGAGAATACGGTGAGGACTGGGTGTCCTGAGCTGCGTGTTCAGGACTGGGTGTCTGGGACTGTGTGTCCTAAGGTTTAAATACCTAGCCGCTCCAACCAGACATACAGTTGTAACAGCAACTGGAACTGGTTCAACAAATCATTGTCTTCAACGAGTCACTGGTTTCATCTTCACTTCACGTTACTTACTGTTACTCCTTGTGAAGTCATTGTATGTTTGCTCTATCATTTGTCTTCACTGAGTGACTGCGTGTTCTGTTTGACTTCACAATATCTTCCTACCTGATCCTTACTACCTAGCTGCTATTAGTCTTTGTGCTTTCACTTCATTGAATACTTGACTATGGTTTGCCTAGTGTAGTCTATGTTGCGCTGCATGGTAATAGGTTCAATTTTATCGTTTGTCTTCAAAACTCCCATGTTCTGAAGACTTTTATAAAAATCGCCTATTCACCCCCCTCTAGTCGATATAACGCACTTTCAATTGGTATCAGAGCAAGGTGCTCCCTTGTTCTGTGTGATTCAGTTTAACCACCTGGAGTTTTAGCTATGTCGACTGGAGGGATAATTAAAGTCTCCGTTGCATGCCCCGTCTTCGATGGAACTGAATATCCCTACTGGAAGAATAAGATGTGCATGCATCTTGAAGCCATTGACGTCGACCTATGGTATGTTGTCGAGAACGGCGTTCCCAAGGCTGGAGAAGGTGTCACTGCTGCTGATGTCAAGAAATTCGTTCAACTGGACTCTACTGCCAAGAATATCATCTGTGGTCATCTAACCAAAGGACAGTATGGCCATGTGAGTGCTTTGAAGACATCCAAGCTGGTCTGGGACTGGCTCTCCAAGGTCAATGAAGGCATCTCAACCCAGAGAGATCAGAGAATCAGTGTCCTTCACAACCTCTTCAATCGCTTCAAGCAAAATGACAATGAGAATGTCCAGCACACATTTGACCGACTCACTGACATCACAAATGAGCTTCAAGCCCTCGGCGCCACTGAGATTACCAAACACGAAGTCGTCAAGACGCTGCTGAGATCACTTGATAGTTCGTTTGACATCCTGGCCCTGATGATTCAAGAACGTCCTGATTTCAAGACACTCGATCCGTCTGACATACTTGAGAGGCTCAACACACATGAGTTTCAGCTTTCAGAGAAAAGAGATATCTACGGTCCAAACTATGGTGAACTCGTGCCTTGAAGGCAAAAGTTGTCTCCTCATCTGAAGAAGAATATGACAGCAGTTCTGATGATCCTGAAGACATTGGAAGGGAACTTGCTATGCTTGTCAAGAAGTTCCAAAAATTCACCAAGAAGAAAGGCTTCAGAAAGTCTTCCCGATCAAGTTCAAGGAATGATGAAGCTCCTGCTCATGACTACAAGAGGAAAACATGTCACAAGTGCAAGAAACTTTGCCACTTCATCTCTGAGTGTCCACAGTGGGACAATGAGAACAAAAAGAAGAAGAAGAGCAAGGAATTTGACTCTGACGACAAGAAAAAGAAGAAGAAATACTCAAAGTCTTCTTCCAAGTCTTCCTCAAAGTCTTCATCACACAAGAAGAGCTCATCTAGCAAGGCACGTGTGTTTGTTGGCAAGGAAATGGATTCAGAGGAGGAGTCTGCTTCTGAGGAGGCGGAGGTGGAGTCTGAGGAGGAATCCGACTCAGGCGTCGCAAGTCTGGCTACAGCATACGTTGCCAAGTTCATCTTCAACACTGAAGACAATGACTTCATCACCGACACCGATGCAAATGACAAGGACTACTCCGCTTCTACCTACTGCTTCATGGCACGCGGTGCCAAGGTAAACACACGCACTACTCACTATCAAACATCTAGTGACGATGACTCTGATTGTGGTTCAAAACCTAGCTACAAAACACTTGCTAAAATTGCAACTGAACAACAGAAAGCTATGGAACATATTCAAAAACTGTTAGACAGAAGCGATGATCTGTTAAGTGCTGAAATGACTCGATCTGAATCCTTAATTGAAGACATAAAAAATCTTCACGTTAAGTATCAGGAACTTGAAAATCGTCATGAAACTCTCTCAACAACTCATGAAAAGCTTTCCTATGATTATCTTCAAAGGAAGCAGGATCTTGAGAAATTGAGAGCGGTTCATGAAGATCTTCAAACGGAAAACGAGTCACTTCGCGCCAAACAGATCAGTCCCGCTCAGGAAGGATTTGAACCACCATGTCTTAAATGCATTGAGCGTGATAATGCTACTTCTGTTGCTGAATGTTCTACTGCTACTGCTGTTGCAATATCTTCAACAGTTGATGTGGTAGCTAACCCCTCTGCTGAGGATACCACCGCTATTGCTGATGAGAATGCTAGGTTGAAGACATTTCTTGAAACAGGGATGTACAAAAGTCTTCAAGGGCATCAGACACTATGTGATGTCCTCAAAAAGCAGATTCTGAACCAAAACCCTAGGAAAGAGGGTGTTGGGTTCGTAAGGAAAATGAATGCAGATGGCTCTTACTGGAAACCTGAGCAGTACCCCAAAACCATGTGGGTTGCTGCAAAGGAACCTTCAGCAGATCCATCCAATCTAACTGGCTTCACTTGTGCTAACCCCATTATCATTGATGAATCCTTTGATGCAAACTATATACTGTTTAAGAATCAGAATGGTGAAGTGTTTGCCAGGTACATTGGTACTAACTGCAGGAATGGACCACCTATGAAGAAGATCTGGGTTCCGAAAAGGTGTCTGGAAAATCTTCCTGTGAATGTCTTCATGACACCTCACTTGAAGAAGACAAACCTCAGACCAAAGGCTTCATACGGTCCAAAGGCTTCATACAAACAGAGGACTCACCTGAGTCGCACTAACGCAAATGTTTTGCAGGGAAACCATACTCAGGCTTATGAATATGAGAGCGGTTCATCAAACCGCCATGTTCATAAGACCAAGAACTATTCTGCTTATTCTTATGAGTACTATTGTCCGCCTGCAAGACTGTTTGCTAAGGCTTCAAAGCCAAAATTCTCAGATGCTGCACTTAGACTTATTGCTTCTAAGCCACCCTTGAGGATGTGGGTGGTTAAGAAGGCTTAACTCTCTTTTGCAGGGAAAGGTCTCCAGCAGAAAACCAAAATCATCTGACGCTATTGCTGGGGACCTTAAACATCTTGTAGGGTGCAAGATCAAATGCCCAAATGGTCTTACTATGTACTTCGTACCTGAATCGCTTTCTACTCTCCCTATTAGCCCTAACCTGGATCTAAGCTTTCATAACCCACTGGTTCGTCAAATGTTTTTGCTTCACAATGCTCATGGTGAAGCCTATCCCCCCAACTGCACTGTAGGGTACGACACCAGCGTCTTCAGAATGGATTATTGACAGTGGGTGTACAAATCACATGACTCGCAAAAGAAGTCTTCTTATGGACTCAACCTTACGTCCATCCTACAAGAGCCACATCACATTTGCTCACACTGGTAAAAGTAAGGTATTGGGTCTAGGTAGAGTTGCAATCTCAAGGGATCAACACATGGATAATGTCATGCTTGTTGAATCCCTTGGCTTCAACTTAATGTCTATCTCAATGCTTTGCAATTTGAACATGATGGTAATGTTTGGAAAATATCGTTGCCTTGTACTAATGGAATCTGACAAGTCTCTAGTGTTTGAAGGGTATCGAAAAGATGATTTGTACATGGTAGATTTCTCAGCAGGGCCACAGCTTGCAGTATGTCTTCTAGCAAAGGCTTCATAATGCTGGCTCTGGCATCGGAGGCTTGGACATGCTGGCATGAGGAACCTCCACACCCTTGCGAAGAAGAAGCATGTCATAGGCATCGAGGGCGTCAAGTTCAAGAAAGACCACTTATGCGGTGCCTGTGAAGCAGGGAAGATGACGAGGGCCAAACATCCCTCGAAGACAATCATGACCAGTACTCGACCCTTCGAACTGCTTCACATGGATCTTTTCGGTCCCACTCATTACTCAACTCTAACTACTACTGCTTGCCTCTATGGCTTCGTTATTGTTGATGATTATTCTAGATATACTTGGGTGCACATAATCCTTTACAAGACTGAAGTGCAGGATGTCTTCAGACGCTTCGCCAATCGAGCTATGAACAATTTTGGGGCCAAGATAAAGCACATCAGAAGTGACAATGGCACTGAATTCAAGAACACTGGCCTTGATACATATCTTGATACCTTGGGCATCACACATGAATTCTCAGCCCCGTACACGCCACAGCAGAATGGCATCGTCGAACGCAAGAACAGAACACTAATTGAGATGGCCAGAACGATGCTACATGAATACAAGACCCCAAGAAAATTCTGGCCCGAAGCCACTGATACTTGTAAGTGCATCTAGTGCCACCCCTAGTTGGTTTTGGAGTATTGACGACAAACCTAGCTGAGGGACTAACGTGTTTGTGAGAATTGCAGGAAAACACAGGTAGAAGTCCCTCATTGATTCGGTTTTATTACCAGAGATGACCCCTAAAAATGTACGAAGACATTGAAGACAATGGTGGTTTATGAAGATATTCATATTGAAGACAATGACATGAGAAGACTCCCTATGAAGCTTATGGAACTCGAAGACTTAGATTCTTCGCAGTTTTATTTCATTTATGTTGTGTCATAGGAATCGCCGTACTGTTAAGTGGGGTCCAAGAGAACCAGTCAGAATGACTGAAGTGATGCCTAATTCAAATCCTATGTCTTCGAGCGAAGACTTTGAGAGAAAATCTTATCCAGAGTCAGACAAGTCAGCTTTACTTGTAGCCCAAGTAAAGTTTCCGTGTGAGTTCAAAATTCGACCGTTGGTACACGTGTCAGTTCCTTAGTGACCCAGGGTCATTTCGGACAGATCAGGTCAGGTTGCCAAGTGGCTATAAATAGTCCACCCCCCACAACCATAAACGGTTGGCTGCTCAGATTTCAGTGCACGGCTTTTGTCGTTTGAGAGCAACCCACCTCGAAGCCTTTGAGAGAAAAATTCCTAGTGAGGAGAAAAGCCCTAACCACCCAGAGCCAGAGTAAATTGGGCATCACTTAAGTCTTCGTGTTTGTGTGATCTGAAGACTTATTACACTTGAGGACTGTGCATCCTCCAGACGGTTAGGCGTCGCGTTCTGAGCATCCAAGAGAAATTGTGGATTACTGGTGAACGAAGTCTGTGAAGGTTTGGGAGTCTACCTTGAAGACTTACCAGAGTGATTGGGCGAGGTCTGTGTGACCTTAGCTCAAGGAGAAAACGGTGAGGACTGGGTGTCTTGGACTAAGTGTCCTTGACTGGGTGTCCGGGACTGTGTGTCCTTCGGTTTAAATACCTAGCCGCTCCAACCAGACGTACAGTTGTCACAGCAACTGGAACTGGTCCAACAAATCATTGTCTTCGACGTGTCACTGGTTTCATCTACACTTCCTTTTTACTTACAGTTATTCATTGTGAAGCCATTGTGTGCTTGCTTTATCTTTTGTCTTCACAACATGAATGTATGATCTGTTTGGCTTCATAACTTCTTCCTACCTGATCCTTATTACACTGAAGCTGTTTGTCATTGCGCTTTCACTCTATTGAATACATGACCATGGCTGGCCTAGTGTAATCTAACTTCCGCTGCATGGTAATAGGCATAATCTTCACTGTTTGTCTTCATAACTCTCACGTTTTGAAGACTTTCATAAAAATCGCCTATTCACCCCCCCTCTAGTCGATATAACGCACTTTCAATTGGTATCAGACCGAGGTGCTCCCTTGTTCTGTGTGATTCGGTTTAACCACCTGGAGTTTTAGCTATGTCGACTGCAGGGATAATCAAAGTCTCCGCTGCTTGCCCCGTCTTCGATGGAACTGAATATCCCTACTGGAAGAATAAGAAGCGCATGCATCTTGAAGCCATTGACGTCGACCTATGGTATGTCGTCGAAAACGGCGTTCCCAAGGCTGGAGAAGGTGTCACTGCTGCTGATGTCAAGAAGTTCATTCAACTGGATTCTACTGCCAAGAATATCATCTGTGGTCATCTGACCAAAGGATAGTATGGCCGTGTGAGTGCCTTGAAGACATCAAAGCTAGTCTGGGACTGGCTCTCCAAGGTCAATGAAGGCATCTCAACCCAGAGAGATCAAAGAATCAGTGTTCTTCGCAACCTCTTCAACCGCTTCAAGCGAAATGACAATGAGAATGTCCAGCACACATTTGACCGGCTCACTGACATCACAAATGAGCTTCAAGCCCTCGGCGCCACTGAGATCACCAAACATGAAATCGTCAAGACGCTGCTGAGATCACTTGATAGTTCGTTTGACATCCTGGCCCTGATGATTCAAGAACGTCCTGATTTCAAGACACTCGATCCGTCTGACATACTTGAGAGGCTCAACACACATGAGTTTCAGCTTTCTGAGAAAAGAGATATCTACGGTCCAAACTATGGGCGAACTCGTGCCTTGAAGGCAAAAGCTGTTTCCTCATCTGAAGAAGAATCTGACTGCAGTTCTGATGATCCTGAAGACATTGGAAGAGAACTTGCAATGCTACTGAAGAAGTTCCAAAAATTCACCAAGAAGAAAGGCTTCAGAAAATCTTCACGATCAAGCTCAAGGAATGATGAAGCTTCTGCTCGTGACTACAAGAAGAAAACATGTCACAAGTGCAAGAAAACTGGACACTTCATCTCTGAGTGTCCACAGTGGGACAATGAGAACAGAAGGAAGAAGAAGAGCAAGGAATATGATTCTGACGACAAGAAGAAGAAGAAATTCTCAAAGTCTTCTTCCAAGTCTTCATCAAAGTCTTCATCACACAAGAAGAGCTCATCTGGCAAGGCACGTGCGTTTGTTGGAAAGGAGATGGATTCAGAGGAGGAGTCCACATCTGAGGAGGCAGAGGTGGAGTCTGAGGAGGAGTCAGATTCTGGCATTGTGAGTCTGGCTACAGCATACGTCGCCAAGTCCATCTTCAACACTGAAGACAATGACTGCATCACCGACACCGACACAAATAACAAGAGCGACTCCACTCCTACCTACTGCTTCATGGCCCGCGGTGCCAAGGTAAACACACGCACTACTCGCTATGAAACATCGAGTGACGATGACTCTGAATGTGATTCAAAACCTAGCTAGAAAACGCTTGCTAAAATTGCAACTGAACAACAGAAAGCTATGGAACATATTCAAAAACTGTTAGACAGAAGTGATGATCTGTTGGGTGCTGAGATGACTCGATCTGAATCCTTAATTGAAGACATAAAAAACCTTCACGTTAAGTATCAGGAACTTGAAGATCGTCATGATACTCTCTCAACAACTCATGAAAAGCTTGCCTATGATTATCTTCAAAGGAAGCAAGAACTTGAGAAATTGAGGGTGGCTCATGAAGACCTTCAAAAGGAAAACGAGTCACTTTGCTCCGAACAGATCAGTCCCGCTCAGGAAGGATTTGAACCACCATGTCTTAAATGCATTGAGCGCGATAATGCTAATTCTGTTGCTGAATGTTCCACTGCTACTGCTGTTTGAATATCTTCAAATGTTGATGTGGTAACTAACCCCTCTGCTGAGGATACCACTGCTATTGCTGATGAGAATGCTAGGTTGAAGACATTGCTTAAAACAGTGATGTACAAAAGTCTTCAAGGGCATCAGACATTATGTGATGTCCTCAAAAAGCAGATCCTGAATCGTAACCCTAGGAAAGAGGGTGTTGGATTTGTGAGGAAAATCAATGCAGATGGCTCTTACTGGAAACCTGAGCAGTACCCCAAAACTACATGGGTTGCTGCAAAGGAACTTTCAGCAGATCCATCCAATTTATCTGGCTTCACTTGTGCTAACCCTATTATCATTGATGAATCCTTTGATGCAAACTATAAACTGTTTAAGAATCAGAATAGTGAAGTGTTTGCCAGGTACATTGGTACTAACTGCAGGAATGGACCGCCTATGAAAAAGATCTGGGTTCCGAAAAAGTGTCTGGAAAATCTTCCTGTGAATGTCTTCATGACACCTCACTTGAAGAAGACAAACCTCAGACCAAAGGCTTCATACGGTCCAAAGGCTTCATATGAACAGAGGACTCACCTGAGTCGCACTAACGCTAATGTTTTGCAGGGAAACCATACTCAGGCATACGAATATGAGAGCGGTTCTTCGAACCGTCATGTTCATATGACCAAAAATTATTCTGCTTATTCTTATGAGTATTATTGTCCACCTGCTAGACTGTTTGCTAAGGCCTCAAAGCCAAAATTCTCAGATGCTGCACTTAGACTTATTGCTTCTAAGCCACCCTTGAAGATGTGGGTGGTTAAGAAAGCTTAACTCTCTTTTGCAGGGAAAGGTCTCCAGCAGAAAAACAAAATCTTCTGATGCTATTGCTGGGGACCTTAAAAATCTTGTAGGGCGCAAGATAAAATGCCCAAATGGCATCATTATGTACTTCGTTCCTGAATCGCATGCTACTCTCCCTATTAGTCCTAATCTGGATTTAAGTTTTCATAATCCACTGGTTCGTCAAATGTTTATGCTTCACAATACCCTTCGTGAAGCCTATCCCCCTAACTGCACTGTAGGGTATGACACCAGTGACTTCAAAGTCTTCAGAATGGATTATTGACAGTGGGTGTACAAATCACATGACTAGCAAAAGAAGCCTTCTCATGGACTCAACTTTACGTCCATCCGACAAGAGCCACATTACATTTGCTGACACTGGTAAAAGTAAGGTATTGGGTCTAGGTAGAGTTGCAATCTCAAGGGATCAACACATGGATAAAGTCATGCTTGTTGAATCCCTTGGCTTCAACTTAATGTCTGTCTCAATGCTTTGCGATTTGAATATGATTGTAATGTTTGGCAAATATCGCTGCCTGGTGCTTATGGAATCTGACAAATCTCTAGTGTTTGAAAGGTATCGGAAAGATGATTTGTACGTGGTAGATTTCTCAGCAGGACCACAACTTGCAGTATGTCTTCTTGCAAAAGCTTCAGAATGCTGGCTTTGGCATCGAAGGCTTGGGCATGCTGGCATGAGGAACCTCCACACCCTTGCAAAGAAGAAGCATGTCATAGGCATCGAAGGTGTCAAGTTCAAGAAAGATCATTTATGCGGTGCCTGTGAAGCAGGGAAGATGACAAGGGCAAAACATCCTTCGAAGACAATCATGACTACTACACAACCCTTCGAACTGCTTCACATGGATCTTTTCGGTCCCACTCACTACTCAACTTTTACTACTTCTGCATGCCTCTATGGCTTCGTAATTGTTGATGATTATTCTAGATATACTTGGGTGCACATAATCCTTTACAAGACTGAAGTGCACGATGTCTTCAGACGCTTCGCAAATCGAGCTATGAACAATTTTGGCGCCAAGATAAAGCACATCAGAAGTGACAATGGCACTGAATTCAAGAACACTGGCCTTGATACATATCTGGATACCTTGGGGATCACACATGAATTCTCAGATCCATACACGCCACAGCAGAATGGCATCATCGAACGCAAGAACAGAACACTCATTGAGATGGCCAGAACAATGCTAGATGAATACAAGACTCCAAGAAAATTCTGGACTGAAGCCATTGATACTGCATGCCATACAATCAATCGTGTTTATCTTCACAAGCTTCTGAACAAGACATCTTATGAACTCCTAACTGGCAAGAAGCCAAATGTCAGTTACTTCAGAGTATTTGGCGCAAAGTGCTGGATCAAGGACCCACACCACACCTCAAAGTTTGCACCAAAAGCACATGAGGGCTTCATGCTTGGATATGGAAAGGATTCGCACTCCTACAGAGTCTTCAATCTCTTCCACTACAAAGTGGTTGAAACAGTGGATGTGCGGTTTGATGAAACCAATGGATCACAAAGAGAGCAATTGCCAAATGTGCTAGATGAAGTTCCAGCCAATTAATCAATCAAGCTTATGGGAACTGGAGAGATTGTACCTTCTGAAGCTCATCCTGAAGAAGAACTTATCATCTCAGCACCTGATCCACATGAAGACAATGCTCAGCCTGAAGATATACCTTCAAATGACCACATAGATCAGCAAGAGCAAAGTATTCGCCCTACACACCCTCGTGTTGCAAATGAAGTACAAATTGACAAAATACTTGACAGCATCAATGCACCTGGTCCACTCACTCGTTCAAGGGCAACTCAGCTAACAAACTTCTGTGGGCATTTCGCATTCGTCTCAATATCAGAACCCAAGAAAGTTGAAGAAGCCTTCATGGAACCTGAATGAATTCAAGCTATGCAAGAAGAGCTTCAACAGTTTGAGCTGAATAATGTATGGGAACTGGTTAAGCGTCCTGATCCACGGAAGCACAACATAATAGGCACCAAATGGATATACCGCAACAAGCAAGATGAGCATGGTCAAGTTGTCAGAAACAAAGCTCGTCTCGTTGCTCAAGGATATACTCAAGTGGAGGGCATTGACTTCGATGAAACATTTGCTCCTGTGGCTAGGCTTGAAGCCATACGCATACTGCTGGCCTATGCAAATCATCATAACATACTTCTCTATCATATGGATGTGAAAAGTGCCTTTCTCAATGGCAAGATTGAAGAAGAAGTGTATGTTGCACAACCACCTGGCTTTGAAAATCCAAAACATCCTGATATGGTATACAACCTCAACAAGGCACTGTATGGCCTCAAACAAGCCCCTAGGGCCTGGTATGATACACTCAAATACTTTCTGAAAAGCAAAGGCTTCATACCTGGTTCCCTGGATCCCACTCTTTTCACGAAGACATATGATGGTGAACTGTTTGTGTGCCAAATATACGTGGATGACATTATCTTCGGCTGCACCAATCAGAAGTATAGTGAAGAGTTTGGATATATGATGCAAGAGCAATATCAGATGTCCATGATGGGGGAGCTGAAGTTCTTCCTCGGTCTTCAAATACGGCAACAACGGAACGGCATCTTCATATCTCAAGAGAAATATCTTAAAGAGTGCTTGAAGAAGTTCGGTATGCAAGACTGCAAAGGCTTCACAACACCAATGCCAGCCAAGCATCATCTGGGTCCCGACGACAATGGTAAAGAGTTCGATCAAAAGGTATACCGGTCCATGATTGGGCCTTTGCTTTATTTATGTGCATCTAGGCCAGATATCATGCTTAGTGTTTGCATGTGTGCTCGATTTCAAGCGACACCAAAGGAGTCGCACCACTTAGCTGTGAAGCGAATTCTTCGATATTTGGCTCACACCCCAACTCTAGGATTATGGTATCCAAAGGGCTCAGAGTTTGATTTGGTTGGATTTTCGGATGCTGATTATGCTGGTGACAAAGTTGATCGCAAGTCTACATCAGGCACATGTCACTTTCTGGGACGATCACTTGTATGTTGGTCTTCAAAGAAGCAGAACTGTGTATCTCTCTCCACTGCTGAATCTGAATACATTGCTGCTGGATCTTGCTGCGCTCAGCTTCTGTGGATGAAGCAAACACTCAAGGATTATGGCATTCATCTGAAGCAAGTGCCACTTTACTGCGACAACGAAAGCGCCATCAAGATTGCCAACAACCCAGTTCAGCACTCGAAGACAAAGCACATTGAAATTCGTCATCACTTTCTCAGAGATCATGTTGTGAAGGAAGACATTGATATCATACACGTCAACACTGAAGAGCAATTGGCAGATATCTTCACCAAGCCCTTGGATGAGAAGACATTTTGCAAGTTACGGTGTGAGCTAAATATCTTGGAATCCTCAAATGTCTTGTGATCAGGCACAGATCCTAACACTTATGCATATTGATGACTTAGATGTGCAACACACGGAGTAGCGTATATCTTCAAACAATGAAGACATACATTCTAAGTGTGAATACATTAATGTGGAATTTGACTTCGGAGCGCCACGATAATTGTGCGCCGTGTCTGGGTCTAATACTTCCTATACGGTGGGTAACGCCACCACCAAACGTTCCATTTTGAAGTGTTTCTCTCATGGCGTTACATCTCAATGTCTTCACATTTGGTTTGGCTTCATTCTCAATATGTCTTCATGATTATCTTCACTGCGTTGATTATATGGAAATATATGTACCGATGTTCTGTCCTCTACAGCATTCACTTATAGCTATGTCTTCTTGGTTGAATCTTTTGAACTAAGTGAATGTGATCGGACCCTAACCTCTCTATCCTTTCTATCTCAAACTCTATCTCTCCAAGTCATATGCATTCTGTTGAAACTGTCAAATGTCTTCACTGTATCCTTGTCAGCTGAAGACATAGTGACAACCATAAAAGTCCGTTTTTAATGCTCATTCCTCCACATAAGATCCGGAGAAGTAGGAACGACCGCCCGACAATTTAGGCGTGCGTGGGACGTGGAACAAACCCCAATCTTCCTCTAACTGGCCACGCGTGCCTCAAATGCGAACCACCAGGGGCACCTGCGTAATAGCATAGTGCCGCCTCTATCCCTATAAATACACGATTCACTGCGGTCATTATCTCTTCTTCCACCCTCGCACGAACCCTAGCGCCACCGCTAGCTCTCGACGACGCCGGCGACGAAGCGCTTCACTGCCGCAACCTCTCCGACGCCGTTTTCACGCCGACAGCGGACATCGCTCTCTCCGCCATCACCGTAGGTGTCTTCCGTCGCCAAGTTAGGGCACGGAGGATCGAACTGCTCGGCCTCAACTCCCACTTCGTCTAGCAGTTCCAGTGGGGTAAATAAAACCTCTTTTTACAGCCTCTTTTGATCTCTTGGTTCTGTCACTTTCAACCGTTAGAAGTTTCTCTTCACACCAGTTAGATCTCTCGCTGCATCTCATAACATGCCTAGTATATTCACTTGTGCTTCATAAAGCAGTTAGATTCCTCACTTGTACTGATCTATGGGTTCGTACAAATCTCGAACCAACTTCTTATCTATAAGTGAATGTCTTCGCACGATGAGGTCAATGTCTTCTAAACCGATTTATCTTCAAAATCTTCTGAGAATGCATATGACCTCTTCCCCTTCCCTCGCACCTTAATGCTGTCACAGGTACATGTCCGTGGGAGAATCCTTTGGTTCTCATAGTCTGCATTCATTTGCAAAGTACTTGCAGCATCACATCAACTCTCCTGAAGCCAGTTCTTGCAAAAGGAAGCCTTTGAACATCTTGAAGCCTTCCAAGTTATTCATGGCTTCGGAAACAGCAGCAAGGAAGGGAGGCAGACAGCGACGTGGTGAAACATCCAAAGATCTGCCTGATGAATTGGCAGAGATGTACAAAACTGATCCTGAAGAAAGCTATGGTCAGCGCAAGACACGAATCCAATGGATTCGAAGATATTGGGCAGAGCAATGGTTCCACTACCGCTTCGTCACTCAGGAATATGCGGAGAAGTGCGCCATCAAGAGACCGTGGGGAGACGTACTATACAAAAATCTCGTACCCAGGTCCAGAGTCGAAGCCATTGCTCAAGGCTTCTATCCATGCATGGTGAGAGGACCAAAGCCAGCTGAAGCACATCCGTCATCACTTCTCTGGTGCCGCGATGATAATCTCTTTAAGCGCAACTTTCAGTTTGCACAACAGTCAGCGAAGATAAACAAGAAGAAATTTGGGCTTGACTTCAACCCTGGTCCCTCCTCACCAAGGGCAGATGGCACACGCGGCGCCGATCCCAATATCATCGGGCCGTATGCCAATCTTGCAGGCCTCATCACTCGCATCCTAGTCCAAGGGACTGCTGTGAATGACCCTCCAGCAGATACTGAGTCAGATGACGCCCCTGCTGCTCCGAAGCCAAAGCAGAAGAAGCCAAAAGCTCCAAAAGCTTCAAAGCCAGCCGCTTCTCCCAAAATCTCACGAGCGAAGCCATTGGCAACTGCACCTCCTGAAGCCAGTGTGCAGTCTGAAGACATATCACGAGTCTCCAAGCCACAAGAAGCCAAGAAGCCTCAGCCACACACAGGCAAAGAGCTCATAGCTGCTGCCGTTCTGCGCTGCGAAAACATTGATCTATCAAGCGATGAAGATCTTGGAGATGACGCACTTGAGCAGCTCATCAAGAGCAAGGAGGAGGCTGAAATCTTCAACAATCTGCCTCTGTTTGATGTCGCCGTCATCCATAGCTTCATTGATGAATTGTTTGACACACCAGACATAAGCTTCGATGATCTGTAGCTGCCCATAGGCCTCAGCGTTGCCTTTCAAGGTGCAATTGCTTCAGAACTTGCAATAGCCCAGTGAATTGTAGAACTGAAGCAGAAAATTGATTATGAAAAGGCTCAGTTCAAGAAGCACGTGGCCAAGCTCAGCATGCAAGAAGTGAAAAACTTCAAGATCATGTTGCACGAGCTGAAAGAGAACTTTCTGAAGACGCGTGCTGAAGCTCAAGGCTCGCGAGAGCGCATGAAGACTTTGGCTGATCGCTGCGTGCAGGCCTACAATGAGGCAGAGAAGCGCAAGGCACTTGGGTGTACCGGCATTGACCCCAGGATGGCCGCAAAGAAGAAAAAGAAGGCTGCTGTGCCTGAACCTGAAGCGCCAAGGTCAGAAACTGCTCCGATTGTCTTCCCCGCTGCAACAACTGGCTCGAAGCCAAAGAGTCGATCAACCGCCTCACAGCTCAAGAAGACACGGACTGCAGAGGCTGAAGCTAAGAAGAGAAAACACTCTGAAGCCTCTCCTTCTGAACCCATCATCAAGAAGCGCAAGACCAAGAAATCTCGGGCTGCTCCCACAGAGCCCTTGATAGTTGAACCCCTCTCCGTCCGCTATCTTGACGTAGATCGTCAGTTGACTGTGCATGAACCCAACGCTGAAGACATTCCAGCAGACGAACCCAACGCTGCTGAAGACATTGGTCTCCAAGACAATGTGCAAGGTGATGCAGCCCTTCCTCAGCTTGAGACAAGCGAACTGATCAGTATTGGTCGTCCATTGACGCCAATCACACAAGATGCATCGTGGGCAGATCGCCCACAGGAGGAAGATGAGCCCCAACCCACTACAACTCCACCGGCGCCTACATTCCGTAGGCTTCGCAAAGGGCCAAGGGCTCAGGCTGCTGACGACACTCCGGCTGCATCAGCCGAAGAGCATGCAGAGATACCACAAGCTCCAACTCCCCCACACCAACAAGAAGCAGTTCTCCAGGAGAACGTGCCTGAGTCTACTGCCGGACCACAATTCAACTATCATATTGCGTACAGACCCCAGGTCCAGAAGCCAATCCCACGACTGCCAAGGTTCCCAGGTCCTGCATCAGCTCCTGGTTCCTTCAACATCAACGGCTTCAGGGCAGATAACACGTTTTTCGACCGCTCCAAGAACCCTTATTCAAGGGAACGGATTGTATCAGATAGGTTCTGGAGCCATCAACAACGCAGCTATTATTCATGCATCCTATACAACCAAGGCCGTATCTTTCCTCACAAGCGCCTTGAGGTTGAAGCTGTTGCTGGTCTGCCTGGTCTGGAAGAAGCACTGGATTGCTTCAAGCAAGTGGGTTTGCTGCCATTTATCACTGATGAAGAGCACTGGAACGAAGAGCTTCTGCTCCAGTTCTATGCCACTTTGCATATCAAAGGCTATAACAGAGATCCGAAGACATGGATTCTGGAGTGGATGACAGGCAATATCCATCATGAAGCCAATGCTTTCGACCTAATTGAGCTTACCGGCCTTCCCACTCCTGGTGAATTCTTTGAAGAAGGGTGCCAACTCCATGCTGAAGCAATTGAGAGCATATTTTAGCGTCCTGAGCCAGATATGAGTCAGATGCTCTCAATAATGAAGCCACTGCCTCCTAATGCACCCTATCCAACTAGGTTCTTCGTTGAAGACTTAGAGTACCTGCCCAGAACAATATATCACATCATAAGGCGGACTCTATGGCCTGTAAAGGGGCACTCTCGATATGCAATAATTGATGGTGCAATGAAGACTCTCATCTTCTGCATTCTTCATGGCAAATGCTTCAATGCACAAGATCTCTTCATCCGTCACTTTGCAGCGTCTGCCTCAGAACTGTTTGGATTAAAGTTCTATGCTCCTTGGGTTATGAGGCTGATCAAGCTTCACTCTGCAATCTCCTATCAACCCTCAGCCCGCAACCATAGGATATTTTTGCCAGATGTGGACACATTTGCTGAAGCAATATATCCAGAGCCTGGCAAGCAACCATTAAGTCTTCAACATGCAGAACACCAGAGCTTCACTCAAAATATTGAAGGTGTTGAAGCTCTCTCCCGAGTGTATCCAATGGCTGGCACCACACGTGCCCCTGCATCAACTGAAGCCACTGACAGCACAGCTGCCAAGAGACCCAAGAAGCGCGCTCGAGCACTCAATGACCGAGAGCTTCTTGTGGCTCTTCACCAAAAGCAAGATAGGCATCACGACTGGCTCAAACGGCAGATGAGAAGCATCATGCAAGATGTCAATCGCATCAGAAATCTGGCAACCAAGAATGCGTTTGTCGCACACGAGACCTGTCGCCGCACTTGGAAAGGCCTTACTATGATGAGCAATGAAGTTGAACTGCAAGAGGATGGCTTCAGAGAGAGATTCCAATTTGACTCCACGCCTCCAAGAAGAGCTGTGATGCGAAGCACACCATCACTTGAAGAGTCAGAATTCTCTTCTTCTACTGCCACCGTGTCTGCCCGGATTATTGAAGAAGACGACGACGCGACATCATCTCCATCTGCTTGAACACACGTCGAATCTGCACCAAGCTCATCTGCACCGCCATCAAACAACTCCACCGATCCTGCTGCGCCTGGGAACGCGTAGAAAACTCTATGTCTTCAAACCTTTTTGGTCATCACTGACAAAAGGGGGAGAAGCATGATGTTTATAGTCTTCAAGCGGGTCACTTTGGGCGGGTGCCTTTATATTTTGCTACATTTTGCTTCGTGCTTACAACTCCCGTTTTTGCTACATTTTGCTTCGTGCTTACAACTCCCGTTTTTGCTACATTTGCTTCTTTGAGTTGTACCACTTAGCCTTGATGGCCGTCTGCTACCTGTTTGTCACTCCGTTATGCGAAGATAAATTCCGCATGTGCGACGATAAATTCCGCACTCATCTCTTACTGCAGACGTCCATTTTCCATTATGCATGTCATTATCTTCATATACTTTCACATGCATAGTGGATTGTCATCATAAGTTGAAGTGGATCTCCACAAGTACAACCTGCCATGTGCATTTGCATTCAAAAGGCAAATTACTTATATGCACATATTTAGGGGGAGCCCTTGCAACTTATGAAGACAAATTCCTTTACTATTTCACAAATTATGTTCCCCGTTGAAAACTTCAACTAGTTTGTCATCAATCACCAAAAAGGGGGAGATTGTAAGTGCATCTAGTGCCACCCCTAGTTGGTTTTGGAGTATTGACGACAAACCTAGTTGAGGGACTAACGTGTTTGTGAGAATTGCAGGAAAACACAGGTAGAAGTCCCTCATTGATTCGGTTTTATTACCAGAGATGACCCCTAAAAATGTACGAAGACATTGAAGACAATGGTGGTTTATGAAGATATTCATATTGAAGACAATGACATGAGAAGACTCCCTATGAAGCTTATGGAACTCGAAGACTTAGATTCTTCGTAGTTTTATTTCATTTATGTTGTGTCATAGGAATCACCGTACTGTTAAGTGGGGTCCAAGAGAACCAGTCAGAATGACTGAAGTGATGCCTAATTCAAATCCTATGTCTTCGAGCGAAGACTTTGAGAGAAAATCTGGTCCAGAGTCAGACAAGCCAGCTTTACTTGTAGCCCAAGTAAAGTTGCCGTGTGAGTTCAAAATTCGACCGTTGGTACACGTGTCAGTTCCTTAGTGACCCAGGGTCATTTCGGACAGATCAGGTCGGGTTGCCAAGTGGCTATAAATAGTCCACCCCCCACAACCATAAATGGTTGGCTGCTCAGATTTCAGTGCACGGCTTTTGTCGTTTGAGAGCAACCCACCTCGAAGCCTTTGAGAGAAAAATTCCTAGTGAGGAGAATAGCCCTAACCACCCAGAGCCAGAGTAAATTGGGCATCACTTAAGTCTTCGTGTCTGTGTGATCTGAAGACTTATTACACTTGAGGACTGTGCATCCTCCAGACGGTTAGGCGTCGCGTTCTGAGCATCCAAGAGAAATTGTGGATTGCCGGTGAACGAAGTCTGTGAAGGTTTGAGAGTCTACCTTGAAGACTTACCAGAGTGATTGGGCGAGGTCTGTGTGACCTTAGCTCAAGGAGAAAACGGTGAGGACTGGGTGTCTTGGACTAAGTGTCCTTGACTGGGTGTCCGGGACTGTGTGTCCTTCGGTTTAAATACCTAGCCGCTCCAACCAGACGTACAGTTGTCACAGCAACTGGAACTGGTCCAACAAATCATTGTCTTCGACGTGTCACTGGTTTCATCTACACTTCCTTTTTACTTACAGTTATTCATTGTGAAGCCATTGTGTGCTTGCTTTATCTTTTGTCTTCACAACATGAATGTATGATCTGTTTGGCTTCATAACTTCTTCCTACCTGATCCTTATTACACTGAAGCTGTTTGTCATTGCGCTTTCACTCTATTGAATACATGACCATGGCTGGCCTGGTGTAATCTAACTTCCGCTGCATAGTAATAGGCATAATCTTCACTGTTTGTCTTCATAACTCTCACGTTTTGAAGACTTTCATAAAAATCGCCTATTCACCCCCCTCTAGTCGATATAACGCACTTTCAATACTGCATGCCATACAATCAATCGTGTTTATCTTCACAAGATACTGAACAAGACATCTTATGAGCTCCTTACTGGCAAGAAGCCAAATGTCAGTTACTTGAGAGTATTTGGCGCAAGGTGCTGGATCAAGGACCCACATCACACCTCAAAATTTGCACCAAAAGCACATGAGGGTTTTATGCTTGGATATGGAAAGGATTCGCACTCCTGCAGAGTCTTCAATCTCTTTCATTACAAAGTGGTTGAAACAGTGGATGTGCGGTTCGATGAGACCAACGGTTCACAAAGAGAGCAGCTGCCAAATGTGCTAGATGAAGTTCCATCCAGTGAATCAATCAAGCTAGTGGGAACTGGAGAAATTATTCCTTCTGAAGCTCATCCTGAAGAAGAACTTATCATTTCAGCACCTGATCAACATGAAGACAATGCTCAGCCTGAAGATACTCCTTCCAACAACGACAATGAACAGCAAGAGCAAAGTCTTCGTCCTGTACATCCTCGCGCTGCCAATGAAGTGCAGATTGAAAGAATAATTGATAGCATCAATGCACCTGGTCCACTCACTCGTTCAAGGGCAACTCAGCTAGCAAATTTCTGTGGGCACTTCACATTCGTCTCAATAGAAGAAACCAAGAAAGTTGAAGAAGCCTTCATGGAACCTGAATGGATTCAAGCTATGCAAGAAGAGCTTCAACAGTTTGAGCTGAATAATGTATGGGAACTGGTTAAGCGTCCTGATCCACGGAAGCACAATATAATAGGCACCAAATGGATATACTGCAACAAGCAAGATGAGCATGGTCAAGTTGTCAGAAACAAAGCTCGTCTCGTTGCTCAAGGATATACTCAAGTGGAAGGCATTGACTTCGATGAAACATTTGCTCCTGTGGCTAGACTTGAAGCCATACGCATACTGCCGGCCTATGCAAATCATCATAACATACTTCTATATCAAATGGATGTGAAGAGTGCCTTTCTCAATGGCAAGATTGAAGAGGAAGTGTATGTTGCACAACCACCTGGCTTTGAAAATCCAAAACATCCTGACATGGTATACAAGCTCAACAAGGCAATGTATGGCCTCAAACAAGCCCCTCGAGCCTGGTATGACACACTCAAATACTTCCTAAAGAGCAAAGGCTTCATATCTGGTTCCCTAGATCCCACTCTTTTCACGAAGACATATGATGGTGAACTGTTTGTGTGCCAAATATATGTGGATGACATTATCTTCGGCTGCACCAATCAGAAGTACAGTGAAGAGTTTGGATATATGATGCAAGAGCAATATCAGATGTCCATGATGGGGGAGCTGAAGTTCTTCCTTGGTCTTCAAATACGACAACAACGCAACGGCATCTTCATATCTCAACAGAAGTATCTCAAAGATTGCCTGAAGAAGTTCGGTATGCAAGACTGCAAAGGCTTCACAACACCAATGCCAGCCAAACATCATCTAGGTCCTGACGACAATGGTAAAGAGTTCAATCAGAAGGTATACCGCTCCATGATTGGTTCTTTACTTTATCTATGTGCATCTAGGCCAGATATCATGCTTAGTGTTTGCATGTGTGCTCGATTTCAAGCGACACCAAAGGAGTCGCACCACTTAGCTGTGAAGCGAATTCTTCGATATTTGGCTCACACCCCAACTCTAGGATTATGGTATCCAAAGGGCTCAGAGTTTGATTTGGTTGGATTTTCGGATGCTGATTATGCTGGTGACAAAGTTGATCGCAAGTCTACATCAGGCACATGTCACTTTCTGGGACGATCACTTGTATGTTGGTCTTCAAAGAAGCAGAACTGTGTATCTCTCTCCACTGCTGAATCTGAATACATTGCTGCTGGATCTTGCTGCGCTCAGCTTCTGTGGATGAAGCAAACACTCAAGGACTATGGCATTCATCTGAAGCAAGTGCCACTTTACTGCAACAACGAAAGCGCCATCAAGATTGCTAACAACCCAGTTCAGCACTCGAAGACAAAGCACATTGAAATTCGTCATCACTTTCTCAGAGATCATGTTGTGAAGGAAGACATTGATATCATACACGTCAACACTGAAGAGCAATTGGCAGATATCTTCACCAAGCCCTTGGATGAGAAGAGGTTTTGCAAGTTATGGTGTGAGCTAAATATCCTGGAATCCTCAAAAGTCCTGTGATCAGGCACACATCCTAACCCTTATGCATATTGATGACTTAGATGTGCAACACACGAAGTGAAGTATATCTTCAATCAATGAAGACATACATTCTAAGTGTGAATACATTAATGTGGAATTTGACTTCGGAGCGCCACGATAATTGTGCACCGTGTCTGGGTCTAATACTTCCTATACAGTGGGTAACGCCACCACCAAACGTTCTATTTTGAAGTGTTTCACTCATGGCGTTACCTTGCAATGTCTTCACATTTGGTTTGGCTTCGATCTCAACATATTTTCATGATTATCTTCACTATGTTGATTATATATATATATATGCTAGGGTACTGTCCTCTACAGCATTCACTTATAGCTATGTCTTCGTGTTGAATCTTTTGAACTAAGTGAATGTGATCAGACCCTAACCTCTCTATGCTTTCTATCTCAAACTCTATCTCTCCAAGTCATATGCATTCTATTGAAACTGTCGAATGTCTTCTCTGCGTCCTTGTCAACAGAAGATACAGAGACAACCATTAAGTCCGTTTTCAATGCTCATTCCTCCACATGAATTCCGGAGTAGGAACGACCACCCGACAATCTAGGCGTGCATGGGACGTGGAACAAACCCCAAAATTCCGCATAATGGCCACGTGTTCCCCAAATGCGAATCGCCAGGGGCACCTGTGTAATAGCATAGTGCCGCCCCTGTGCCTATAAATACACACTCACAGCGGTCATTATCTCTTCTCCCACCCTCGCACGAACCCTAGCGCCACCGCTAGCTCTCGACGATGCCGGCAAGGAAGCGCTTCGCTGCCGCAACCTCTCCGACACCGTCTTCACGCCGACCGCGGACATCGTCCTCTCCGCCGTCGCCGTATGTGTCCTCCGTCGCCAAGTTGGGGCACGGAAGATCGAACTGCTCGGCCTCATCTCCCACTTCGTCTAGCAGTTCTCAGTGTGGTAAATAAAACTCCCTTTCTTACAGCACCGTTGATCCTATTGATCTATCACTTTCTACCACAAGCAGTTTCTGTTCACACAAGCTAGATCTCTCTCATACTGCATCTCATAAACATGCCTAGTATATTCACTTGTGCTTCACAAAGTAGTTAGATTCCTCACTTGTACTGATCTCTGGATTCGTACAAATCTGGAACCAACTTCTTATCTATGAGTGAATGTCTTCACACAATGAGGTCAATGTCTTCTAAACTTATTTATCTTCAAAATCTTCTGAGAATGCATATGACCTCTTCCCCTTCCCTCGCACCTTAATGCTGTCACAGGTACATGTCCGTGGGAGAATCCTTTGGTTCTCATAGTCTGCATTCATTTGCAGAATTCTTACAGCATCACATAAATTCTCCCGAAGCCAGTTCCTGTTGGTCCAGCAAACGAAAACCTTTGAAGCCTTTGAACGTCTTGAAGCCTTTCAAGTTAAAGTTTATGGCTTCAAAGAAAGCAGCAAGGAAGGGTGGCATAAAGCGTCGTGGTGAGACCTCCAGAGATCTGCCAGATGAACTCTCAGAAATGTACAAGACAGATCCTGAAGAGGATTACAGTCAGTGCAAGACCCGAATCCAATGGATTCGATGATATTGGGCAGAACAATGGTTCAAATACAGATTTGTGACTCAGGAGTATGCTGAGAAAAACGCCGTCAAGAGACCGTGGGGAGACATCCTATTCAAGAATCTTCTACCCAGGTCCAGAGATGAAGCCATTGCTCAAGGCTTCTATCCATGCATGGTCCGTGGACCACAGCCTACTGATGCACACTCGTCGTCACTTCTATGGTGTTGTGACGACAATCTGTTCAAGCGCAACTTCCAGTTTGCTCAGAACTCAGTGAAGCAGAACAAGAAGACTTTTGGGTTAGACTTCAACCCTGGTCCCTCATCTCCAAGGGCAGATGGCACACGACATGCAGAACCCAATGTCATCGGTCCTTTCGCCAACCTTGAAGGCCTCATCACCTACATCTTGGTTCAAGGGACTGCAGTGAATGAGCCTGCAGCTGACACCGAGTCTGATGACGTGCCTGTAGTGTCGAAGCCAAAGCAGCTAAAGAAGACAAAAGCTTCAAAGCCGGCCCCTTCACCAAAAATCTCAAGGGCGAAGCCATTGGCAACTGCACCTCCTGAAGACAGTGTGCAGTCTGAAGACTTATCACGCGTCTCAAGGCCCCATAAGGCCAAGATGCCTCTGTCTCACACTGGCAAAGAGCTAACAGCTGCTGCCATTCTGCGCAACGACAACATTGATCTGTCAAGTGATGAAGATCTTGCAGATGACGCTCTTGAGCAACTCATCAAGAGCAAAGAAGAAGCAGGAATCTTCAATGATCTACCTCTCTTTGATGTCACCATCATCCACAACTTCATTGACGAGTGGTTTGACACGCCAAACATCAGCTTTGAAGATCTGCAGCTACCCATTGGCCTCAGTGTCGCCTTCCAAGGCGCCATTGCTTCAGAACTTGCTATTGCCCAGCGCATTGTTGAGCTGAAGTAGAAGATTGACTATGAAAAGGCTCAGTTCAAGAAGCATATGGCCAAGCTCAGTGTGCAAGAAGTGAAGAACTTCAAGACAATGATGCACGAGCTCAAGTAAGCCTTTGTGAAGAAGCGTGCAGAAGGTCAGGGTTCGCGTGAGCGCATGAAGACTCTGGCTCACAGATGTGTGCAAGCCTATAATGAGGCTGAGAAGCGCAAGGCACTTGGGCGTCCTGGCATCGACCCCAGGATGGCCGCAAATAAGAAGAAGAAGCCTGCTACGGCTAAATCTGATGCACCAAGGCAAGAAGCAGTTCCGATTGTCTTCCCAACAAGAATGACTGGCTCGAAGCCAAAGAGCCGGTCAATAGCTTCAGAGCTCAAGAAGACAAGAACTGCTGAGGCTGAAGCCAGGAAGAGGAAACACTCTGAAGACTCTCCTACTACCCCCACCAAGAAAAAGAGAAAGACCAAGAAATCTCGGGCTGCTCCCACAGAGCCCTTGATAGTTGAACCCATTTCTATGGTTCATCCTGACGCAGAACGTCAACTGACAGTTCATGAGCCTGCTTCCACAGAGGCTCCTGAAGCTGAAGACATTCCAGCAGCTGATCCCATCGCTGCTGAAGACATTGGTCATCATGACAATGTAGAAGATGATGCAGTCCTTCCTCAGTTAGAAAACAGCGAACACATCAGCATTGGTCGTCCACTGACGCTAATTGCACATGATGCTTCATGGGCGGATCGCCCACAAGAGGAAGAAGACTATGAGGCCTAGCCCACTCCAACTCCACAAGCGTCGTCTGCGTTCCGCAGGCTTCGCAAAGGTCCAAGGCCTCAAGTCTCTGCTAAAGACATTCCGGCTGCATCAGCCAGAGAAGAAGAAGTACCACAAGATCCCACTCCCCTGCTCCACCAAGAAGGAGTTCTCCAGGAGAACGTGCCTGTGACCGACCCTCCAGCTAGTCAAGTGGAGGATGAAAATCTTGAGGCTGCCACAACCAACAACGAAGCTAATGTGGAGCCCTCCCCAGCAAAAGCTTCAGAAGACAGCGAAGCCACTGATCCCGCCACTTCTGTTCCTGAGTCTGCTGCCGGTTCCCAATTCAACTATCATGTTGAGCACAGGCCTCAGGTCCAGAAGCCAATCCCAGGACTGCCAAGGTTTCCAGGTCCTGCATCAGCACCTGGCTCCTTCAACATCAATGGCTTCAGGGCAGACAACACATTCTTCAATAGCTCCAGGAACCCCTACTCAAGGGAAAGGATATCATCTGATCGGTTCTGGAGCTATCCTCAGCGAAGCTATTACTCTTGCATTCTTTACAACCAAGGTCGCATCTTCCCACACAAGCGCCTTGACGTTGAAGCTATAGCTGGTCTGCCCTGTCTAGAAGAAGCATTGGATTGCTTCAAGCAAGTGGGTCTGCTGCAGTTTGTTACTGATGAAGAGCATTGGAATGAAGAGCTGCTGCTACAATTCTATGCCACACTTCACATCAAAGGGTACAACAGAGATCCGAAGACTTGGGTCCTGGAGTGGATGACTGGCAACGTTCATCACGAAGCCAATGCATTTGACATCATTGAGCTCACTGGCTTGCCCACTCCTGGCGATCTCTTCGAGCAAGGCTGTCAGCTGCATGCTGAAGCTATTGAGAGCATCTTTCAGCGGCCAGAACCTGATATGAGTCAAATGCTCAGCATGATGAAGCCATTGCCCCAAGATGCTGCGTATCCCACAGAGTTCTTCGTTGAAGACCTTGAGTACCTGCCTAGAACCATCTATCACATCATCAGGCGAACTCTCTGGCCTATCAAAGGGCACTCTCCAAATGCCAAGCTTCAAGGTGCAATGAAGACTTTGGTCTTCTATATACTTCATGGCAAATGCTTCAATGCATAGGACTTCTTCATACGCCAACTTGCTGCATCAGGCATTGATCTGTTGGGTTTGAAGTTCTACGCCCCTTGGGTCATGTGGCTGATCAAGCTACACTCCGCCATCTCTTATCAGCCCTCATCCCGCAACCATCGGATCTTCTTGCCTGACGTGGACATGTCTACTGAAGCCATATATTCTGAGCCTGCCAAGCAACCTCTAAGTCTTCAGAATGCAGAACATCAGAGTTTTACGCAGAACGTTGAAGGCGTTGAGGCAGTTTCTCGGGTGTATCCTTAGGCTGGCACTACACGTGCACCACACCCTGCTTCCACTGAAGCCACTGACAGTGCCACTGCTCCAAGACCCAAGAAGCGCACTCGTGTTCTCAACGACCGAGAGCTTCTTGTGGCTCTACATCAGAAACAGGATAGGCATCATGACTGGCTGAAGCGTCAGATGAAAAGCCTCTGGGTGGATGTTAATTGCACTCGAAATCTTGCCACCAAGAACGCTTTCGTTGCCCATGAAACCTGTCGCCGCACATGGAAAGGGCTCACGATGATGTGTTCTGAAGCTGATCTTCAAGAGGACGGCTTCTCTAATAGATTCAAGTTTGACTCCACACCTCCTCGAAGGGTTGTGCTGCTAGGAACTCCATCCCTTGAAGACTCTAAGTTCTCTTCCTCTGCTGCCACAGTCACTGGCAGAATTATTGAGGAAGAAGACGATGCTACTTCACCGCCACCTCCTTCAGCACCTCCAAGCTCTTCTACACCGCCAAACAACACCAACAACCCTGCTACTTCACCTACTCCTTATGGGAACGAGTAGAGGCTCTATGTCTTCAAACCTTTTTGGTCATTACTGACAAAAGGGGGAGAAGCATATGAGATTGATAGTCTTCAAGCGGGTCCATATGGGCGGGTGCTTTATATTTTGCTTCGTGCTTACAACTCTCATTTTTGCTACATTTGGTTCTTATGAGTTGTAAAACTTAAACCAGATGGTCGTCTGCTACTTATTTGCCACCTTGTTTTGCGAAGATAAATTCCGCATGTGCGACGATAAATTCCGCACTTCGCTCATTCTGCAGACGTCCATTTTCCATTATGCATGTCATTATCTTCATCTACTTTCACATGCATAGTGGATTGTCATCATAAGTTGAAGTGGATCTCCACAAGTACCACTTGCCATGTGCATTTGCATTCCAAAAGCAAATTAACTTATATGCACATCTTTAGGGGGAGCCCTTGCAACTTATGAAGACAATTCCTTATCCTTTCCAATTTCACAGATTATATTCCCTGTTGAAAACTTCAACTAGTTTGTCATCAATCACCAAAAAGGGGGAGATTGTAAGTGCATCTAGTGCCACCCCTAGTTGGTTTTGGAGTATTGACGACAAACCTAGTTGAGGGACTAATGTGTTTGTGAGAATTGCAGGATAACACAGGTATTAGTCCCTCATGATTCGTTTTACTACCAGAGATGACCCCTAAAAATGTATGAAGACATTGAAGTCAAAGGTGGTATATGAAGATATTCACATTGAAGACTATGACAAGAGAAGACACGATACGAAGCCTATGGAGCTCGAAGACTTAGATCTTTCGTAGTTCTTTTTCTTTTGTGTTGAGTCATAGGAACCACCGTACTGTTAAGTGGGGTCCAAGAGAACCAGTCAGAATGACTAAAGTGATGCCTAAACCAAAAACCTATGTCTTCGAGTGAAGACCATGAGAGCGAATCTTGTCCAGAGTCGGACAAGTCAGCTTTGCTTGTAGCCCAAGTAAAGTTGCCATGTGAGTTTGAAATCTGACCATTGGAACACGTGTCAGTTCCTTAGTGACCTAGGGTCATTTCGGACAAATCAGGTCGGGTTGCCAAGTGGCTATAAATAGCCCACCCCCTACAACCATAAACGGTTGGCTACTCAGATTGAGAGTATGGCTTTTATCGTTTGAGAGCAACCCACCTCGAAGCCTTTGAGAGAGAATTCCTTGCGAGGATAAAAGCCCTAACCACCAGAGCCAGAGAGAATTGGGCATCACTTAAGTCTTCTTGTCTGTGTGATCTGAAGACTTATTACACTTGAGGACTGTGCATCCTCCAGCCGGTTAGGCGTCGCGTTCTGAGCTTCCAAGAGACATTGTCGATTGCCAGTGAACGAACTCTGTGAAGGTTTGGGAGTCTACCTTGAAGACTTACCAGAGTGATTGGGCGAGGTCTATGTGACCTTAGCTCAAGGAGAATACGGTGAGGACTGGGTGTCCTGAGCTGCGTGTTCAGGACTGGGTGTCCGGGACTGTGTGTCCTAAGGTTTAAATACCTAGCCGCTCCAACCAGACGTACAGTTGTCACAGCAACTGGAACTGGTTCAACAAATCATTGTCTTCAACGAGTCACTGGTTTCATCTTCACTTCACGTTACTTACTGTTACTCCTTGTGAAGTCATTGTATGTTTGCTCTATCATTTGTCTTCACTGAGTGACTGCGTGTTCTGTTTGACTTCACAATATCTTCCTACCTGATCCTTACTACCTAGCTGCTATTAGTCTTTGTGCTTTCACTTCATTGAATACTTGACTATGGTTTGCCTAGTGTAGTCTACCTTCCGCTGCATGGTAATAGGTTCAATTTTATCGTTTGTCTTCAAAACTCCCATGTTTTGAAGACTTTCATAAAAATCGCCTATTCACCCCCCCCCCCTCTAGTCGATATAACACACTTTCAGGACCGCTTGCACGTTAAAAGGGGGCACCTAAGCATCGCGACTCATGAGCTCCTACTGGCTCTCCATCCCTCACCCCCTGGCCTTGATCCACGGCATCGCGACCTGTCATACCAGCGGCGGCTGAGCTCGCTCGAGGGCTGGGACCTGAGGACGTAGAGCGTTAGGGAAAGTGTGGGGGAGTGGGAAGAAGCTAGCGAGGGCCTCACCCAGCAGTACCTCGGCCACCGCCTCTCGGGCCGGGCGCCTCTCCGAGGAACTACATCAGACACACAAGATAAATCGCGCCCTCGCAAGAGCTAGAACAACGCAGCGCTAAATCCCCGCCCAGTGCAACTCTGTCACGGCGACGCTACCTTCCTTTCTCGCCCAGCAAGGATTGCTTGAGCGCTAAAGGGGACCTCCCGAGCATCGCGACTCGGGGGCTCTTACTGGACCTCGGGCCTCTCACCTCCTGGCCTTGACCACGGCATCGCGACCTGGCATACCAGCGACGGCTGAAGCTTGCCTGGGGACTGGGACCTGTCACCGTAGAGCGCCAAGTCCTCGTGAGGATAGAAAGGGGGAGCTTAGCCAGGACAGAACGGACACCTCATGCCAATTCACATTAAGGATATAGAATTTACAGGAGGCACGGCAGACGCCTTACATACCCCCGCGGGGTGTTGCTTTAATTCCTCGCAGGGAACAAAAGGTGCTAACCCTAAGGAACGCTACTTGCTAGTACCTCCCCAAGCAATGCCATCATCGACAGTGGGCTGCCCAGTGCCGGCGCCAATCCCATCGAGATCAGTGGCGTCGGCGGCCCGATGTAGCTCCCCACTCCGAGCGCGGCGCGAGCTCGGAGGCTCGTAGCTGTCGTCGCTCGTCTCTGGGGTCATGAGGAGTTCGGGGGAGCCGCTGAAGCCCTCAGTCCCTCCGCTGCTGCCTGAGAGGCCGCAGGAGGACCAACGGGCGGGGCTGGTCCTCGCTAGTTCATCACCCCTGCCGCATCCCTTAGGGAAGCATTCCAGCCGGCGTCCTTCTGCATCAAAGACCTTGAAGAACATCAAGGAGGCGCCGTCGTATTCAAGATGGATCACCAAGGTGCCATCCGCGCGACAAACCCAGGCAATCTCACCCCAGCCCCGGGTCATGAAGACCTTGCCTAGAGCGACGACCGCGACCTCCGCTCCGGTTGCAGGGGTGCCACAGTCGGCGTGCTACAGCCAGAGCTCCAGGGCCCCGCTCGGCGGCATCTCAAAGGCGAAGGAGGGAGGAAGGCGGATCCACGAAGTCGGAGGCATGGCAGAGTGGAGCACAAGCTCGCGAGAGGAGCGCTCCGCGTGGACTCCAGGGTGGACGACGCGCACCACCGAGACTCGCCGGCGTCGACGGCGACGCTATTGGTGTTGCTCGGCGCCCTCCCCCCTGGGGCCTATGACGCGGGCATACAAGGGTAGCGGAAACCCAGGCGGCGGCCGCTCGTACCACGGCCTCGACACCACTTGCCAGGCGCCTTCGCCCCGATGAAAGAGGATTGGCCGCTTCTTCGGCGGGAGGGGGTCAGGACCCTCTCTGGGGGCCTTTCCCTTCTCCTCAGCTGAAAACTGGCGGATCGGTGCCATTGGTGCAAGAGGAAGCAAGGATGAGGAAGAAGAAGAGGAGGAGCAACGGAAAGGGGTGAACTGTCGAAGCTCACACGGCCCCGTACTTATAGCTGGGGAAGGCCAACCGCCGAGCACCATGACCTCCGGTAATCATGACCCATATCTCTGCATGCAGGGACTTGTCAAGTCGTGCAGTTGCCGAGGTGTCGTGGGAAGTGCAGACGCCCACGTCCAATCAACCGCCACGCAGCGCCCAAGGCCGCAGGCTGTTGGGGCCCACGGCGCTTCGTGCTTGCCCCTTCGCTTCTCTGCTAAGCCAAGCCCGCGCGCGCCTTGGGCCCGGGGGCTACTGTCGGCATTCTAGGATTGGGGGTCCCCAGACTTGCCTGCCTGCGGCGTGGCTCAAGTGGGGGCCCAGCGCGGCCCATCTTCATCAACACAAGCTCGAGACCCTCGCAAGGGGCCAAGCCTCGCGGGGCGGACGACATGAAGCTTCCTCAGAGGCAGCCTCATCAGGCATGCTCGCGAGGAGACGGAGAGATCAAGGCAGGGGTACCTCGCGAGGAACCCGTGACGCAAGCCATGACGATCGAGACCAGGCGGGCGCCGGCCTGCGCAACGTCCTTGTTTCCCCTTCGGTGCAATGGGGGCAAGCACAGGCCAAGGAATCAGGCAAAGGTTACCATTCCGGTGCAACGAGACAAAGACCAGCCGGACGGCCAAACGGAGGTCACCATGGAGCCCAAGACGGCGTCATCACCAGTGCTTTTGGCAGCCGAAGACCACCTTTGGTCAGGATAACTTGTACTAGATGTTCCCCTTCAAAATGGCCAATTGTTGGCGCCCTTCCCGCTCAATTATTCGGGGAGAGGCCCAGGGCCTCTATAAATAGAGCTATCCTCCACAAAGGAAAAGGAAGATGAAGAAAGGAGGGACGGGCGGAAAGACATTGAGAAATCTGGTAGAACCCTAGCAGAGAGAAAGAGAGGCGATGGAACTCATCCTAGCAGTTCATCGCACTAGCTCAAGAACACCTCTCGCGAGGCTGTTCTTCCCTTGTACTATTCATCATCAGCCCCAGAGGCAATCCACAACACCACACACTGGAGTAGGGTATGACACCACAACGGTGGCCCGAACCAGTATAAACCTCGTGTCTCTTGTGTTGTTCATCATTTTCATCTTAGTTCGCACGAGAGGATCGGACGTAGATCGGTAGGGGAGAGATCTCCGCGCGCACCCCAGTGTTTGAACCTTAAGGGTCTGCCGGAACCCGAAATCCGACAAAAGCTGCACATAAACCACCAAGCCCAGCCAAAGCGGCTGAGGACCAATCGGACGATGTCCTTGTCACTGGAGTCGGCCACACCACCCCGGGCAATCATATCGCTTTATCAAAGCATAATGCTAAGGAAGAATTTTCTACTATGGATAAGGGCAAGTGGAAAACAGATTTATCCAGCTATGCCCACCTCAATACCCAAGATATTCATTCCGGCTTCTTAAACCGCCTGTATACAAGCCGCGACTATGAAGCCGGTTTAGTAGGCCTGATGAAGGAGCGATATGAGGTAAACACTGTTAACTCTTCATAATTGTTTCTCTTGTGTCCAATTTCTAATATCAACTCCAGCAGCCCCCAAGGGCCGCTTTATGATATGAACGTGAACCGGGACTTCGTAATACTTCAAATTTGCCTGCGTAGCCCCCAAGGGCTGGTTTATCATTTCAGGTTGAACCGGGACTTTAAAGTATGAATCTTGCAATTTTTGCTTGTGTATCCCCCAGGGACCGGTTTATACCTTTAGGATGAATCAGTACCTTTCTGTCATGAAGCTTAAAAAATTCTTGATAACCATCTTTGTAAACCGATTTGAGGAAGAAAAAATCCACAACTTTGTCTTGAGCAAATATACATTAGCCCCCAAGTGCCAAGTGTATAACTTGTTATGTGCTTGGGACTTAAAATGTCAGTTGATAAAAACCATATGCATTAGCCCCCAAGTGCCAAGTGTATAACTTGTTATGTGCTTGGCACTTCAAATATGGACTACTAAATCATTAAATGTCTTTTGCAGGCTGATCTGAGCCGAAAAGAATCTCAAATTGCTGACCTTCAGGAAAATATTAAGTCCCAGCAAGCAGAAACTTCCAATGCTAAAGAAGAGCTGACTAGCGCTTTAACAACCATGGAACAACTGAAAAAATGCTTTAAAGGCGAACGGGCAGGATGGGACGCTGAAAAAGCAGCTCTGCTAAAACGGGCGGAGGATGCTGAAACAGCCCTTAATCCGGTAGCAGAAGAACTGGCTGGCTTGAAGCAGCAAATCAATGCCATGACCAATGTTGTGTTTGGTAAGTCCCCTTAGTATAAGCTACTAACATGTATTATCCCATAAACTGTCGGTTTACCAATATGCATGATGATGCAGGATCTCGCATTACCCATCTGGGCTCTGATATGCAGAAGAAATTGAAGGCTGCCTATACTCTTATAGAGAAGTTATATACCGGCGCACAACAGATCATTTGTACTGATGCTCATAATAAACTGCCCCCAACCTTGATCAAGGAAACATTGGAGAAGCTGTCCATGCTGCCTGCCCGGCTTGAGGAGTTAAAAAGATCGTATGGTAAAGCCGTGCCGGGTTATAATAAACACCGGATTATTCATATATCATACTGGCGATTTGTAGTCAAAGCCAGACCGGGTCAATCGACACTGGATTATAGTTGAGTATATACTGATGACTTATAATCGACAGCAAAAATGGGTCAATAGATACCAGCAATTTTTTCAGTTTGCTCGACTGACTTATAGTCAACAGCCAGTCCGGGTCAATAAACACCGGATTAGTATAAAACGCCTCAAAAGAAATATCAGAAAGATTTCAGAAAGAAAATATGCAAAAACTGCAAGGCTTTTCATGGGCTGCCAGGCCACTGAGTTAAACCATTTTACAAAACCTTATAAGATGGACCTCACATCAACCAATCGTCATTTTAACTATGAAAAGTTTAGGGTCTTTATAAGATTGACTTGTCAAACGTTTGGCGGGTCTACCAGGGTTACCTGGGCGGAGTGGCTTACTTAAAAAGTCAGGATAATCCGGGGTTTTAGGTGAATACACCTAGCTTCCAAGCCTGGCCTTTATAGCCTATTACGAGGTTATAGACTCTTTGTTCTTGTAGAAGCAAAGAGCCCCCAAGTAATATTTTGAGTTGTGCTCAATGGGTGCCTGTGTTTGAGTTGTTCTTTGCAATAAACTCTCTTTGGCTCCTTTTGACTTTGGGTAGCAAGCCCCCAAGTTTTCTTATGTGTGGCTTATGAGCTGGATCACTGGGTAATTAGAACTCCGCCTTATAAACAGAAGCCCCCATGTAACCAAAAACCTTTTAAGGAATAACAGCAGAGGCCCCCCTTTAGCAGGGATGCTGGTTCATTATATTAATCATCATAATATATACATTGTCAATAATATGTACATAAGAGGAGCCTATGGCTCAGGTGTAGTAAGGCCGAAGATGAGCTATATTCCACGGCCGGTGGGTCTCCTCCTCTGATTTACGTGAGTCTTTATGCTCTCGAACATCGATAAGGTAGTATGGCCCGTTGTGCAGATTCTTGCTGACCACAAAAGGTCCTTCCCAAGGCGGGGATAACTTGTGCATATCAGTCTGATCCTGGATGAGCGGGAGCATCAGATCCCCTTCTTGAAACGTTCTGGTTTTAACCCGACGACTGTGATAACGATGCGGATCTTGCTGGTAAATCGCCGACGCGCCGCTGCAATATCACGCTCCTCATCTAACAGGTCAAGTGCTTCCTGACGTGCCTTCTCATTGTCAGCATCAGCATAAGCTGCTACACGGGGTGAGTCATGACGGATGTCACTAGGGAGAACTGCCTCTGCTCCGTAAACCATGAAAAAAGGTGTATAACACGTAGATCTGTTGGGCGTGGTATTGATGCTCCATAACACAGAAGGTAACTCCTCCACCCAACAACCTGGCGTCCGCTGTAAAGGAACCATAAGCCAGGGCTTGATGCCTCTTAGGATCTCTTGATTGGCTCTCTCCGCTTGACCATTAGATTGAGGATGAGCCATTGATGACACGTCAAGCCGGATGTGCTCACGCTGACAAAATTCTTTCATAGCACCCTTGGACAGATTAGTGCCATTATCAGTTATGATGATGTGCGGAAAACCAAACCGGAAAATCACCTTCTTGATGAATTGAACCGCCATGGCTGCATCACACTTACTGACTGGCTCTGCCTCCACCCACTTAGTGAACTTATCAACTGCCACAAGAAGGTGGGTCTTCTTATCATTGGACCTCTTAAAGGGCCCAACCATATCCAACCCCCAAGTTGCAAACGGCCAAGTGATTGGAATCATCCTCAATTCTTGAGCTGGAACATGAGCGTGGCGTGAAAACTTCTGACAACCATCACATCTTTTTACCAAGTCCTCAGCATCAGCATGAGCCGTCGGCCAATAGAAGCCGTGATGAAAAGCTTTAGCTACCAAGGATTTTGAACCGGGTGGTGACCACAATCTCCTTCGTGGATCTTACGCAAAATCTCACAGCTTTCTTCAGGAGATATACAACGTTGAAACACCCCTGTTACACTACAATGATGCAATTCTCCATTGACAATGGCCATTGACTTGGATCGCCTGATTATCTGCCTGGCCAAAGTTTCATCCTCCGGTAACTCGCCCCGGTTCATATACGCCAAATATGGGACTGTCCAATCTGGGATAACATGAAGAGCCGCCACCAACTGAGCCTCCGGGTTGGGAACAGCCAAATCCTCCTTTGTAGGTAGCTTGACCGATGGGTTATGCAAAACATCCAGGAAAACATTGGGTGGCACTGGTTTACGTTGTCACATCCCTAGTTCTGGTAATGCCTCGTGCTAGCATCTAGAGTTGCATCATGTTTACTTTTCACATAAATTTAAAATGGGGATGACAGAACCCCCAGCACCCCCCTGAAACCAACTAAGGGTTTACTAAAATTATTTTTCCATGAACCTAAAATGCCCTTCTAAAATGTTCATCATCTTTGCCCTGGTATTAAACCTCTGACAAAAATGGTGCACAATTTTCTAGGTCATCTTAAGGTCACTTGATTAAATCATATGTTATTTGCATTTGGGCATTTAAATGCTATTAAATATTTTAAATGTCCACCTAATCCTAAACTGAAATGTTCCATGTTGGGTATATTCCATGCAGTGAGCATGAGCAGTTTGGTGATTTTTAAAAGTACTTAGGTATTTTTAGAAAAGCCACTAAGTTGCAGAAAAATAGGAAATAGCAATTAAAAGAGAAAGAGAGAGAACTTACCTGGCACCCCAACCGGCCCACCACTGTAGCAGCCCAACTGGGCAAAGTCAGCCCAGCCCACCACCGCAGCTCCTCTGTCGCCTTCCTCCTTGCGCCAGTAGGCAGGGGCACGTGCCCGGTACGCGCAGCCACACGCCGGCCACCACCACCCTGCCTGCGTGCTCCCTCGTCGCCCTGGGTCTCCCTCACGATGCCACGCATCCCCCCTGGTCTCCTCTCACTCTCTCTCGAGCTCGACCCCCTTCTCTGCTCTCTCTCCCTCTTTGCCCGAGCGAAGCTCGTCGCCGCCGCTCGCCGTAGCCGCAGCCTCCATGCTCCCCTCGCCTCCCCGACGTGTCCACAAGCATCATCGCGCCTCCCCCGTCCTCTCTGTCCATCCACGCCCCGCTGGAGGCCCTGTATCGTCGCCATCTTTATCATATTCGTCGCCGGCCACCGGAGATCCCCCTCGCAGCTCCGCTCGCTCCGGTGCTTCCTCGAGCACGCCGAGGCCACTCCTGCACGCCCCGTGAGCTTCTCTTCTCCCCCTAGCCACGTCACCCTAGCTGCCCCCTAACCCCGTTGGCCATCACGGCCGGGAGCTTGGCTCCGCCGGCCATGTCACCGCCGTGGCCACCGTCACCTATAGCCGCAACTGAGCGTGTCTCCGTGCTCAGTGCACCCCTAGGAGGTCGTAGCACCCCTCTGCGCCCGCTGTCGTGCCACCTAACGCCATTTCCGTGCACACTCGAACTCCGGCCGCCGCCGTGCTCAGCTCCGGCCACCTCACGCCCTTCCACTGCCACCCCTAGATGCGCGCGACCTCCAGCTAGCCGTAGAGACCAACTGCGGCTCAAACCTTAGCCTATAGGTGAAACCCGAGCCACCCCAGTGCGTCTCCGCCGCGTTTTTGGGCGTCGCCGGCAAAACTCCGGCGAGCCGACGTGGCACACTTTGTTAACACTAATGACGCCATTAGCTAATCACTATGCCACTTACAGATGGGCCCCACGCCTTAACTAACCACAGATTAACTCATGTTTAGTTTAAGTTAATCACAGTGGCCCCACACATCGGCGCTGACCTCGCTGACGTGGCCGTTGACCGGACACACCTGTCTGTGTCACTAACTGACACTGAGTCACTGACCAGTGGGCCTCACTGGTAAGGTTTGACCTGGACGGCGCCTGTTGACCTGCTGACGTCAGCATGACCTAATGCTAACGTATTAATACATTTTCTAGATTTGTTAATAATCAGGAAATTCCAGAAAATATCCAAAACTTCAAAAATTCGTAGAAATTAATCTATAGCTACAAATGAAATAAGTTATATATGAAAAATGATCAGAAAAATCCAATATATCCATCTGTACTAGTTTGTCTCCTCTCAGTAGACGTGGTTCTGACGACGAGATCGATGACACCGATGAAGAACTATACAATCTTCAGAAGTGCCAGGCAAGCAAAACCCCCTTGTTCACTCCGATACAATCCCACTCTCTCACTCCTACTCTCTTTTACTGCATTAGGACAACAACGATTCATCTCTTACATGTTGTGGTAGTTGAACCCCTTTCCTTTGCATGACATGTCATTGCCACAGTAAATAGATGAAACCCACTAGCATGGGTAGGAGTTGTTTGAGCCCTGATGTGCCTACTCATTCATGCTTGTTTGTCATGCCTGCTACTGCTTAGAGTTGAGTCAGGTATGATTCATCGGGGATGAATTGGAATGGTGATGAACATGTCCTACTGTGTGTGAGCTAAGTGTGTGAACACGATTTGGTAAAGGTAGCGGTGAGAGGCCATGTAGGAGTACATGGTGGTTTGTCTCATTGAAACCGTCCTCGGGAACTGAGTTCTCAGTTTGTGATCCATGAACAGCTACTACAACGCATTGGGCCCGAAACCAATGGACCCTCTCGACTTATTAACTGCCCTTGCCCTCTGTCTAGGAGTTGCAACTAGTTTCTGGTGTTTGTAGGATATGTGTTGTAGGCCGTGCGTAGCGCTGACCCTAGGGGTGGGCTATGATGCGGTAGATACACCATGGCCGGGTATGTCGGGCGCCCGTTTGGTGTCGCGGAACCCTGTACACATCGTTTGGGGCTGTGAGCAAAACCCCGGTCGGATCTCCTCGTGGATGGAACCCGAATAGGCGATAAACCTGGACTAGAGATTTGTGTGGTTAGTTAGGTCGTGGCCGACTCCCTCGCCAGGCTTCCTCTTGACGGTTGCTGAGATACACGACGTGTACATGGTGGTAAGCGGAGAGAACGTGTGTGAAGAAGTACACCCTTGCAGGTTATAAATGATCTATTCGAATAGCCGTGTCCATGGTAAAGGACTTCTGGGTTGCCTGTACAGTTCATAGACAAGTGAAAGTGGATACTCTAAAATGCTCAAGATAAGCGTGAGTGCTATGGATGGCGTTCTCGTAGGGAGACAGGAGCGGATCCATAGTGGTGTATTGATATGGTGAATATGTGGACTCGTGTGCGCCACCTCAAAAGAGTTACTTGCAGTCGTAGTTTAGGATAGCCACCGAGTCAAAGTTGGCTTGCTGCAGTTAAACTTCACCACCCCCTTTGTTGATACCGATGCATATGTAGTTAGTTCCGATGAAAGTCTTGCTCAGTACATTTGTACTCACATTTGCTTAATTTATGTTTTTGTAGAGAGACTTCAGTCTCACTAGTAGTTCCGCGTGGACTTCGACGTTTAGCTTGTTACCTCAGCTACGATCTTGTGCCCTCGGCAGGATCTTGTAGATAGTCAGGCTTCTCAACCTTTTTTCATTTGTAGTTGCTTGTACTCAGACAAGTTAAGATTTCGCATGTGCTTGTTGCTTGTATGCTCTGTATGTGGGGTCATGAGACCCATGTTTCTAATACTTGGATCTTCGGATCCTAATGAATAAATACTTTGAGTCGTAGAATTTTGTTGTGATGCCATGTTGTATTTACACATATCGGGCATATTGTGTGTATGATTGAAATGCTTGGTATGTGTGGGATCCGACAACCTAGTTGTTTATCCTTGGTAGCCTCTCTTATGGGGAAATGTAGTCTAGTGCTTCCACTGAGCCATGGTAGTCTGCTACAGCCCGGTTTACCGGTGTCCTGCTAGCCCAGTTACTACTGCTTCAGAACACCTAGACTGGTCGGCATGTGTCCCACTTCGTCCCTGTGTCTGTCCATTCGGGGAAATGTCATGTGGTGACTTCGGAGTCCTGCTAGCCTGCTACAGCCCGGGTTCCCGGAGTCCTATTAGCCCAGTTGCTACAGGCCAGATTCACATGCTGATGACCGACACGTTCGAGGTTGGGTCATGTATGCCTGTCCCCGTAAGTTTGCGCCACTTTGGGTTCACGACTAGTCATGTTGGCCAGGGTTCTCCATCATATGGATGCTAGCGACACTATCATATGCGTGAGCCAAGAGGCGCAAACGGTCCCAGGCCAGGTAAGGTGGCACCCATGGGAATACCGTGCGTGAGGTCGCAAAGTGATATGATGTGTTACATGCTAGATCGGTGTGACTTAGGATCGGGGTCTTGACAGCTTTGGTATCAGAGCCTGACTGCCTGTAGGATTACCAAGCTAAACTGGTCGAAGTTGAGTCTAGAAATGCTTTAGTTATATAAGGGAATTGATTGTGGAAGGGAACGTAAGGCTCTTTTTACTCCTTATACCTTATGCCCTTCTGATCTGAGTCAGCCTCTTCTTTTCTACGGGGATTAAGAACTAGGCTTCTCTTCTTTCTATCAGGATCACGTGTTACTAATCCATAGACTTATAGAATTGATGGATTCAAGTCTCAATTCAGTTTCTTCTACCTCAGTATGTTCATAGCTGGCCTCAGAACCTTGATATGGTGATGTTGAGTGGTCATGCCACTATTTTGCAGGATGTCTCAACTCTTTTTGAGCATTTATAGCCGTTATGATGTTCTAGTCATCCCAGGTTCCTAAATAGTCTGATGCATTTGCAAATCCTTTCCTCCCGTTCTTGATGCTCCTTTGGGTCAGATTAACCACACTAATCAGTGAGTTGGGGTACTCCATTGCCTCGGTATATAGTTTGGAGCTATTATTACGAACCTAGGCATCCTAGAGAACCACCTCATAATCTAGCAATGCTTTATATTCCTAGTGTGATGATTCTGGCCATCATTCTCGAAAGCATTCCGTGATGCCATTTAGTTAGTAGGTATTCTATTCCTGGGTTTTGAACCCGAGATTCACTCCACTCACCTCTTGTTGATAGTATTTGCTAGTTCCTTTAGGATATTAGTAACTTTGCGATAGTCCTCGAGGTCCGTGGTATTTCCTTCTTCCAAATACCATGAACTGCTTATGGCAGAAGTTCTTTTGAACCAAAAGATCACAACCAGAGTGCTCTTGATGAGTTCTCCATACCATATTATGACTCTGCCAGTCCTTCCTTTTCTGCATGGGTTATCCGAAAGAATTGTGTTGAACTTTGCTCGACATACTGATCTATGCATCCACAACTCAGAAAGTTGTATATTCCTTTGAGTTGTCCCTCTTTTGTTATTTTCTGGCCCTCGTCTGTCAATTGATAGTCAAGAGTATGTGTGCATTCGTTCATCGATGCCTATTACTCTTGTGGCCCGTCAAGCCATTCTATCTCGGAATGACTAGGAGAAACAAACTCCAGTACCTTGGGTCAAAGCAGTTGTATTCCGCAGATCAAAATGCTAAACTAGCTTTTGTTCTATTCTACCTTGGAGTATTACCCCCTTTTGTCAGTATTTTCACGAGAATTGCACCACCTCTTGTGAATTTTTGACACAGTGATACTTCTTGCCATCATTGTTCATTCCTCGGTCGCTGTGTTGTTGTAACCGGAATGGCGACAGATGAATTGTGATGTGTGAAATCAATACTCCTAGCAACGTCGTTGCTTGGTAGTTAATGGACAATAGTTTCATTCTTAGTGTGCTGGTTATTGAATCATCATCCTAAGACTGATTGTGCTACCTAGTACATTTTTTTGGTGCACTCTTTGATCGATGAGTTAGGATTGTGCCAGTCCCTCGTTCTCTTGATCATATCGTCTTGCCCTGAAAGGCGAGATTGTTCTCGAGCTTAGTAACATATCGGTGGTTCAGGATTTTCTGAATATCTTCTCAGAAGTATTACCAGGTTTCTCTGTGGCTGTTATGTTGAGCTCGTGATCAAGTTGGTTTTCTTATAAACCACCCCTTCTCCAAGAATCTGTGTTGGATACCCTGAGCTAGTTGGTTAAGCTAAACAACAACTTGGAGAGTTGGAAGATAAAAGGTTGCCTAAGTTAGTTCATTTAAAGGGATGTCTTGTGTTGTTTGTGTGTTAGCTAAAGAAAGATGATATCTTCATTGATTGGTCCCTGTGATCAGTTGTTACCTATTGTCTTATCAAAACTTTGATTTGAGTATGGGCTATCACCAAATCAAATCAGTACCAAGGATGTTCGTAATGTTGTCTTACTCGCGGTTGTACCTCGAGCATACACCATTATATCTTTTGGGTCTGACCAATACTACCGCCTTGTTCACATAGTTGTGGAATTCCATCTTCATGGAAATCTTGATGACTTGTTGTTGAGCCCATCAGCAGCATTTTATCTTCTCTGTGATTCATGATGAACATTAAAGCTAGCATTGGAAACTTTGTAAGCATTGCCTTCATGTTTTTCTCATGAGGTATACGTTTGGATGAAAGAAGTGACTTCCTCTAATTCATGTGCATTTGATGCAAGTGGCCGCTATGAATTCGAGAAAGCTTGTTTTTGCTTCCTCTAGAATCATCCCAAGTTAGTCACGCATAAGTGCGAAGTACTCTATGGTTTGATAGGTTGGCCGCCTCCACTCGATATGTATCTCCTAGTACACCAAGCCATAGACTAATTTGTTCAAGGAAAAGGAGTTCCTTCATAAGAGCTAATCCGGACTTATCAAAGGACTTCGATATCCTCAATGATGGTTCCCCACCTGAACTCGGTAGTGTTTTATTATAAGACTACCACATGGTCATGCTTGTGTTGGACAGCATGTTCACAGGTTTGTAGCAGAACCGGCTCATGTTTTGGAGCTTGCTATCATAGTTCATTTGCCGAGAATCTCGCAACGTTATCTCGTCGATTTGTGTTGCAAATTTTCTTTTCAGACATGTTGAGTCTGAAGTATCTGTTACCAACCAGATCTGAATCTCAGGCGGATATGATGGTTCGAACATTCCCAACATTTTCATTTTGTCCCCAGCTTGCATCCGCCATTGTGCCATTTTACTATGATTCGCCTTCTCAGTAATTGTTGTTCAGGATCATCTTCAAAAGTGGTCCTATCGTGTTTCCCATCCATTTCCAATGATAAGTAGAGATCATCCATTACGTTGTCTTCAACAAGGTAGTCCACACCATCCATCCTAATCCGGGTATGCCATCCCTTCGTACTCCGTGAAACGATTGTTGTGATTTGGCTTAGGCTGGTATAAAGAGTTTCAATGATCTCTGAATCAAAAGTAATTATTTTTCCACTTAAGGGATAATTCTACGAGTCATCCTTCTCTAGGGTGTCTCATTATGGTATCATGGCAACTCAACTCTTCACTACGTTGACAACCGTTCACCACCCTCTTAAGCATGGAATTGTTGTCTACCTAGTGAACCTTCGTCGTCTGCTTCACTCCATCCCTTTGGATGTGTTCTTCATGTCTCAGCTCGAGATTTGTTTCAACGTCTCATTCTGTGATTTGATCCTTAGTTGTTTGATCCTCGAGAAGATCGATTCTTCTAGAGTTTTCCCTTTCCTCTCTTTGTCATGTTAGTTGGAGTACTCGAAAGCAAGGACATCAAGATGAATTTGAAGTAATGGATCAACATCTTCGAGAAGGGCAGTTGGATCGTGAAGATTGTGTTGGCTTTATGTCCCCTCTGTCTTCTTACCTCACGTCTTGAATCTCAGGACGAGATTCTTGTTTAGTGGGGATGAGTTGTCACATCCCTAGTTCTGGTAATGCCTAGTGCTAGCATCTAGTGTTGCATCATGTTTACTTTTCACAGAAAGTTGAAATGGGGATGACAGAACCCCCAGCACCCCCCTGAAACCAACTAGGGTTTACTAAAATTATTTTTCAATGAACCTGAAATGCCCTTCTAAAATGTTCATCATCTTTGCCCTAGTACTAAACCTCTGACAAAAATGGTGCACAATCTTGTAGGTCATCTTAAGGTCACTTGATTAAATCATATGTTATTTGCATTTGGGCATTTAAATGCTATTAAATATTTTAAATGTCCAAATAATCCTAAAATGAAATGTTCCATGTTGGGTATATTCCATGCAGTGAGCATGAGCAGTTTGGTGATTTTTGAAAGTACTTAGGTTTTTTTAGAAAAGCCACAAAGTTGCAGAAAAATAGAAAACGGGAATTAAAAGAGAAAGAGAGAGAACTTACCTGGCACCCCAACCGGCCCACCACTGTAGCAGCCCAGCTGGGCAAAGTCAGCCCAGCCCACCACCGCAGCCCCTCTGTCGCCTTCCTCCTCGCTCCAGTAGGCAGGGGCGCGTGCCCTGCGCGCGCAGCCACACGCCGGCCACCTCCACCCTGCCTGCGTGTTCCCTCGTCACCCTAGATCTCCCTCACGACGCCATGCATCCCCCCTGGTCGCCTCTCACTCTCTCTCGAGCTCGACCCCCTTCTCTGCTCTCTCCCTCTCTGCCCGAGCGAAGCTCGTCGCCACCGCTCGCCGTAGCCGCAGCCTCCGTGCTCCCCTCGCCTCCCTGACGTGTCCACAAGCATTGCCGTGCCTCCCTCGTCCTCTCTGTCCAGCCATGCCCCGCTGGAGGCCTTGTATCGTCGCCATCTTCGTCGCCGGCCGCTGGAGATCCCCCTCATCGCTCCGCTCGCTCCAGTGCTTCCCCGAGCACGCCGAGGCCACTCCTGCACTCCCTGTGAGCTTCTCTTCCTTATCCCCTAGCCACGTCACCCTAGCTGCCCCCTAACCCCGTTAGCCATCACGGACGGGAGCTTGGCTCCGCCGTCCAGGTCGCCGCTGTGGCCACCGTCACCTATAGCCGCAACTGAGCATGTCACTGTGCTCCGTGCACCCCCAGGAGGCTATAGCACCCCTCTATGCCCCCTGCCGTGCCTCCTAACGCCGTTTCCGTGCACGCCTGAACTCCGGCCGCCGCCAAGGTCGACGCCGTGCTCAACTCCGGCTAGATGCACGCGAGCTCCAGCTAGCCGTAGAGACCAACCGCGGCTCAAACCGCAGCCTGTAGGTGAAACCCGAGCCACCCCAGTGCATCTCCGCTGCGTTTTTGGTCATCGCCGGTGAAACTCCTGCGAGCCGATGTGGCACACTTAGGTAACACTAATGACGCCATTAGCTAATCACTGTGCCACTTACAGATGGGCCCCACGCCTTAGCTAACCATAGATTAACTCATGTTTAGTTTAAGTTAATCACAGTGGCCCCAAGCGTCAGCGCTGACCTCGCTGACGTGACCGTTGACCGGACCCACCTGTCTGTGTCACCAACTAACACTGAGTCATTGACCAGTGGGCACCACTGGTCAGGTTTGACCTAAACGGTGCCAGTTGACCTGCTGACGTTAGCATGACCTAATGCTGATGCAGTAATACATTTTCCGGATTTATTAATAATCAGGAAATTCCAAAAAATATCCAAAACTTCAAAAATTCATAGAAATTAATCTATAGCTCCAAATGAAATAAGTTATATATGGAAATGATCAAAAAAATCCAATCTTTCCATCTGTATTGGTTTCATGCATGTTAGAGCAACCTAACCTTGCTGTTTAGATGAAACATGATAATGCACTTATATGAGTTCATAGTTTAGGCTTGTATTTGAATCTTTGATTCAAATAAGCTCAAACCACCCTGGTTTTAGTTGCATTAGCCTAACACATAGCATATTGACATGGCATGATCGTGCATCATATTGTGCATTGCATTGATTGTGTTTCCCTCTCTGTTGCCGGTGTTTGTCCCCTCTCAGTAGACGTGGTTCCGACGACGAGATCGATGACACCGATGAAGAACTATACTATCTTTAGAAGTTCCAGGCAAGCAAAACCCCCTTGTTCATTCCGATACAATCCCACTCTCTCGCTCCTGCTCTCTTTTACTGCATTAGGACAAAAACGATTCATCTTTTACATGTTGTGGTTGTTGAACCCCTTTCCTTTGCATGACCTGTCATTGCCACAGTAAATAGATGAAACCCACTAGCATGGGTAGGAATTGTTTGAGCCCTGATGTGCCTACTCATTCAAGCTTGTTTGTCATGCCTGCTACTGCTTAGAGTTGAGTCAGGTCTGATTCATCGGGGATGAATTGGAATGGTGATGAACATGTCCTACTGTGTGTGAGCTAAGTGTGTGAACACGATTTGGTAAAGGTAGCGGTGAGAGGCAATGTAGGAGTACATGGTGGGTTGTCTCATTGAAACCGTCCTCAGGAACTGAGTTCTGTGTTTGTGATCCCTGAACAACACTACCATGCATTGGGCCCGAAACCAATGGACCCTCTCGACTTATTAACTGCCCTTGCCCTCTGTCCAGGAGTTGCAACTAGTTTCTGGTGTTTGTAGGATATGTGTTGGAGGCCGTGCGTAGCGTTGACCCTAGGGGTGGGCTATAATGCGGTAGATACACCATGGCCGGGTGTGTCGGGCGCCTGTTTGGTGTCGTGGAACCCTGTAGACATCATTTGGGGCTGTGAGCGAAACCCCGACCGGATCTCCTTGCTGATGGAACCCGAATAGGCGATAAACCTGGACTAGAGACTTGTGTGGTTAATTAGGTCGTGGCCGACTCCCTCGCCAGGCTTCCTCTTGAAGGTTGCCGAGATACATGATATGTACATGGTGGTAAGTGGCGAGAGCGTGTGTGAAGAAGTACACCCCTGCAGGGTTATAAATGATTGAAATGCTTGGTATGTGTGGGATCCAACAACCTAGTTGTTTATCCTTGGTAGCCTCTCCTATGGGCAAATGTAGTCTAGTGCTTCCACTGAGCCATGGTAGTCTACTACAGCCTGGTTTACCGTTGTCCTGCTAGCCCAGTTACTACTGCTCTGGAATACCTAGACTGGCTGGCATGTGTCCCACTTCATTCCTGTGTCTGTCCCTTCACGGAAATGTCACGCGGTGACTTCTCGAGTCCTGATAGCCTGCTACAGCCCTGGTTCCCAGAGTCCTGTTAGCCCAGTTGCTATAGCCCGGATTCACACGCTGATGACCGACATGTTCGAGGCTGGGTCATGTATGCATGTCCCCGTAAGTTTGCGCCACTTTTGGTTCACAACTAGTCATGTCGGCCCGGGTTCTTTGTCATATGGATGCTAGCGACACTATCATATACGTGAGCCAAGAGGCGCAAACGGTCCCAGGCCAGGTAAGGTGGCACCCATGGGAATACCGTGCATGAGGCCGCAAAGTGATATGATGTGTTACATGCTAGATCGATGTGACTTAGGATCGGGGTCCTGACATACGTTGAGAGCCCAAATGGCTTAAAGTGTCCGCTGCTTCGTTCTTTCGCCGGTCCACAGGGTCAACCCGATAACCCTTGAAATGTCCAGCCACAATGTCCACTTCTCGTTGATACGCCGCCGTGAGTGGATCCTTGGAGTCCCAAGTACCAGATACTTGCTGAGCCACCAGGTCTGAGTCACCAAAGCACTTAACCTGGCTTAGATTCATCTCCTTAGCCATTCGAAAACCATGGAGTAGGGCATCATATTCAGTTGCAATGTTAGTGCAAGGGAACATTAAACGGAGAACATAACAAAACTTATCACCTCGTGGGGAAGATAACACGACTCCAGCCCCCGAGCCCTCCAACTGCCTGGACCCATCAAAATGAATAGTCCAATAAGTGTTATCAGGCTTTTCTTCTGGCGCCTGTAATTCTGCCCAGTCATTGATGACATCCACAAGCGCTTGGGACTTGATTGCCGTGCGAGGCATATACTTTAACCCGTGAGGTCCAAGCTCGATGGCCCATTTTGCAACCCGGCCAGTTGCTTCCCTGTTCTGGATTATATCTCCCAAAGGGGCAGAACTGACCACCGTGATGGGATGACCATGAAAATACTGCTTGAGCTTCCGGCTTGCCATAAAAACTCCATACACCAGCTTCTGCCAATGTGGGTACCTCTGCTTAGACTCAATAAGTACCTCACTAATATAATAAACCGGTCATTGAACCGGATAATCCTTTCCAGCCTCTTTACGCTCTACCACAATGGCCACATGACAGCCGGGGCATTGGGTGCCACATATAACAACAGCGGCTCTTTATCAACTGGAGCAGCAAGGACAGGTGGCTCGGCTAACTATTTCTTCAAGTCCTCGAAAGCCGCATTAGCAGCATCACTCCAAACAAAATTGTCTATCTTTTTCATCTTCTGATATATAGGGATAGCCTTTTCTCCCAACCGGCTGATGAACCGGCTCAACGCCACAATACGACCCGCCAGATGCTGAACATCATTAATGCACGCCGGTTTAGCCAGAGACGTAATAGCTTTGATCTTTTCCGGATTAGCTTCAATGCCCTTGTTAGACACCAGAAAACCCAAGAGCTTGCCTACTGGTACACCAAAAACACACTTGGCTGGGTTAAGCATCATCTTATAGACCCGGAGATTATCAAAAGTTTCCTTCAAGTCATCTATCAATGTCTCCTCCTTTCTGGACTTCACCACAATATCATCCACATAAGCATGAACATTGCACCCAATCTGATTATGAAGGCAATACTGCACACAACGCTGATAAGTCGCCTGGGCACTCTTGAGCCCAAAAGGCATAGACACATAGCAGAAGGATCCAAAAGGAGTTATAAAAGTTGTCTTCTCTTAGTCCTTAACTACCATTTTGATCTGATGATAACCTGAATAAGCATCCAGAAAGCTCAAACGCTCACAACCCGCCGTAGCATCAATGATTTGATCAATACGAGGGAGAGCAAAGGGGTCAGTTGGACAAGCCTTGTTCAAATTTGTGTAGTCCACACACATACGCCAAGTGCTATTCTTTTTAAGTACCAGCACCGGGTTAGCTAACCACTCAGGGTGAAAAACCTCCACAATAAACCCTGCTGCTAAGAGCCGGGCTACCTCCTCACCAATGGCCTTGCGCCGTTCTTCATTGAAGCAGCGGAGAAACTTCTTGACCGGTTTAAACTTGGGATCGACATTAAGAGTGTGCTTAGTGAGTTCCCTCGGTACACCTGGCATGTCAGAAGGTTTCCATGCAAAGATGTCCCGGTTCTCACGGATGAACTTGATGAGCATGCCTTCCTATTTCGAATCTAGGTTAGCGCTGATGCTGAACTACTTGGATGAATTGTTAGGAACAAAATCAACCAACTTGGTCTCATCAGCCGATTTAAACTTCAAAGCCAGGTCATGCTCTGTTGTTGGCTTTTTCAAAGAAGTCATATCCGCTCGATCAACATTGTCCTTATAGAACTTCAACTCCTCTATCGCACAAACCGACTCAGCATAAGCCGCATCACCTTCTTCACACTCCAAAGCGATCTTTCCCATGTACCGTGATGGTCCCCTTGTGACCTGGCATCTTGAGCTGCAGATAAACATAACAGGGCCTTGCCATGAACTTAGCCTAAGCCGGTCATCCAAACAGGGCATGATAAGGGCTCTTGATTTTCACCACTTCAAAAGTTAATGTCTCTGATCTTGAATCATGATCATCTCCAAAAGCAACCTCTAGAGCTATCTTACCAACTGGGTATGCCGATTTACCAGGTACCACACCATGGAAAACAGTATTCGACGGTTTAAGATTTTTATCTATCAACCCCATGTGACGGAAGGTTTCATAATAAAGGATGTTGATACTGCTCCCTCCATCCATGAGCACCTTGGTGAAATTATACCCCCCCCCCAACTTGAGGCGCCACCGCCAATGCCAGATGACCCGGATTATCAACCCGAGGTGGATGACCCTCTCAACCCCACAAAATAGGTTGTTCAGACCAGCGCAAGTAACAGGGCACTGCCGGTTCAACAGAGTTTACTGCCCTCTTATGAAGCTTCTGATCGCGCCTGCATAGGCTAGTGGTGAAAACATGATATTGCCCACTGTTCAACTGCTTCGGGTTGCTCTGATAACCCGATTGTTGCTGTTGTTGACTCCCCTGAGAGTGTTGTTGGCTATAACCCCCTTGGTTGCCGTGATTGCCTTGATTGCCGTGAAGTCCTGAGCCAGAACTGCCTCCACCATAACCCGGCCCATGAGAACCGGGTCCTAAACCGCCGCCCGGTCCATGACCATCTTGGAAAAGATTTGAGTTTCTGAACTCCCTCATAATAAAGCAATCCTTCCAGAGGTGCGTAGCTGGCCTTTCTCGCGTCCCGTGTTTTGGGCAAGGCTGATTTAACAGGTACTCAAGATTGATACATGATCCTCCGCTCCGCGGGGGCAGTTTACCTTTACGATGCTGACCGTTATTCTGCGTGTTGGTGTTAGCCACAAAATCTAAACTGTTGTCCGCTTTACGCTTACTGTTGTTTCCATGGCCCGCCAGGTTATGCTGTTGCCCTTTGGTGTTGCTACTCTTTTTTCCCTTCCCCTACTTTTCATCGTCAGACTCGGGATCCTTGGTACTATCAGAGTCGGAATACTTAACCAGAGCTGCCATAAGTGTTCCCATGTCACCGCAGTGATGCTTGAGTCGCCCTAACTTCGGCTTCAGAGGCATGAACCGGCAATTGCCTTCCAATGACAAAACTGCTCTATCAGCATTGATGTGGTCTGATGAATGCAGAATTGCTGAGACCCGGCGAACCCAATGGGTTGTTGATTCACCTTCTTCTTGGACGCAGGCAGCTAAGTCCACAATTGACATGGGCTGCTTGCATGTATCCTTGAAATTCTGGATAAACCAGGCCTTTAACTCGGCCCAGGATCCAATGGAGTTAGCTGGTAAACTTTTTAGCCAAGTATGAGTTGTTCCTTCCAACATCATGGTGAAGTATTTAGCACATGCCGCATCATCCACATCCAGCATCTCCATCGCCATCTCATAGCTCTCAACCCATGACTCGGGGGGTAAATCGGCAGTGTAATTGGGCACCTTACGAGGACCTCTGAAATCCTTGGGCAGCCGCACATTACGTAAAGCCGGGGCGAGACACGGCACCCCCAAAGAGCTGAAAGCAACACCTAGTTCCACCGAAGTAGTTGGACGGACCGGAGTAAGCTGAAGGGCCGCGTAGTGCGCTGCTAACTCGGCTTCTCGGCGTGCTCTACCATGATCCACCACGTCTTCAGCATTAGCACCGCCACCCGCCGGGTTATTCCCTCGAGGCGGGTTACGGTTCCGCGCACTACTTGACACAGCCGGTTCATCAATATGCCTGCTGTAACTCCGGCTTGGGCGGGGGGTGGAATGAATCCTCTCGCGACTGTACGAATAAGCCTGCTGCTGAGTCAAAGTTGTCTGAAGGAGTTCCCTACCCCGTCATGTCTCAACCGCTACAGGGGATTCACCTTCGACTGGGAGGGCCCCTAATCGTGAAGCGGCGGCGACTATGTTATCCAAGGGTTGAAGTAATGACCCGAAGGCGTTGACACGTGCTGCGGCGGGATATTTGGACGAGGCGGATCCATTATGTGCGGCTGAACCGGCGCCCCCGTTCCAGGTGCTTCTACCCGGTTTACCACTGGCTGGTTGTTGGTTCCTGCTCCTGGCGTGTTAAAGAGATTCCTTGGCTCATAAACCGGCGGCAGGTGGGACCGGTACCTTCTCCTCATTACATCATTTGATGCGTTCTGATCAAACATAAGCCGATAAGCCTGTGCATCCAACTCGGCCCGCTCCGCAGCCATCCTAGTGTCCTCGACTGCCAGGTCTGCCTTGGCTTGAGCTATCTGATCCTTCACCTTCACGACTTCTGCGTTATGCTGATCCTGATTCGCTGGGTTAACCTCAGCCGCCAGCAGTGTTGCCAAAGCGTCGAATAAATCGGAAACCTGAGCCGGTGGTTACGCAGGGCCTCCTTCCCCAGCTGCTGTTGTTGCTGCCGAACCGGAGATCATTGCTGCTACGGTTGAAGAATGTTGTGCTGACTGTGTACCGGCCATGAATATCGCAACTCAGCTCGGCGGATCGAAGGGGTCCGGAATACTGTCGCCATCGGAACTGCGCCCAAACCGGCCATCTTGTAGTTGGTATAATGATCCGGTCTCTCCGGTGGACGACTCATCATCAGAATAAACAACGGTTTCACCACCAGATACCGATCTATCCTTGGACTCTGCTCCGTCGATGACTCCCACGAAGGCATGCTTCATGGCAGGCTGAACCCGGGCAGATCTCGCACGTTGAGCCATTTCGACGATGTCGGTGCAGATGTATGGCTCAGGGCTCAGTTCGCCGATCTTGCCAATGAAAATGTGAATACCGCTGAAGGGGACCCGATATCCATACTCAATTGAACCGGCCTCGGGGCCCCAGCCTGCATCGTCGATGTAGAGCTTGCCGCGACGACTCTTGGTCATCCGGCCCACAACGTATCCCTTGAGACCTTCGAAGCTGCCCTCTAAAAACTTGAAACCATCGTGCGATAGCCCCACGGTGGGTGCCAGCTGTCATAGTTTTGTCACGACAGATGTCCTAGCGTGAGGACTTAGTCATGGAACCATTGCGAAGGGTTAGCTTAAAGGGGTTAAAGTGGGACAAACGATGCAAGGAGTTTATACTGGTTCGGCCCCTTGCGGTGAAGGTAAAAGCCTAATCCAGTTGTGGTGGAATTGCTAGGGTTTCGATGACCAGGGAGCAAATCTGCTTTGCCTGGCTCTTGATCTGTTGTTTCTTGTCCTTGAACCGCCGCTGGGTCATCCCTTTATATACATAGGTTGACGCCCGGCGGTTTACAGAATTCCGGCCGGCTCATAAACGTGTCCGGCTTGGTTTCTATCCTTTCCTATCTTACAACACAAGTTACACACCTTCTGGCGGTTTATGTCTACGGGCCCTAATCCTCCTTCGGGCCCTGGGCTTTTAGATCTCTTATAGTAAAGCGCCATACTCCTTTTCCTCATGGGCTTCAATATGGATAACTCATTACAGGTATAACCCGACCCCTCCTGGGCGGTTTACACTCAGTAGTTATACCCCCAACAGGTGTGCTTAGTTTCATTTCTTTTGTGGGGCTTAGGATTTCCAATCAACCCCTTTCTTAGGGGTCTGTTGGAGTTCTATGGGATCCAGCTGCACAACCTCACCCCAGGTTCTATTCCGCACATCTCGGGTTTTGTCGCTCTCTGTGAACTGTTTTTGGGCTGTGAGGCTCATTTCGAACTATGGAGAAAGTTATTTTGCCTTGTCCCTCGTCATCGAGGGGGGTCCATATTTGAAGTGGGCGGCACCAAAGTATGGCGCATAGCCGGATCAGGTTACCCTATCGGAGCTCCCAAGGAGGTATCCCAAGAATGGTCTTCAGAATGGTTTTACATTGAGGACGTTCCCCTTGCGGACTCAGTTCGGCGTGGTCTCCTCGAATTCTCTAGTGCTCCTTTGAAGAAACACCTCAATTGGCGCCCCGGAGTCCCAAGGAAGAAGACAGTGCGGAAGTGAAGAGGTTGGTCAGCAAGGTCAGATTACTTGCTCATTCCGAGCTCTTGATAATCGAAGTCATGGCCATCGCGATAAAGTGATGTATTCAGCCCCTCCATTCCAGAGTGACCCCTTTATGGTGTTACAACGGAGAGGACGACACATCTCATTACAGACGCAAGGGCCCGGATACCCCAGCCGAACTGGCCATAATCCTGGCTGATCTTTATAAGGAGGAGAAAGAAGATTTACTTCGTTTAAATTGCCGGGAAGGTTTTTCCATGTACAACCCCATTGAATGGGTAAGTTTTTTGATTATCAGCACTGTTTTACCTCGTTATCGAGACATTCTAATCAAATTGTCTTTGTTATCTTAAAGCAGTCATGGAGGAAGGTAGTCGAGAACATCCATTGCCCTTCCCCACAGCCGGAGAATTATGCTCGCAACACAGACCCCGGATTCTGTGAAGATTCGGATATATTCATAGAGTTTTATGATGGAGTCTTTTATCAAGCGAGCTTTGATGGCTCGGAAGGAGCTATTATAGCCGACTACCCCTGCCTTTTCCCTTTCTCCATTGTAAGTATTTGAAAAGCTTCCTCAAAAAGGATCCCCCACTTACATCTCACCCCATCACACTAAACTGTGCTTCCCAGGATCGGCGCTTAGCGAGCCGCACTCCATCAAGAGCAGTTTCTAAGAGGGCAACATCTATGCAAGGCAAGCGTTCAAAACGAAAGGAAACCAGGAGCGCCATCGAGCCCCCTCCTTCTTCGAAGAGGTATGTCCTTTGACATGTGCCTAGGCATGAGATCGTTTTGCTAAATTTCCTCTCCACCTTATTTCAGGCAGAGTACACGACAAATCATGGGCAAACACCCTGCCAGCCGAGTATCAGCTAATTCGGCTCCGGGCTCATCAACTAGGACGAGAGCTGATATAGAAGCAGTGCCAGATCCGCCCCTCATGAGGATTCGGATGACATATCTGTCACGAATTCTAAGGTGGAGAGCGCGATGAATCATCAGCGACTAAAAGAGGCCATGCGCACTCCAGTTTTCACTGAACAGGAATTTACTGCCCTCAGCTCCGTGGATGCATCTATCCGAGCTGCTCGGAACGGACTTGCTGGAGTTACTCAACTATTTTCAAAGGATATGCAGGTAATAGCTTGTGTGAATTTAATAGATATATGCCAGTAGCCCCGAGACTTGAATCTGTTAGGCCAACCAATTTAAGGATCATTGTGACCGCAGGTTCTCAAGGAGAAGAACAACGCGCTGTCCTAGGAGCTTAAAACGAGCCAGAAAAAGCTGAATGCCGCCACCACAACACTTGAAGAAAGGAAGAAATCCACAATGACCATTGATTAAAAGAAAAAACTCGAGGAGGAAAAGGATAAACAAGCCAAGGACAAAAAGAGCTTAAAGGCTCAGTTATCGAATGCGCAAAAAGAGAATAGAAAGTTGAAAGGCGGCATATTCGCTATGAGCTTTTGAACCCTCCAAAGGACACATAGTATCCCGTAATTCAGATTGTCATAATGTTATTGTTGAAGGTCTGTTAACCGGGCGGCCGGAAGAAGAAGTATCTGGATTTCGAGGTGAAGTGCTAAAAGAGTTGTCTGTGGTGCATGAGCGGGCCCGGAAAGCCACGAGAAGTATGGCCAAGGCTTATGGCCATCTGGTGTCCCTCCAGAAAGTATGGAGGGGTTGGCGAACCTGTTCAAAGGTGCTCGGTGTCGTTTCAAGCTATGGAAGGCGTCTGCATGCCGGGAAGGTGCATGGGAGGCGTGGGCGATGGTGAAAACGCACTACACCGGGCTCGATCCGAATCATATGGCCCGAGTTGGACCTTAGGGACCAAAACGGAAAAGAGATTCCCGTGAACTTGGTATATGATCAAGTGATGATAGTTGTGAAATATTCGCAAGAAGACTGTAGCTTAGACAGTCTTATAGATGGCATAGATAAAGAGTAGGCGTTTGATTCAATGTATCAATGTACTTTATCATTGAACTTATCTCCAACCAAACATGTCGAATTTTGTCATCGCAGGCCTTCGGCTTCAACCTCCGAACCAAGAAGGTGGAGTGTTTCTGGATACCATGTTGGAATGTAAGAAACATCCATTATGTCGAGAAACCAGGCAATCCATTCATATTGCTCAAATAGACAAAAATTTGTTTGGGGAGTTATGTTATATTACTATTCAACGTAAGAGACATCTTCCAAGGAAAATAGTTCCGTTAAGGGTTCCTTTCCTGGGGTTAGCATGCTTAATTATGCATGTCTAGGCTTTGATTTGAATTATGGGGAGCCTATCCCATATTTGGTCGAAGAGTTACAAAAACATAAACAATCCATCATTGCTTGCCAACCAATTATTCTCTTAAGAACGCTAGCCTTCGGCTTCACCCGTCTGAGGTACAGATCTGGATTTACCAGTTGTAACAATCTCAGAGGTACTCCCTTTACACCCTAGCCGAACAGTCGGGAATGTAGGGTATAAACACAGGAGCAAGGCAACCCAGCTTGGCAAAAAAATAAGTCATAGAGGTGCATATAATGGCAAAAGATGTAGAGAGGAAAATGACGTAAACAATGGAAGCAACAAGCTTCTAGTAATAAGGTTCGTCGAAGAAGCCCCCAGTTATAATGGGGTGTATACATTTAAAGATGTGTACCCCTAACACTTCGGTAGATCCGAACATACCCTGGGATATAAAAAGAAAAAATAAAAGAGAAAAGGAGAAAAAAGGAGTCTAGACAAAGAAAAAATAGAAAAGGTTGCGGCCGAACTATCCGTAGAATCGTCGGAGCCGAGTAGTGTTCCATGGATTCGGCTCAAGGCGATTATCCGATGCATTACGAAGGCGATAGGCTCCTCATGTGAGAACTTTATCAATGATGAAGGGCCCCTCCCATTTTCATTTCATCTTATCCTTCTTCTTCTCCGGGAGACGCAAGATGAGGTCGCTAACGTTGTATGTCTTGGCCTGCACTTCTCTACTTTAGAATCGCCTGGCCTGTTGCTGATAAAATGAAGAACGGGATCGTGCCATATCACGCTCCTCTTCGAGGCTGTCTAGGTCATCCTGCCGATCGAGCTCGGCTTCTGTCTCTTCGTACATGTGCACTTGAGGTGAGTCATGAATAATGTCGTAGGGCAGGACTTCTTCTACGCCGTACACTGATACGTCTCCAACGTATCTATAATTTTTGATTGTTCCATGCTATATTATATTCTGTTTTGGACATTATTGGGCTTTATTATACACTTCTATATTATTTTTGGGACTAACCTATTAACCGGAGGCCCAGCCCAGAGTTGCTGTTTTTTTGCCTATTTCAGAGTGTCGCAGAAAAAGAATATCAAACGGAGTCCAAACGGAATGAAACCTTCGGGAACGTGATTTTCGGAACGAACATGATCCAGAGGACTTGGACCCTACATCAAGACATCAACCAGGAAGGCACGAGGTAGGGAGGCGCGCCTACCCCCCCCCCCCCCCCCAGGCCCGCCCTCCACCCTCGTGGGGCCCATGTTGCTCCACCGACGTACTTCTTCCTCCTATATATACCTACGTACCCCCAAACTACCAGATACGGAGCCAAAACACTAATTCCACCACCATAACTTTCTGTATCCGTGAGATCCCATCTTGGGGCCTTTTCCGGAGCTCCGCCGGAGGGGGCATCGATCATGGAGGGCTTCTACATCAACACCATAGCCTCTCCGATGAAGTGTGAGTAGTTTACTTCAGACCTTCGGGTCCATACTTATTAGCTAGATGGCTTCTTCTCTCTTTTTGGATCTCAATACAAAGTTCTCCCCCTCTCTTGTGGAGATCTATTCGATGTAATCTTGTTTTGCGGCCTGTTTGTTGAGATCGATGAATTGTGGGTTTATGATCAAGTTTATCTATGAACAATATTTGAATCTTCTCTGAATTCTGTTATGTATGATTGGTTATCTTTGCAAGTCTCTTCAAATTATCAGTTTGGTTTGTCCTACTAGATTGATCTTTCTTGGAATGGGAGAAGTGGTTAGCTTTGGGTTCAATCTTGTGGTGTCCTTTCCCAGTGACAGTAGGGGCAGCAAGGCACGTATTGTATTGTTGCCATCGAGGATAACAAGATGGGGTTTATTTCATATTGCATGAGTTTATCCCTCTACATCATGTCATCTTGCTTAAAGCGTTACTCTGTTCTCTTGAACTTAATACTCTAGATGCATGCTGGATAGCGGTCGATGTGTGGAGTAATAGTAGTAGATGAAGGCATGAGTCGGTCTACTTGTTTCAGATGTGATGCCTATATACATGATCATACCTAGATATTCTCATAACTATGCTCAATTCTATCAATTGCTCAACAGTAATTTGTTCACCCACCGTAATACATATGCTCTCGAGAGAAGCCACTAGTGAAACCTATGGCCCTCGGGTCTATTCTCCATCATATTAATCTTCCAATACTTAGTTATTTATTTTGCCTTTTATTTTACTTTGCATCTTTGTTTCTCTTTATCATAAAAGTACCAAAAATATTATCTTATCATATCTATCAGATCTCACTCTCGTAAGTGACCGTGAAGGGATTGACAACCCCTTTTATTGCGTTGGTTGGGAGGAGTTTATTTGTTTGTGTAGGTGCGAGGGACTCGTGTGTGGCCTCCTACTGGATTGATACCTTGGTTCTCAAAAACTGAGGGAAATACTTATGCTACTTTGCTGCATCACCCTTTCCTCTTCAAGGGAAAACCAACGCAGTGCTCAAGAGGTAGCAAGAAGGATTTCTGGCGCCGTTGTCGAGGAGGCTTACGCAAGGTCAAGTCAAGATTTGGACTCCCGACAACGAGCGATTTCTGGCGCCGTTGCCGGCGAGTCTACGCAAAAGTCAACATACCAAGTACCCATCACAAACCCTTATCTCCCGCATTACATTATTTGTTATTTGCCTCTCGTTTTCCTCTCCCCCACTTCACCCTTGCCGTTTTATTCGCCATCTCTCTCCGTCCTCCTCCTCTTTCTCTATTTGCCTCTTTTTTCCCCTTGCACTTTCTGCAGTTATGTCTGAAATTGGGGGAATTATTGTCGATATGGACAATAATAATATCATGGAAAATTCTGATGCTCCTGCCAAAGAACCCCCTATCTTACATACAAAAAATTCTGAATTGGTAGTGCAAATATTATTGGAAAAGGAGTTATCCAAGATTTCTTTACTTGTACCGGTGATTTGCCTTCTATGGGTAGTCCTATTCTTCATAGAACTAGTAGTCTTGCGGGCGCTATCACCATGCTTGTAGTTGAACTTGAAAGACAATTTATGCACATGCATCCTTGCATACAATGGATTTTCCTAGAATTTTCTAATATTGAGCATTCTTCTGTTAAGCGTGCCGCTACTATATTTTTGGCTCATGAGTTTAGATTTATAATAAAAGAGGCCAAAGAAATATTTGCGCATTATAGGGTGGACGCTGGCCGTCCCCCCATAGAGGCTATCCTTTTTGATCAAGAAGAAATAATGCGTTTTCAATCTCTAGACTTTGTTGCTTTCAATAAAAATCTTAGAAAAAGGGTTCCTACCAATGTTCTAGTTGATAGAATTTTTGAACTTAATAATGATTTGGCTATTCGAAATAATGAGCTAGGATATTCTCTCGAGTATAGGCTCACAAAGTTCTGTCAAAAGAATGCTTATAATGATGAATTGGTTGTGCAATATGAAGGGCCAAAGGCGGAACCTATACCTCCTAAAGTTGATCTTGGGGACTTTTGTTCCATTAAATTTATCCCTTTTGATTAATTTTGCCTGCCTCAAAGAAAACTTGCTGCCGAATGTAGAGAATATGAAATGAGTTTTAATGATCTATCCTACTATTATGGCAATACCTAGATCTATCCTTGCTTTTATGCCTAGCTAGGGGCATTAAACGATAGCGCTTGTTGGGAGGCAACCCAAATTTTTTTATTCCTTGCTTTTTGCTCCTGTTTAGTAATAAATAATTTATCTAGCCTCTGTTTTGGTTGTGTTTTTTGTGTTTAATTAGTGTTTGTGCCAAGTAGAACCGTTGGGAAGACTTGGGTAAAGTCTTTTTAATCTTGCTGTAAAAAACAGAAACTTTAGCGCTCACGAGAATTGCTGCCATTTTTATTTGGAAAGCGATATTCAGTTAATTATTTTTGCAGATGATTAATAGATAAATTCCTAACGTCCACCAATTTATTTTAGAATTTTTTGAGTTCCAGAACTTGCGTTAGCTACAGATTACTATAGACTGTTCTGTTTTTGACAGATTCTGTTTTTCGTGTGCTGTTTGCTTATTTTGATGAATCTATGGCTAGTAAAATATTTTATAAACCATAGATAAGTTGGAATACAGTAGGTTTAACACCAATATAAATAAATAATGAGTTGATTACAGTACCTTTAAGTGGTGTTTTGTTTTCTTTCGCTAACGGAGCTCACGAGATTTTCTACTTTAAGTTTTGTGTTGTGAAGTTTTCAAGTTTTGGGTGAAAGATTTGATGGATTATGGAACAAGGAGTGGAAAGATCCTAAGATTGGGGATGCCCATGTCACCCCAAGATAATCTAAGGACACCTAAAATCCCAAGCTTGGGGATGCCCCGGAAGGCATCCCCTCTTTCGTCTACTTCCATCGGTAACTTTACTTGGAGCTATATTTTTATTTACCACATGATATGTGTTTTGCTTGGAGCGTCTTGTATTATTTGAGTCTTTATCTGTTAGTTTTCCACAATCATCCTTGCTGTGCACACCTTTTGATAGAGGCACACATGATTCGGAAATTGTTGGAATACTCTATGTGCTTCACTTATATCTTTTAGGGCATGGTGGTGGATTTGTTTTATAGAAACTATTGTTCTCTCATGATTCACTTAGATTATTTTGAGAGTCCTACAAAACAGCATGGTAATTTTCTTTAGTTATGTTAGGCATTCAAGATTAATAAAAATATTTTCTTATGAGTGTGTTGAATACTATGAGAAGTTTGATACTTGATAATTGTTTTGAGATATGGAGATGGTGATATTAGAGTCGTGCTAGTTGAGTAGTTGTGAATTTGAGAAATTCTTGTGTTGAAGTTTGTGATTCCCGTACCATGCACGTATGGTGAACCGTTATGTGATGAAGTCGGAGCATGATTTATTTATTGATTGTCTTCCTTATGTGTGGCGGTCGGGGACGAGCGATGGTCTTTTCCTACCAATCTATCCCCCTAGGACATGCGTGTAGTACTTTGCTTCAATAACTAATAGATTTTTGCAATAAGTATATGATTTCTTTATGACTAATGTTGAGTCCATGCATTATATGCACTCTCACCCTTCCACCATTGCTAGCCTCTCTAATACCGCGCACCTTTCGCTGGTATCATACACCCACCATATACCTTCCTCAAAACACCACCATACCTACCTATCATGGCATTTCCATAGCCATTCCGAGATATATTGCCATGCAACTTTCCACCGTTCCGTTATTATGACACGCTTCATCATTGTCATACTGCTTGCATGATCATGTAGTTGACATCATATTTGTGGCAAAGCCACCATTCATAATTCTTTCATACATGTCACTCATGCATCATTGCACATCCCGGTGCACCGTCGGAGGCATTCACATAGAGTCATATTTTGTTCTAAGTATTGAGATGTAATTGTTGAGTTGTAAGTAAATAAAAGTGTGATGATCATCATTTTTAGAGCATTGTCCCAAGTGAGGAAAGGATGGTGGAGACTATGATTCCCCCACAAGTCGGGATGAGACTCCGGACTAAAAAGAGGCCATAAAAAAGAGAAAAAAAAGGGGCCCAAATAAAAAATGAGAGAAAAAGAGAGAAGGGACAATGCTACTATCCTTTTACCACACTTGTGCTTCAAAGTAGCACCATGATCTTCATGATAGAGAGTCTCCTATGATATCACTTTCATATACTAGTGGGAATTTTTCATTATAGAACTTGGCTTGTATATTCCAATGATGGGCTTCCTCAAAATGCCCTAGGTCTTCGTGAGCAAGAGAGTTGGATGCACACCCACTTCGTTCTTTTTGTTGAGCTTTCATATACTTATAGCTCTAGTGCATACGTTGCATGGCAATCCCTACTCACTCACATTGATATCTATTAATGGGCATCTCCATAGCCCGTTGATACGCCTAGTAGATGTGAGACTATCTTCTCCCTTTTTGTCTTCTCCACAACCACCATTCTACTCCACATATAGTGCTATGTCCATGTCTCACGCTCATGTATTGCGTGAAGATTGAAAAAGTTTGAGAACATCAAAAGTATGAAACAATTGCTTGGCTTGTCATCGGGGTTGTTCATGATTTAAATACTTTGTGTGGTGAAGATGGAGCATAGCCAGACTATATGATTTTGTAGGGATAACTTTCTTTGGCCATGTTATTTTGAAGAGACATAATTGCTTAGTTAGTATGCTTGAAGTATTATTATTTCTATATCAATATTGAACTTTTGTCTTGAATCTTTCGGATCTGAATATTCATACCACAATTAAGAGAATTACATTGAAATTATGCCAAGTAGCATTCCACATCAAAAATTCTGTTTTTATCATTTACCTACTCGAGGACGAGCAGGAATTAAGCTTGGGGATGCTTGATACGTCTCCAACGTATCTATAATTTTTGATTGTTCCATGCTATATTATATCATGTTTTGGACATTATTGGGCTTTATTATACACTTTTATATTATTTTTGGGACTAACCTATTAACCGGAGGCCTAGGCCAGAATTGCTGTTTTTTCCCTATTTCAGAGTTTCGCAGAAAACAAATATCAAACGGAGTCCAAACGGAATGAAACCTTCGGGAACGTGATTTTTGGAACGAACATGATCCAGAGGACTTGGACCCTACGTCAAGACATCAACCAGGAAGGCATGAGGTAGGGGGCGCGCCTACCCCCCTAGGCACGCCCTCCACCCTCGTGGGGCCCATGTTGCTCCACCGACGTACTTCTTCCTCCTATATATACCTACGTACCCCCAAACTACTAGATACATAGCCAAAACCCTAATTCCACCACCGTAACTTTCTCTATCCGTGATATCCCATCTTGGGGCCTTTTCCAGAGCTCCGCCGGAGGGGGCGTCGATCACGGAGGGCTTCTACATCAACACCATAGCCTCTCCGATGAAGTGTGAGTAGTTTACTTCAGACCTTCGGGTCCATAGTTATTAGCTAGATGGCTTCTTCTCTCTTTTTGGATCTCAATACAAAGTTCTCCCCCTCTATTGTGGATATCTATTCGATGTAATCTTCTTTTGCGGTGTGTTTGTTGAGGTCGATGAATTGTGGGTTTATGATCAAATTTATCTATGAAAAATATTTGAATCTTCTCTGAATTCTTTGATGTATGGTTGGTTATCTTTGCAAGTCTCTTCGAATTATCAGTTTGGTTTGGCCTACTAGATTGATCTTTCTTGCAATGGGAGAAGTGGTTAGCTTTGGGTTCAATCTTGCGGTGTCCATTCCCAGTGACAGTAGGGGCAGCAAGGCACGTATTGTATTGTTGCCATCGAGGATAACAAGATGGGGTTTATTTCATATTGCATGAGTTTATCCCTCTACATCATGTCATCTTGCTTAAAGCGTTACTATGTTCTCTTGACCTTAATACTCTAGATGCATGCTGGATAGTGGTCGATGTGTGGATTAATAGTAGTAGATGCAGGCAGGAGTCGGTCTACTTGTTTCGGGTGTGATGCCTATATACATGCTCATACCTAGATATTATCATAACAATGCTCAATTCTGTCATTTGCTCAATAGTAATTTGTTCACCCACTGTAATACTTATGCTCTCGAGAGAAGCCACTAGTGAAACCTATGGCCCCCGGGTCTATTCTCCATCATATTAATCTTCCAATACTTAGTTATTTATTTTGCCTTTTATTTTACTTTGCATCTTTATTTCTCTTTATCATAAAATTACCAAAAATATTATCTTATCATATCTATCAGATCTCACTCTCGTAAGTGACCGTGAAGGGATTGACAACCCCTTTATTGCGTTGGTTGCGAGGAGTTTATTTGTTTGTGTAGGTGCGAGGGACTCGTGTGTGGCCTCCTACTGGATTGATACCTTGGTTCTCAAAAACTGAGGGAAATACTTACACTACTTTGCTGCATCACCCTTTCCTCTTCAAGGGAAAACCAACGCAATGCTCAAGTGGTAGCATACACCAAGAAGAAAGGAGTGTATCCGGTTGTTTGATTAGGCGTAGTCCGCAGCCCCTAGAGCACAGAATTGAGTTCCTCCACCCAATGCTTATCTGACTCCCGTAGGGAGCGCACCAGTCTAGGTTTGATGCCACTCATTATGAAACACCCTCGATGCGACTATATCTCCCACGTGTCGAGGCACGACTTAGAGGCATAATCGCATTGAAGGCATATGTCGCAAGTTAGGCAATCTTCACAACATCCCATGTAATATGATAATAAAAGGGGAGATAACATAGTTGGCTTACACTCGCCATGTCAATCAAGTACATAAATAACATTACATCAACCAAACACTCATGGCCCGACTACGGCACCAAAATAAAAGATAACCCAACATGCGACACGATCCCAATCACCCCCAACTGGGCACCACTACTGATCATCGGGAAAGGAAACACACAAAGGACAAGATCTTCAACGAGCTCCTCCTGAGCTTGGTTGCATCATCTGCACGGACTCATCGGCACCTGCAAGTTGGTTTTGGAAGTATCTGTGAGCCACGGGGATTCAGCAATCTCGCACCCTCGCGATCAAGATTATTTTAGCTTATGGGTAAGGTAAAAGGTATGAGGTGGAGCTGCAGCAAGCGATTAGCATATATGGTGGCTAACATACGCAAAAGAGAGCGAGAAGAGAAGGCAAAGCACGATCAATAAACTATGATCAAGAAGTGATCCTAGAACAACCTACATCAAACATAACTCCAACATAGTGTTCGCTTCCCGGACACCACCGGAAAGAGACCATCATGGTTACACACGTAGTTGACTCATTTTAATTAAGTTAAGGTTCAAGTTATCTACAACCGGACATTAACAAATTCCCATCTGCCCATAACCACGGGCACGGCTTTCGAAAGTTCAAATCCCTGCAGGGGTGTCCCAACTTAGCCCATCACAAGCTCTCACGGTCAACGAAGGAATAGACCTCCTCCCGAGACGTTCCGATCAGACTCGGTATCCCGGTTCTACAAGACATTTCGACAGGGTAAACCTAAACCAGCAACACCGCCCGAATGTGCCGACAAATCCCGATAGGAGCTGCACATATCTCTTTCTCAGGGCACACTCAGATGAGCCAGACGTCGGGTAGGCCAGCCCAGCGTTGCCCCTGGTAGTCTCGGACATCGCTCAGTTGGACCAACTTAGAGGAGCACTGGCCCGGGGGGTTAAAATAATGATGACCCTCAGGAGCGCGACTCCCAAGGGAAAAGAAAAGGCTAGGTGGCAAATGGTAAAACCAATGTTGGGCATTGCTGGAAGAGCTTTACTTAAGGCGAACTGTCAAGGGGTTCCCATTATTACCCAACCGCGCAAGGAACGCGAAATCCGGGAACATAACACCGATATGATGGAAACTAGGGCGGCAAGAGTGGAACAAAACACCAGGCATAAGGCCGAGCCTTCCACCCTTTACCAAGTATATAGATGCATTAATTAAATAAGATATATTGTGATATCCCAACAAGTAAACATGTTCCAACAAGGAACGATCACCATGTTCCAACAAGGAACAAACTTCAATCTTCACCTGCAACTAACAACGCTATAAGAGGGGCTGAGCAAAGCAGTAACATAGCCAAACAACGGTTTGCTAGGACAAGGTGGGTTAGAGGCTTGGTTCAACAATATAGGAGGCATGATAAGCAAGTGGTAGGTATCGCAGCATAGGCATAGCAAAAGAGCGAGCATCTAGCAAAGCAAAGATAGTAGTGATTTCGAGGGTATGATCATCTTGCCTGAAATCCCGCAAGGAAGAAGAACGAGTCCATGAAGAAGACAAACGGACGTAGACGAACGATTCCTCACAAACGCGACGTTATCGGAACCAACCCGAAGAAACAACACCGGAAAAGAGCAAACAACATAGCAAACAACTAGCACACGATCATGCCATGATGCACAACAAGTATGATGCATGTCCGGTTTAATTATGCATGGCATGGCAAAGTGCACAAACAACACTACAAGTTAAGTGGAGCTCAATATGCAACAGGTTGCATATTGACGGAACACCACATCAATTATTTAGTTCTCTCTCGTTTATGTACCCCAACAATATTAAATGTTGTTAAACATGGCAAGAGGGTGAAGCAAAGTAAAACTACCTATCTAGTCAAGGTTAAATGAGGCCGGAAGGAATGAACAACAAATCCGGAAACTCCTCATGTGCATATTTTAAGGTTTGGAACTGTTCTGCTCTAAACCATATTTTAGAGTTGTTAAACATGCAAAGTAAGGCCACCATGTTAAACTAGGCAAAATTCTACCCCATTTACATATAAAGTTTGTTAAAAACGGAGCTACGGTTATTTAGTTATGAATTAAACCATTTTAGCATGGCATATGGACAAAGTTACACAAACAGCATTTTAAACATTTTTAACATGGGTGAAAATGACATATTATTAAACTAGACAAAATTCTGAGCAAGTTTCATATATAAATCATTTTAATCCGATGCACGAATTGTGAGTTATTATATGCATGAACATGAAGGTCTTTTCTGTAAAACTGCAGTCTCAGGATAAATGGCTAAAACGCAGATCTGAAAAAAAAACTGGAACTGGGCTGAAACTGGTGCAAGTCTGGGCCAACTGGAAAAAAAGGGACGCTGCTGGTGGGGCGTCTCACCATGGGCCAAGGCCCAGTTCGGACGAGACGGCAGGCTTTAGCTAGGCCTGGGAGAGGCCGTTGGGTCAACGATTGAAGGGGAGGCGGCCCAGGTACGTGCGATCTACGCAGAGGCCATGGTCGCGGGCACTCCAGTGAACTTGCCGGCAAGGAGGCGCGGAGAAGAACGTGGAGCGGCGGATCCGTGCAAGGATGGATGGATCCGGTGCAGAGGGGTCCGGATCCAGCCGGAGGAGGGGCGACGGCGACTTGGGGTGGCAGCGGCGAACTCCGGCGGTCCCCTGACGAACTGCAGAATGGGAGGTAGAGAGAGATAAGCTCGGGAGAGCGAGAGGAAGGAAAAAGGAGAGGAGAAGAGACGGCAATTTGGGGCACTGGCCTGGGGTTCGCCGGCGAGGGCACTCCGGTGGTCGGCAATGCGAGGCCGGCGCGCTGGATCTGATGCGCCGAAGCAGTCTGGCGGGGAGGCGTGGAGACGGGGCAGAGCGGCAGAGGAGCTCGGATCGGGATCTCCCTCTCCTGATCTGGAGCTCGGGGAGCAGGGGCGGCGCGGTGCGGGCCTCAGAGCCCAGATCGGGGCCCGGGCGGGCCTGGCGGCACGGGGCGATGGAAGCGGGGCAGGGAGGCCACGTGGCATGCCCTGGATGGCCAGATGCGGTGGTTGCAGTGGCGCAGGCCAATGGGGGCTCGCCAAGTGGCGCTGGTGAGGTGGCTGGTGCCGGATTTGGAGGGGAAAGGCGGCTGGTGGCACGGAATTCGAGGAGGAGGTGGGGATTGTGGCTAGCTAGAGGTAGGGGATAGGTTTAGGCTAGGTTTGTCCAAAAATGGGCTAGGGAAGGTGTATATATCTAGAGAAGGGGCTAGGGTTAGGGGGGTTTCGGAGCCCTCTGATCGTAATCGAACGGTTCCGGTTGGAGGGGGGTTTAGTGGGCTGGACTCGGGCTGAGTAGGAGGGTTGGACTGAGAGGAGAGAAAAGAACTGCAGCCCGACACGGGTTTCCGAAGACCGAAAACATCCGACGAAAATACCGGCAACGGTGCCGCTATATATATAACGGTTGGGCTATCAAACGAGCTCCGAATGCGACGAAACTTGACAAGCGCTCTGTCTACACTATAATTAGACCGCACGCCAAGTTCATCCCATTCCGAGAACATTTTCCGGCCACTTATAAAATACTATCTCGGACATGTCGCGGGCGCGTGCAAGTGTGTCTGGGCTCAGAACGGACAACGGAGAGAACGAGGAGGCCGGGACGAATGCAAGTTTTGAAAAACATGATGATGCAATGCACATGATGGCATGATGAAATGCAACACGCAAGCAAATGACATGGCAACACCGGCGAACAACTGGAAGACACCTGGCGCAACGGTCTCGGGGTGTTACAACACTCCACCACTACGAGAGGATCTCGTCCTGAGATCTAGAATGGCACCGGAGGGACAACGGAAAAGAAAGAGAACAGGTAAAACTAAGTTGCTTCTTTGACAAACGAGTGAAACCAAGGAACCTTGAAAAGGTTAAGCCATATCGAGAAAAGAATACAACTGAGATAAATGAAGTTGAAAGCACCCCGGTAGGGAAGAGGAACAAGGAATTACAAATTCGGACAGCACTCCGGTTGAAAAGTGATATGAAACTTGATAAGATGGAAAGAACTTGAGCCGAGGACACAACACTCTGGTTAAATGGATAAACCAAGAAAAGAGCATGATCCTGACAAAACAAGAAGATGGGTTGAAGAGAGCAACATCTCAACGCCTCCGGAAGGAAGAAATAGAAAATAGATAATTGAAATAGGAGAATTGAGAAGAAAATGCCAACTTCTGTCACAAAAGAGCTTGAAGAGGCATATTTAGGGGAAAGGTCGAACAGAGTTTTTGGAAACATCAACAACGAAAAGAATACGCTTGATATGGTCTTATGGAATACATCTCAAATTATGAGGTGACAACCTGCCACTCACGGGAAAAGAATTGGATTGGTATGAACAAGGAGACGAGAAAGTATTTCACCGGGAGGATAAAGAACTTGGGTCCTTTATAAGCACCATAAATAGCAACAATCCTTAGGGAAAACTTTAGGTGAAATATAACCCAAGATAACTCCAATCAAGAGATTGATGGATTTAAAATATTTCATTCTTGATAACTTGTGAATCACGAAGCACGAAGGGAAATTATCAACAATGACATAAGACCACCTCAAAAGATATGCGTGAAAGAATTGCGCTCTGAATTGCAAGATGAAGAATACTTGAGCTCCTTAGAAAACAATCTCGATGAAAAAGTTGGAGAAGGAATTAATTCCTTGATGGCCCATTATGTAGAACCTTCAAGAAGAACTCCGGTAACAAAAGGATGATCAAACAAAAGGAAAGGGAAGTTGAAAACACAAGGTGAAACCTTGTAATGATTTAGATGACTCTCCGTGGTGAAATAATTGAGAGAACTTGGAACTCCAGGAAAAGAATAGATAAAGCATCTCGAACCGAGAATTTGATATGATGAACCACTCCGGAAAAAGAATTAATCACTTGGATGGAACAAGAATAAGAATTATGTTATGCGTATCCTTCAACAATTTAATTGCTGACAAGCAACGGATTGCAAACAACTTATTCCCGTTGGAAGGATTTAGAGACATATGGAACAAACTTGAGAAAGTCTTCAACGATCCACCGGTAGAATAGAAATAACAAATGGATCGATACAATAACAAAGGAAGGGAAATCTTGAAGGAGCCACCGGTAAGAATTGAAAACGAACGAAGTAAAAGGGGTGAATCACCGGTAAGAATTTGAAAATGGAATTGGAAAAAGGCACAAATCGCTGGGAAGAATTATAAAATGAACGGAGATGCTTGAGAGGATTTAGATACATGAGAACGAAGAGATCACGAACTAATTAGAGGATATTTGAACGATGCACCAGTAAGATTTGGAGAATGATAACAGAAAGCTGAGAATGAATAAATCTTCTGAAATGATGGGCTTCAGAGAATCAAACTGAAAAGAATCTTGAATAGCTCTGGATGAGTGAAAAGAATTCTCACAATCAAAACAATTATGAGAGGATGGCCTCGAACTAGAACCATGAATCTCTGAGAGAACAGATAGGATATGGAGGAAAACTCTTCTTCGATCTTCAAATACAGAGAATGAAGACGAGAAACAACACCAAGAATTGTTAAGGTACTCCAGAATAAAGAATGGAAAAGGTTTAGCCAACGATGAAAAGAATTTGAAAGATCTTGGAGAAATACATATGACTGATGATGAATCATTCTTACATCAAACTTGGAGAAGAATTTGAGAGTAACACCGGGAAAATAAGAAGAGTCAGGTAAGATCCTGGAAAAAGACCTGTGGGTTAGGGCCCACTCAAAAGAAACACCGTTGAACGATTACTTGAAAAGGAGAATGCACCAGTTGAATAAAAAGGCTTGAATGATATAACATCCTCGAAATAGCTTGAATGAAAGAAGAGTGGAAACACAAATCTTCGAGATATCTTCAGCACTCCGGAACAAATGAATAACGAAAAGTGAATTATTAAGAGGTGCAACGGCCTGAGAAGGTATTTGGAACGAGGAAAGAATACGATCACCAAAGCTTGAATTGGTTCCACCAGAGAAGAAAACGAGTGAATAGAGACGAACTTGAAGCTCCGTTAGAATCTTTGGAGAAAAAAAGGGAGGGAGGGTGGGAAAAACAAAGACAATTTGAAATGGATGAAATGAACATCGTTGAGAAGAACTGATACTAGATCTTGCGAATGTTGCAATGATCGGTCCACTTGAAGAGAAGTCCACCGGTGAAAAGGATTGACATGACTATCTCGATTATCATGAAGGATTGGTATTCACATCGGAGTATGAAAACACCATTTGGGGAAGGTATGGAATCAAACACTTGACATTGAAGCAACTCGAATACCACAACTCAAAACAAAACAAAGGATTGGCTTGCAAAATAAGCCGGAACAAACATATGATAGAGATTTTGTCCGAAGTTTTCGTGGTGGGGCCTACACGGGCTCGATCGTACAGCACCATCATGTACAAGGCAGTGCACATGACATACGAAGCGTCCCCGAGTCGGCATAGCCAAGGACTCTTTAAGACACAACGAGACCACTGTAAAACCGACCGTGAATAGGTGGACCACTAGACGTCGAACCCCAATTTCAAATCATACATCTGTCGGGAAGATATCCTAAGAGCTACTTGAATTCCCACCTATGAAACTCCCGAACCTTTCCGGTTATGCAATCAGGTGTTGGGGATACAGGGGAAGCATAATATCTCACCCAAACTAGCAAATCCTACATCCAGCTGTATCCATCCTTCAACACATAACCGAGAAAAACTTCGGAAACCATCTACCTCAACCTTCGAAAAGCATCCGTTATACAAGTTATGGCGATACTCCCGAACTCCCGCCCCAGTATTGGGTGGCATCGAGGTTATCTCACCAACAACTGCATAAAAGAGATTTTCGTTGTCGGCGTACTAAACTCAGGTATTCCAGAACTGCAACGATAAAATTATGACGACAACACCTCGGAGCTCAACTCCCCAGGACACTTCCACAAAACCCCTGACAGGAGGCACCAAGACAATGTTCTCCTCATAAAACCATCGGAATGATTCCAAGATACCCGCGTGATCCTAAAAAAAATTTAGTGAAATTTGAGAAGAGAAGAGTCAAAACTCTACGTCAGGATGACTTACCAGAGCGATGAGGAGACTGGGGAGTAAAAAGAATTCCTAAACTCTCCGATATATAGTTCCTAAATGACTCAAAACATTTTTCTAGACACAACTCGGCCGCTAATAACGATCAACCAATGGGGCTCCTAAGGTCAGGGAAGGCTCTGATTTCCAACTTGTGACACCCTCGATGCGACTATATCTCCCACGTGTCGAGGCACGACTTAGAGGCATAATCGCATTGAAGGCATATGTCGCAAGTTAGGCAATCTTCACAGCATCCCATGTAATATGATAATAAAAGGGGAGATAACATAGTTGGCTTACACTCGCCACGTCAATCAAGTACATAAATAGCATTACATCAACCGAACACTCATGGCCCGACTACGGCGCCAAAATAAAAGATAACCCAACATGCGACACGATCCCAATCACCCCCAACTGGGCACCACTACTGATCATCGGGAAAGGAAACACACAAAGGACAAGATCTTCAACGAGCTCCTCCTGAGCTTGGTTGCATCATCTGCACGGACTCATCGGCACCTGCAAGCTGGTTTTGGAAGTATCTGTGAGCCACGGGGACTCAGCAATCTCGCACCCTCGCGATCAAGATTATTTTAGCTTATGGGTAAGGTAAAAGGTATGAGGTGGAGCTGCAGCAAGCGACTAGCATATATGGTGGCTAACATACGCAAAAGAGAGCGAGAAGAGAAGGCAAAGCACGATCGATAAACTATGATCAAGAAGTGATCCTAGAACAACCTACATCAAACATAACTCCAACACAGTGTTCGCTTCCCGGACACCACCGGAAAGAGACCATCATGGTTACACACGTAGTTGACTCATTTTAATTAAGTTAAGGTTCAAGTTATCTACAACCGGACATTAACAAATTCCCATCTGCCCATAACCACGGGCACGGCTTTTGAAAGTTCAAATCCCTGCAGGGGTGTCCCAACTTAGCCCATCACAAGCTCTCACGGTCAACGAAGGAATAGACCTCCTCCCGAGACGTTCTGATCAGACTCGGTATCCCGGTTCTACAAGACATTTTGACAGGGTAAACCTAAACCAGCAACACCGCCCGAATGTGCCGACAAATCCCGATAGGAGCTGCACATATCTCTTTCTCAGGGCACACTCAGATGAGCCAGACGTCGGGTAGGCCAGCCCAGCGTTGCCCCTGGTAGCCCCGGACATCGCTCAGTTGGACCAACACTCAGAGGAGCACTGGCCCGGGGGGTTAAAATAATGATGACCCTCAGGAGCGTGACTCCCAGGGGAAAAGAAAAGGCTAGGTGGCAAATGGTAAAACCAATGTTGGGCATTGCTGGAAGAGCTTTACTTAAGGCGAACTGTCAAGGGGTTCCCATTATTACCCAACCGCGCAAGGAACGCGAAATCCGGGAACATAACACCGATATGACGGAAACTAGGGCGGCAAGAGTGGAACAAAACACCAGGCATAAGGCCGAGCCTTCCACCCTTTACCAAGTATATAGATGCATTAATTAAATAAGATATATTGTGATATCCCAACAAGTAAACATGTTCCAACAAGGAACGATCACCATGTTCCAACAAGGAACAAACTTCAATCTTCACCTGCAACTAACAACGCTATAAGAGGGGCTGAGCAAAGCGGTAACATAGCCAAACAACAGTTTGCTAGGACAAGGTGGGTTAGAGGCTTGGTTCAACAATATAGGAGGCATGATAAGCAAGTGGTAGGTATCGCAGCATAGGCATAGCAAAAGAGCGAGCATCTAGCAAAGCAAAGATAGTAGTGATTTCGAGGGTATGATCATCTTGCCTGAAATCCCGCAAGGAAGAAGAACGAGTCCATGAAGAAGACAAACGGACGTAGACGAACGATTCCTCACAAACGCGACGTTATCGGAACCAACCCGAAGAAACAACACCGGAAAAGAGCAAACAACATAGCCAACAACTAGCACACGATCATGCCATGGTGCACAACAAGTATGATGCATGTCTGGTTTAATTATGCATGGCATGGCATAGTGCACAAACAACACTACAAGTTAAGTGGAGCTCAATATGCAACAGGTTGCATATTGACGGAACACCACATCAATTATTTAGTTCTCTCTCGTTTATGTACCCCAACAATATTAAATGTTGTTAAACATGGCAAGAGGGTGAAGCAAAGTAAAACTACCTATCTAGTCAAGGTTAAATGAGGCCGGAAGCAACGAACAACAAATCCGGAAACTCCTCATGTGCATATTTTAAGGTTTGGAACTGTTCTGCTCTAAACCATATTTTAGAGTTGTTAAACATGCAAAGTAAGGCCACCATGTTAAACTAGGAAAAATTCTACCCCATTTACATATAAAGTTTGTTAAAAACGGAGCTACGGTTATTTAGTTATGAATTAAACCATTTTAGCATGGCATATGGACAAAGTTACACAAACAGCATTTTAAACATTTTTAACATGGGTGAAAAATGACATATTATTAAACTAGACAAAATTCTGAGCAAATTTCATATATAAATCATTTTAATTCGATGCACGAATTGTGAGTTATTATATGCATGAACATCAGGGTCTTTTCTGTAAAACTGCAGTCTCAGGATAAATGGCTAAAATGCAGATCTGAAAAAAAATAGGAACTAGGCCGAAACTGGTGCAAGTCTGGGCCAACTGGAAAAAAGGGACGCTGCTGGTGGGGCGTCTCACCATGGGCCAACGCCTAGTTCGGACGAGACGGCAGGCTTTAGCTGGGCCTGGGAGAGGCCGCTTGGTCAACGATTGAAGGGGAGGCAGCCCAGGTACGTGCGATCGACGCAGAGGCCATGGTCGCGGGCACTCCGGCGAACTTGCTGGCAAGGAGGCGTGGAGAAGAACGTGGAGTGGCGGATCCATGCAAGGATGGATGGTTCCGGTGCAGAGGGGTCCGGATCCAGCCGGAGGAGGGGTGACGGCGACTTGGGGTGGCAGCGGCGAACTCCGGCGGTCCCCTGACGAACTGCAGAATGGGAGGCAGAGAGAGATGAGCTCGGGAGAGCGAGAGGAAGGAAAAAGGAGAGGAGAAGAGACGGCGATTTGGGGCACTAGCCTGGGGTTCGCCGGCGAGGGCACTCCGATGGCCGGCGATGCTAGGCCGGCGCGCTGGATCTGATGCGCTGAAGGAGTCCGGCGGGGAGGTGTGGAGACGGGGCAAAGCGGTGGAGGAGCTCGGATCGGGATCTCCCTCTCCCGATCTGGAGCTCGGGGAGCAGGGGCGGCGCGGTGCGGGCCACAGAGCCCAGATCGGGGCCCAGGCGGGCCTGGAGCGGGCCTGGCAGCGCGGGGCGATGGAAGCGGGGCAGGGAGGCCACGTGGCACGCCCTGGATGGCCAGATGTGGTGGTTGCTGCAGCGCAGGCCAATGGGGGCTCGCCAAGTGGCGCTGGTGAGGTGGCTGGCGCCGGATTTGGAGGGGAAAGGCGGCTGGTGGCACGAAATTCGAGGAGGAGGTGGGGATTGCGGCTGGCTAGAGGTAGGGGATAGGTTTAGGCTAGGTTTGTCCAAAAATGGGCTAGGGAAGGTGTATATATGGAGAGAAGGGGCTAGGGTTAGGGGGTTTTCGGAGCCCTCCGATCGTAATCAAACGGTTCCGGTCGGAGGGGGGTTTAGTGGGCTGGACTCGGGCTGAGTAGGAGGGTTGGACTGAGAGGAGAGAAAAGAACTGCAGCCCGACACGGGTTTCCGATGACCGAAAACGTCCGACGAAAATATCGGCAACGGTGTCGCTATATATATAACGGTTGGGCTATCAAATGAGCTCCGAATGCGGCGAAACTTGACAGGCGCTCTGTCTACACTATAATAAGACCGCACGCCAAGTTTCATCCCATTCCGAGAACATTTTCCGGCCACTTATAAAATACTATCTCGGACATGTCGCGGGCGCGTGCAAGTGTGTCTGGGCTCAGAACGGACAACGGAGAGAACGAGGAGGCCGGGACGAATGCAAGTTTTGAAAAACATGATGATGCAATGCACATGATGGCATGATGAAATGCAACACGCAAGCAAATGACATGGCAACGCCGGCGAACAACTGGACGACACCTGGCGCAACGGTCTCGGGGCGTTACACATTATTAGGCCATTGGCCCATTCAGCCTGACTGTTAGTTTGAGGGTGGTAGATGGATGCATAGTCGAGCTTAATGCCCAAGTTAGCACACTAGTTTTCACTTCATCGGCTGTAAAATTGGAGCCATTATCATTGATGATGCTGTGCGGGACACCATAATGATGTACCAGCCGGATATAAAGTCGATCAATGGCCCTGCTTCAGCAGTTTTCACTGGTCTGGCTTCTATCCATTTAGTGAATTTGTTGACCATGACCAGCAAATATTTCTTTTGTGGCTTCCCCCTCTAAGGGGTCTGACCATGTCTAGCCCCCAGACCGCGAAAGGCCAAGTGACGGGGATTGTCTTTAAGGCAGTGGGAGGGATATGGCTTTGATTGGCGAAAAGCTGACATCCTACGCAATGTTGCACAAGGGATTGTGTGTTTGCTCGGGCCGTTGGCCAGAAGAAACCTGTTCGGAAGGCCTTGCTTACGAGGGCCCGAGCTGTGGCATGATGGCCGCCTAGACCAGCATGTATTTCAGCCAAGGGTTGTCGTCCCTCCTCTTCGGAGATGCACCTTTGGAGGACTCTAGTAGTGTTTTTCTTGTATAGTTCACCTTCATGAACTTTATATGCTTTAGAATGTTGAACTATGCGATGGGCCTCATTTTGATGATCAAGAAGCTCCTGCCTATTAAGGTAGGCCAGGAAGGGTGATACGTCTCCAACATATCTATAATTTTTGATTGCTCCATGCTATATTATCTACTGTTTTGGACATTATTGGGCTTTATTATCCACATTTATATTATTTTTGGGACTAACCTATTAACTGGAGGCCCAGCCCAGAATTGCTGTTTTTCGCCTGCTTTAGGGTTTCAAATAAAAAGAATATCAAACGGAGTCCAAACGGAATGAAACCTTCGGGAACGTGATTTTCTCAACGAATAAGACCAGAGAGACTTGGACCCTATGTCAAGAAATAAAACAGGAGGCCACGAGGTAGGGGGCGCGCCCACCCCCACCAGGCGTGCCCTCCACCCTCGTGGGCCCCCTGTTGCTCCACCGACATACTCCTTCCTCCTATATATATCCACATACCCCCAAACGACCAGATATGGAGAGCCAAAACCCTAACTCCACCGTCGTAACTTTCTGTATCCACGAGATCCCATCTTGGGGCCTGTTCCGGAGCTCCGCCCGAGGGGGCATCCATCACGGAGGGCTTCTACATCAACACCATAGCCTCTCCTATGAAGTGTGAGTAGTTTACCTCAGACCTACGGGTCCATAGTTAGTAGCTAGATGGCTTCTTCTCTCTTTTTGGATCTCAATACAATGTTCTCCTCCTCTCTTGTGGAGAACTATTCGATGTAATCTTCTTTTTGCGGTATGTTTGTTGTGACCGATGAATTGTGGGTTTATGATCAAGTCTATCTATGAATAATATTTGAATCTTCTCTGAATTCTTTTATGTATGATTGGTTATCTTTGCAAGTCTCTTCGAATTATCAGTTTGGTTTGGCCTACTGGATTGATCTTTCTTGCAATGGGAGAAGTTCTTAGCTTTGGGTTCAATCTTGCGGTGTCCTTTCCCGGTGACAGTAAGGGCAGCAAGGCACGTATTGTATTGTTGCCATCGAGGATAACAAGATGGGGTTTTCTTCATATTGCATGATTCTATCCCTCTACATCATGTCGTCTTGCTTAAGGAGTTACTCTGTTTTTAACTTAATACTCTAGATGCATGCTGGATAGCGGTCGATGAGTGGAGTAATAGTAGTAGATGGAGGCAGGAGTCGGTCTACTTGTCTCGGACGTGATGCCTATATAGATGATCATACCTAGATATTCTCATAACTATGCTCAAATCTGTCAATTGCTCAATAGTAATTTGTTCACCCACCGTAGAATACTTATGCTCTCGAGAGAAGCCACTAGTGAAACCTATGGCCCCCGGGTCTATCTTTATCATATCGATCTCCTACTACTTAGTTATTTACTTTGTTATTTACTTTGCCTTTATTTTACTTTGCATCTTTTATCATAAAAATACCAAAAATATTATCTTATCATATCTATCAGATCTCACTCTCGTAAGTGGCCCTATAGGGATTGACAACCCCTATTTGCGTTGGTTGCGAGGATTTATTTGTTTTGTGCAGGTGCGAGGGACTCGCGTGTAGCCTCCTATTGGATTGATACCTTGGTTCTCAAAAACTGAGGGAAATACTTACGTGAAAGTGCTAGTGATCGACTAGGGGGGTGAATAGGCGATTTTTATGAAAGTCTTCAAAACATGGAAGTTTCGAACACAATCGATAGAAATGAACCTATTAACATGCAACGGAAGGTAGACTACACTAGGCAAGCCATAGTCAAGTATTCAATGAAGTGAAAGCACAAAGACTAATAGCAGCTAGGCAGAATGGATCAGGATGGAAGACGGAATGAAGGCAATCAGAACAAGCAGTCACACAGTGAAGACAAATAGATAATGCAAACAGGCAATGACTTCACAAGGACCAACTGTAAATAAAGAGATGGAAAGGACAGAACCAGTTGCTCGTTGAAGACAAGGATTTGTCGGACTAGTTCCAGTTGCTGTGACAACTGTACGTCTGGTTAGGGACGCTGAGATTTAACTCAGAAGACCATGTCTTCACCTTATTCCCCTTGAGCTAAGGACAACCAGTCCTCGCCCAATCACTCTGGTAAGTCTTCAAGGGAGACTTCCAAACCTTCACAAGCTTTGATCACTGGCGATCCACAAGGACTCTTGGATGCTCAGAATGTGACGCCTAACCGGCTGGAGGATTCACAGTCCTCAAGTGTAACAAGTCTTCAAATCACACAGACAGGAAGACTTCTGTGATGCCTGACACTCTTTGGCTCTGGGTGTTTAGGGCTTTGTCCTTGCAAGGATTTCTCTCTCAAAGGCTTCGAGGTGGGTTGCTCTCAAATGACAAAAGTCGTTCACTAACTCTGACCAGCCAACCAATTTATGGTGTAGGGGGTGGGGTATTTATAGCCACTAGGCAACCCAACCTGATTTGTCTGAAATGACCCTGGGTCACTAAGGAACTGACACGTGTTCCAACGGTTAGATTTCAAACACACGCAGCAACTTTACTTGAGCTACAAGTAAAGCTGACTCATCCAACTCTGGATAAGATTTGCTCTCATTGTCTTCGCTCAAAGACATAGGATTTCGGTTAAGCATCACTTCAGTCACTCTGACTTTGTTCACTGGGACCCCACTTAACAGTACAGTGGTTCCTATGACTCAACAAAGAAGAAAAGGAAACAACAAAACAACTAAGTCTTCGCGCTCCATAGTCTTCACTCAATGCCTTCTCTTATCATAGTCTTCAATGTGAATACCTTCACATACAACCTTTGTCTTCAATGTCTTCATACATTTTTAGGGGTCATCTCCGATAGGAAAACCGAATCAGTGAGGGACTACTACCTGTGTTATCCTGCTATTATCACAAACACATTAGTCCCTCAACCAGGTTTGTCGTCAATACTCCAAAACCAACTAGGGGTGGCACTAGATGCACTTACATTACGCTACTTTGCTGCATCATCCCTTCCTCTTCGGGGAAAACCAACGCAGTGCTCAAGAGGTACCAAGAAAGATTTCTGGCACCGTTGTCGGGGAGTGAAGCACCTTTGGTAGGTGGAATTTGGTAAGGAAAAATTTATATAGTGTGCTGAAATTTACTGTCACTTGTTACTATGGAAAGTAATCCTCTGAGGGGCTTGTTCAGGGTATCTTCACCCCGACAAGTAGAGCAAAGAGTTACTCCTCAACCTACTGAACCTACTAAAAATGAAAATGCTTGCTTTGAAGTTCCTGCTGGTATGATAGAAAAACTGCTAGCTAATCCTTTTTTAGGAGATGGAACAAAACATCCTGATGAACATCTGATATATGTGGATGAAGTTTGTGGATTATTTAAGCTTGTAGGTGTACCCGGAGATGTTGTTAAGAAGAAGGTCTTCCCTTTATCTTTGAGGGGAGATGCATCGACATGGTATAGGCTATGTGATGATATGAGGTCTTGGAATTACAAATGATTGAAATTGGAATTTCATTAGAAGTTTTATCCTATGCATCTTGTTCATCGTGATCGCAATTATTGGCCTCACGAAGGAGAAAGCATCGCTCAAGCTTGGGGGAGGCTTAAGTCAATGTTATATTCATGCCCCAATCATGAGCTCTCAAGAGAAATGATTATTCAAAAAATTTATGCTCGACTTTCTAGTAACAATCGCACCATGCTTGATACTTCTTGTGCTGGCTCCTTTATGATGAAGACTATTGAATTCAAATGAGATTTATTGGAAAGAATTAAACGCAACTCTGAAGATTGGGACCTCGACAATGGTAAGGAGTCAGGTATGACACCTAGTTTTGATTGTGTTAAATCTTTTATGGATACCGATATTTTTTGTAAATTTAGCACTAAATATGGACTTGACTCTGAGATAGTAGCTTCTTTCTGTGAATCTTTTGCTGCTTATGTTGATCTCCCCAAGGAGAAGTGGTTTAAATATCATCCTCCCATAGAAGTAAAAGTAGATGCACCTATTAAAGTTGAAGAAAAGACTATCACGTATAATGATCCTATTGTTCCTACTTCTTATGTTGAGAAACCACCTTTCCCTGTTAGGATAAATGATCATGCTAAAGCTTCAACTGTAGTTCATAAAAGCAATATTAAAACATATACACCTCCTGAGCAAGTTAAAGTTGAACCTAATATTGCTATTGTTAAAGATCTCTTGTCTGATGATATAGATGGGCATGTTATTTATTTCTGTAATGAAACTGCCAGAATTGCTAAACCCCATGATAAAGATAAACCTAGACCTGTGGTGTGCATGCCTGTTATTTCTGTTAAAATAGGAGATCATTGTTATCATGGCTTATGTGATATGGGTGCTAGTGCTTGTGCAATACCTTATTCCTTATACCAAGAAGTTATGCATGATATTGCACCTGCTGAGATGGAAGGTATTGATGTCACAATTAAACTTGCCAATAGGGATACTATTTCACCAATGGGAACTGTTAGAGATGTTGAAGTCTTGTGTGGGAAAACTAAATATCCTGTTGATTTTCTTGTTCTTGGTTCCCCACAAGATAGCTTTTGCCCCATTATATTTGGTAGACCCTTCTTAAATACTGTTAGTGCTACCATAGATTGCAAAAGAGATGTTGTTACTATCGGTTTATATGATATGACTCATGAATTTAATTTTTCTAAATTTAGTAGACAACACCGAGAAGAGGAATTACCTAGTAAGGATGAAATTATTGGTCTTGCTTCTATTGCCATACCTCCTAGTGATCCTTTAGAACAATACTTGCTAGACCATGAAAATGACATGTTTATGAATGAAAGAAGGGAATTAGATGAAGTATTCTTTAAACAGGAACCTATTCTGAAAAACAATTTACCTGTGAAATCCTAGGGGGTCCTCCTCCACCCAAGGGTGATCCCGTGTTTGAGCTTAAACTGTTACCTGATACTCTTAAATATGCTTATCTTGATGAGAAAAGGATATATCCTGTTATTATTAGTGCTAACCTTTCAGAACATGAAGAAGAGAGATTATTGAAAACTCTGAAGAAGCATTGTGCTGCTATTGGGTATACTCTTGATGATCTTAAGGGCATTAGTCCCACTCTATGTCAACATAAAATTAATTTGGAAGAAGATGCTAAACTAGTTCGTGATCATCAACGCCGGCTGAATCCTAAAATGAAAGAAGTGGTAAGAAAGGAGATACTAAAGCTCCTTGAGGCAGGTATAATTTATCCCGTTGTTGATAGTCAATGGGTAAGCCCTGTCCATTGTGTCCCTAAGAAGGAAGGTATTACTGTTGTTCCTAATGATAAAGATGAATTTATTCCTCAAAGAATTATTACAGGTTATAGGATGGTAATTGATTTCCGCAAATTAAATAAGGCTACTAAAAAGGATCATTACCCCTTACCTTTTATCGATCAAATGCTAGAAATATTATCCAAACATACACATTTTTGCTTTCTAGATGGTTATTCTGGTTTCTCTCAAATACATGTGTCAGTCAAAGATCAATCAAAGACTACTTTTACATGCCCTTTTGGTACTTTTGCTTATAGACGTATGCCTTTTGGTTTATGTAATGCACCTGCTACCTTTCAAAGATGCATGATGGCTATATTCTATGACTTTTGTGAAAAGATTTGTGAGGTTTTCATGGATGACTTTTTCGTCTATGGATCTTCTTTTGATGATTGCTTGAGCAACCTTGATCAAGTTTTGCAGAGATGTGAAGAAACTAATCTTATCTTGAATTGGGAAAAGTGCCACTTTATGGTTAATGAAGGTATTGTCTTGGGGCATAAAGTTTCTGAAAGAGGTATTGAAGTTGATAAAGCTAAGGTTGATGCTATTGAAAAGATGCCATGTCCCGAGGACATCAAAGGTATAAGAAGCTTCCTTGGTCATGCCGGTTTTTATAGGAGGTTCATTAAGGACTTCTCAAAAAAATCTCGGCCTCTGACTAATTTATTACAAAAAGATATACCATTTGTCTTTGATGATGATTGTGTAGAAGCATTTGAAATACTTAAGAAAGCATTGATCTCTGAACCTATTGTTCAGCCACCTGATTGGAATTTACCCTTTGAAATTATGTGTGATGCTAGTGATTATGCTGTAGGTGCTGTTCTAGGACAAAGAGTTGATAAGAAACTAAATGTTATTCAATATGCTAGTAAAACCCTAGACAAAGCTCAAAGAAATTATGCTACTACTGAAAAAGAATTCTTAGCAGTTGTGTTTGCTTGTGATAAGTTTAGACCTTATATTGTTGATTCTAAAGTAACTATTCACACTGATCATGCTGCTATTAAATATCTTATGGAAAAGAAAGATGCTAAACCTCGACTTATTAGATGGGTTCTCTTGCTACAAGAATTTGATTTGCATATTGTTGATAGAAAAGGAGCTGAGAACCCCGTTGCAGACAACTTGTCTAGGTTAGAAAATGTGCTTGATGACCCACTACCTATTGATGATAGCTTTCCTGATGAGCAATTAAATGTCATAAATGCTTCTCATACTGCTCCATGGTATGCTGATTATGCTAATTACATTGTTGCTAAGTCTATGCCACCTAGTTCCACATACCAACAAAAGAAAAAGTTCTTCTATGATTTGAGGCATTACTTTTGGGATGACCCACATCTTTATAAAGAAGGAGTAGATGGTGTTATTAGATGCTGTGTACCTGAGCATGAACAGGAACAGATCCTACACAAGTGTCACTCTGAAGCTTATGGAGGACACCATGCTGGAGATAGAACTACACATAAGGTACTGCAATCTAGTTTTATTGGCCTACTCTCTTCAAGGATGCCCGTAAGTTTGTCTTATCTTGTGATGAATGTCAAAGAATTGGTAATATTAGTAGACGCCAATAAATGCCTATGAATTATTCACTTGTTATTGAACCATTTGATGTTTGGGGCTTTGACTATATGGGACCTTTTCCTTCCTCTAATGGTCATACACATATTTTAGTTGTTGTTGATTACGTTACTAAGTGGGTAGAAGCTATTCCAACTAGTAGTGCTGATCATAACACCTCTATTAAGATGCTTAAAGAAGTTATTTTTCCAAGATTTGGAGTCCCTAGATATTTAATGACTGATGGTGGTTCACATTTTATTCATGGTATTTTTCTATAAAATGCTTGCTAAATATGATGTTAATCATAGAATTGCATCTCCTTATCACCCTCAGTCTAGTGGTCAAGTAGAATTGAGTAATAGAGAACTCAAATTAATTTTGCAAAAGACTGTTAATAGGTCTAGAAAGAATTGGTCTTAGAAACTTAATGATGATTATGGGCCTATAGAACTGCATACAAAAATCCTATGGGTATGTCTTCATATAAAATGGTCTATGGAAAAGCATGTCACTTGCCTCTCGAACTAGAACACAAAGCTTATTGGGCTATTAAAGAACTTAATTACGATTTTAAACTTGCCGGTGAGAAGATGTTATTTGATATTAGCTCACTTGATGAATGGAGAACCCAAGCCTATGAAAATGCCAAGTTGTTTATAGAAAAAGTTAAAAGATGGCATGATAAAAGGATACAAATGCATGAGTTTAATGTAGGTGATTATGTATTGCTATACAACTCTCGTTTAAGATTTTTTGCAGGAAAACTTCTCTCAAAATGGGAAGGTCCTTATGTTATCGAGGAGGTCTACTGTTCCGGTGCCACAAAAATCAACAAATTCGAAGGCACAAATCCGAAGGTGGTGAACAGTCAAAGAATTAAACATTATATCTCAGGTAATCCCATAAATGTTGAAACCAATGTTATTGAAACCGTAACCCTGGAGGAATACATAAGGGACACTTTCCAGAACGTTTCAGACTCCGAAAAGGAATAGGTATGTGGTATGGTAAGTAAACCGACTCCAAAACAGTTTTTAAGGCAATATTTCTCCGTTTTGGAATATTTAGAAAAATAGAAAAATAAGCAGCAGTCCGGGAAGGACACGAGGGCTCCACGAGGGTGGAGGGTGCGCCCTACCCTACTGGGCGCGCCCCCCTACCTCGTGGGCACCTCGTGTGCTTTCCGGACTCCGTTTTCGTACACGACATGTATTTTGGTCGGTAAAAATTCATTATATAATCTCCCGGAGGTTTTGACTCACGTATCACGCAAAAATCTCCTGTCTTTGTTTCAAGTTGTTTTCTATCAGGGTTGTCAAGGCCAGGCACTATGTTGTCTCCCTCCTCCTCCAACCATGAGGGCAACGATGTTTGGCTAATGAAGATAGAGCTGAAGAGAGAAGAACCTATGGAGATCAACAAGGATGAAGGGATCAAGAAGGCCATGGAGGACCAAGTTCCAGCAACAGAAGAAACCCTTCAACTAGATCATAATCTTCTTACCCTAACAGAAATCGAAGCTTTCAAGATGATTGAGTTAGCTCGTATACAAAATAAGTATCTCACACGTGAAAATATTTTGTTGAAGGAGCATATCATTGCACTCAAGGGCATTATCCGCAAGTTAGAAGACCTCCTACGCTCGATGTGCGACTATCCATCATCAACAACTCCACCTTCTTCACCAACAAAGGAGACATAATCACATGGGTATGGGCACTCCACTTGGCAACTGCCAAGCTTGGGGGAGTGCCCCGGTATCGTATCACCATCACTTTATCTTTACCGTTTTTCTTAGTTCAATCCTTTTGGTAACATCTTGATCTAGTAGAATAAAAGTTATTAGTATGATCTAGTCGTGAGTTTTGCTTTATTATCCTTCTATGTAATCGAGTCCGTGAGCTATATAATAAAGATTAGTGTTGAGTCAAGGGCTTGATTATTTTGCCATGATCTTAGATGAATAAAAGAAAAGAGAAAGAAATAAAAAGAAACAAAGAGATCATATGAGTCTTATGGAGAGTAATGAGCTCACATAGAAAGAGTATGATGAATAAAAGTTGTTGAGGGTTGACAAACACAGTTTTGGTCATCGTTGCAATTAGTAATAAAGAAAGAGAGGTCTTCACATATAAATATACTATCTTGGACATCTTTTATGATTGTGAACACTCATTAAAATATGAAATGCTAAAGAGTTGACATTGGACAAGGAAGACAACATAATGGGTTATGTTTTCTTACATCTGAGATGAATTATATTGTCTTGGATCTTCCAACATGATGAGCTTGCCTTTCCCCCTCATGCTAGCCAAATTCATTGCACCAAGTAGAGATACTACTTGTGCTTCCAAATACCCTTAAACCAGTCTTGCCATAAGAGTCCACCATATCTAGCTATGGATTGAGAAAGATCCTTCAAGTAAGTTGTCATCGATGCAAGCAATAAAAATTGCTCTCTAAATATGTATGATTGATTGGTGTGGAGGAAATAAGCTTTATACGATCATGTGATATGGAAGTAATAAAAGCGACAGACTGCATAATAATGGTCCATATCACAAGTGGCAATATAAAGTCACGTTCTTTCGCATTAAGATTTTGTGCATCCAACCATAAAAGCGCATGACAACCTCTGCTTCCCTCTGCGAAGGGCCTATCTTTTACTTTTATCTCCTACATTGCATAAGAGTCATGGTGATCCTCACCCTTCCTTTTTACATTCTTTCCCTTGGCAAGAACAATATGTTGGAAAGATCCTGGTATATATGGCTAATTGGATGTGAGCTTTCATGAACTATTATTGTTGACATTACCCTTGAGGTAAAACGTTGGGATAAGCCCCTATCTTTCTCTGTGTCCGATTAAAACTCCATACCATAAGTATTGCGTGAGTGTCAGCAATTGTGAAAGATTATATGATAGTTCAGTATGTGGACTTGCTGAAAAGCTCTTATGCATTGACTCTTTCCTATGTTATGATAAATTGCAGTTGCTTCAATGACTGAGATTGTAGTTTGTTAGTTTTCAATGAAGTTTACGATTCATACTTGATATTGTGATTGAATTATTACTCTAGCATTAGAGATTATATGAAAATTAATTATATAAGTTGTTGTTCTAAGAATGATCATGATGCCCTCATGTCCGTATTTTATTTTTATCGACACCTCTATCTCTAAACATGTGGACATATTTTTCGATATCGGCTTTTCGCTTGAGGACAAGCGAGGTCTAAGCTTGGGGGAGTTGATATGTCCATTTTGCATCATGCTTTTATATCGATATTTATTGCATTATGGGCTGTTATTACACATTATGTCACAATACTTATGCGTATTCTCTCTCATTTCACAAGGTTTACATAAAGAGGGAGAATGCCGGCAGCTGGGATTCTGGGCTGGAAAAGGAGCAAATATTAGACACCTATTCTGCACAGCTCCAAAATTCCTGAAACTTCACGGAAGATGTTTTCCAAATATATAAAAAATATTGAGAGCAAGAACTTCACCAGGGGGGCCACACCCTGCCCGCGAGGGTGAGGGCGCACCCTACCCCCCTGGACGCGCCCCCCTACCTCATGGGCCCCCTGGTGGCCATCTGCTGCTATATGGAGTCTTTCGATGGGAAAAAAATAATAAGCCATCTTCTCGAACGAAACTCCGGCGCCACGAGGCGGAACCTTGGCGGAACCAATCTAGGGTTCTGGCGGAGCTGTTCTGCCGGGGAAACTTCCCTCCCGAAGTGGGAAATCATCGACATCGTCATCACCAACGCCCCTCTCATCGGGAGAGGGCAATCTCCATCAACATCTTCATCAGCACCATCTCATCTCAAAACCTAGTTCATCTCTTGTATCCAATTCTTGTCTCCAAGTCCGGGATTGGTACTAGTAGGTTGCTAGTAGTGTTAATTACTCCTTGTAGTTGATGCTAGTTGGTTTAATTGGTGGAAGATCATATGTCCAGATCCTATATGCATATTAATACCCCTCTAATTATGAACATGTTTATGCTTTGTGAGTAGTTACTTTTGTTCCTGAGGACATGGGAGAAGTCTGCTATTAGTAGTCATCTGAATTTGGTATTCGTTCGATATTTGATGAGACGTATGTTGTCTCTCCTCTAGTGGTCTTATGTGACCGTCGACTACATGACACTTCACCATTATTTGGGCCTAGAGAAAGGCATTGGGAAGTAATAAGTAGATGATGGGTTGCTAGAGTGACAGAAGCTTAAACCCTAGTTTATGTGTTGCTTCGTAAGGGCTGATTTGGATCCACATGTTTCATGCTATGGTTAGGTTTACCTTAATACTTTTGTTGTAGTTGTGGATGCTTGCAATAGAGGTTAATCATAAGTGGGATGCTTGTTCAAGTAAAAACAGCACCCAAGCACCGGTCCACCCACATATCAAGTTATCGAAGTATCGAACGCGAATCATATGAACGTGATGAAAACTAGCTTGACGATATTCCCATGTGTCCTCGGGAGCGCTTTTCCTATTATAAGTGTTTGTTCCGGCTTGTCCTTTGCTACAAAAAGGATTGGGCCACCTTGCTGCACTTTATTTACTTTTGTTACTTGTTGCTCGTTACAATTTATCTTATCACAAAACTATCTGTTACCACTTATTTCAGTACTTCCAGAGAATACCTTGCTGGAAACCGCTTATCATTTCCTTCTGCTCCTCGTTGGGTTCGACACTCTTACTTATCGAAAGGACTATGATAGATCCCCTATACTTGTGGGTCATCAAAGGGTTCGGTCCATGGAGCAATAACGGCCATGATTTCATGAGCAGAGGGTATTATTTTGGTATCTGAACCCCCGATGATATCTGTATTTTGTTCGGCTGCTGGGGGTGTTGTCAGGTCCGGACTGGTGTTTCCACTCTCATCCTGCCACACCACATATGGATTGAAGAGCCTTTCCACAAAGGTATTAGGCAGGATGGGGTCGCGCTTGGCACCCATTTGAGCAAGGATGTCTGCTGCCTGGTTACTGTCTTGAGTAACGTGATGAAACTCAACCCCTCGAACCGAGCCGATATTTTTAATACGGTGTTACAATATGCTGCCATTTTTGGATCTTTTGCATTGAACTCTCCATTCATATGGGATATTGCGAGGTTTGAATCACTGCGCACCTCTAGGCGTTGTATGCCCATCGAGACAGCCATGCGGAAACCTTATAGAAGTGCCTCGTACTCGGCTGCGTTATTGGAGTCTGTATACATGATTTTCAACATGTAGCGGACTGTGTCCCCCGTAGGGGATGTCAAGATGACACCAGCCCCAGTCTGGCTAGCATTTTAGAGCCGTCGAAGTACATGACCTAGTTGGAGTATGAACTATAATTGTGAATTTGAGAAATACTTGTGAACCAAATACAGGAGATTTTTGCGTGATACAGGAGTCAAAACCCCCGGGAGATTATATAATGAATTTTTACCGACCAAAATACGTGTCGTGTACGAAAACGGAGTCCGGAAAGCACATGCGGTCCCCACGAGGTAGGGGGCGCGCCCAGTAGGGTAGGGTGCGCCCTCCACCCTCGTGGAGCCCTCGTGTCCTTCCCACAAGTATTTGTCAAATTCACAATTATAGTTCATACTCCAACAATAGAAGAAACCCTTCAAGTGGATCATAATCTTCTTACCCCAACAGAAATCGAAGCTTTCAAGATGATTGAGTTAGCTCGTATACAAAATAAGTATCTCACACGTGAAAATATTTTGTTGAAGGAGCATATCATTGCACTCAAGGGCATTATCCTCAAGTTAGAAGACCTCCTACGCTCGATGTGCGACTATCCATCATCAACAACTCCACCTTCTTCACCAACAAAGGAGACATAATCACATGGGTATGGGCACTCCACTTGGCAACTGCCAAGCTTGGGGGAGTGCCCCGGTATCGTATCACCATCACTTTATCTTTACCATTTTTTTAGTTCGATCCTTTTGGTAACATCTTGATCTAGTAGAATAAAAGTTCTTAGTATGATCTAGTCGTGAGTTTTGCTTTATTATCCTTCTATGTAATCAAGTCCGTGAGCTATATAATAAAGATTAGTGTTCAGTCAAGGGCTTGATTATTTTGCCATGATCTTAGATGAATAAAAGAAAAGAGAAAGAAATAAAAAGAAACAAAGAGATCATATGAGTCTTATGGAGAGTAATGAGCTCACATAGAAAGAGTATGATGAATAAAAGTTGTTGAGGGTTGACAAACACAGTTTTGGTCATCGTTGCAATTAATAGGAAGTAATAAAGAAAGAGAGGTCTTCACATATAAATATACTATCTTGGACATCTTTTATGATTGTGAACACTCATTAAAATATGAAATGCTAAAGAGTTGACATTGGACAAGGAAGACAACATAATGGGTTATGTTTTCTTACATCTGAGATGAATTATATTGTCTTGGATCTTCCAACATGATGAGCTTGCCTTTCCCCCTCATGCTAGCCAAATTCATTGCACCAAGTAGAGATACTACTTGTGCTTCCAAATACCCTTAAACCAGTCTTGCCATAAGAGTCCACCATATCTAGCTATGGATTGAGAAAGATCCTTCAAGTAAGTTGTCATCGGTGCAAACAATAAAAATTGCTCTCTAAATATGTATGATTGATTGTGTGGAGGAAATAAGCTTTATACGATCGTGTGATATGGAAGTAATAAAAGCGACAGACTGCATAATAAAGGTCCATATCACATTTTTGGATCACTGCCACACCACATATGGATTGAAGAGCCTTTCCACAAAGGTATTAGGCAGGACGGGGTCGCGCTTGGCGCCCATTTGAGCAAGGATGTCTGTTGCCTGGTTACTGTCTCGAGTAACGTGATGAAACTCAAGCCCCTCGAACCGAGCCGATATTTTTAATATGGTGTTTCGATATGCCGCCATTTTTGGATCTTTTGCATTGAACTCTCCATTTATCTGGGATATTGCGAGGTTTGAATCACCGCGCACCTCTAGGCGTTGTATGCCCATCGAGACAGCCATGCGGAGACCATGTAGAAGTGCCTCGTACTCGGCTGCATTATTGGAGTCTGTATACATGATTTTCAGCACGTAGCGGACTGTGTCCCCCGTAGGGGATGTCAAGAGGACACCAGCCCCCAGTCTGGCTTGCATTTTAGAGCCGTCGAAGTACATGACCCAGTTGGAGTATGAACTATAATTGTGAATTTGAGAAATACTTGTGTTAAGGTTTCTACATATGGGATAGATTGGTATGAACTATAATTGCTTTGCATGATAATGTAGTTGACATCGTATTTGTGGCAAAGCCACCTTTCATCATTTTTTTATACATGTCGCTCTTGAGTCATTGCACATCCGGGTACACCACCGGAAGCATTCATATAGAGTCATATTTTGTTCTAGTATCGAGTTGTAATTTTTGAGTTGTAAGTAAATAAAATTGTGATGATCTTCATTTTTAGAGCATTGTCCCATGTGAGGAAAAAATAAATGTGGCCAAAGAAGCCAACAAAAAAAGAGAGAGGCCAAAGAAGCCAAAAAATAGAAAAAAGAGAGAAGGGGCAATGTTACTATCCTTTTTTCCACACTTGTGCTTCAAAGTAGCACCATGATCTTCACGATAGAGAGTCTCCTATGTTGTTACTTCCATAGGCTAGTGGGAATTTTTTATTACAGAACTTGGCTTGTATATTCCAACGATGGGCTTCCTCAAATTGCCCTAGGTCTTCATGAGCAAGCAAGTTGGATGCACACCCACTTACTTTTCTTTTTGAGCTTCCATACACTTATAGCTCTAGTGCATCCATTGCATGGCAATCCCTACTCACTCACATTGATATCTATTGATGGGCATCTCCATAGCCCGTTGATACGCCTAGTTGATCTAAGACTATCTCCTTATTTTTGTCTTCTCCACAACCACCATATTCTATTCCACTTATAGTGCTATGTCCATGGCTCACGCTCATGTATTGCGTGAAAGTTGAAAAAGTTTGAGAACATCAAAAGTATGAAACAATTGCTTGGCTTGTCATTGGGGTTATGCATGATTTGAATATTTTGTGTGATGAAGATGGAGCATAGCCAGATAATATGATTTTGTAGTGACAAGCTTTTTTTGGCCATGTTATTTTGAGAAGACATAATTGCCTTGTTAGTATGCTTGAAGTATTATTGTTTTTATGTCAATATTAAACTTTTGTTTTGAATCTTATGGATATGCTCATTCATGCCACAATAAAGAAAAATTACATGGATAAATATGTTAGGTAGCATTCCACATCAAAAATTCTGTTTTTATCATTTACCTACTCGAGGATGAGCAGGGATTAAGCTTGGGGATGCTTGATACGTCTCCAATGTATCTATAATTTTTTATTGTTCCATGCTATTATATTTTCTGTTCTGGATGTTTTATATGCATTAAAATAAGCTATTTTATATTATTTTTGTGACTAACCTATTAACCTAGAGCCCAGTGACAGTTTCTGTTTTTCCTTGTTTTTTAGCTTCGCGGAGAAGGAATACCAAACAGAGTCCAAACGGAATAAAATCTCCGCGATGATTTATCTTGGACCAGAAGACACCCAGGGGACTTGGAGATCAAGTCGGAAGAGCCACGAGGCGGCCACAAGGGGGGAGGGCGCGCCCAGGGTGGTATGGCGCGCCCCTGCCTTGTGGGCCCCCCGTGACTCTCCTGGCCTAATTCTTTCTCCTATATATTCGCAAACCACCAAAGGCATCCACTAAAACACTTTTCCACCGCCGCAACCTTCTGTACCCGTGAGATCCCATCCAGGGACCTTTTTCGGCACCCTGCCGGAGGGGGATTCAATCACGGAGGGCTTCTATGTCAACTTTATTGCCCTTCCGATGAAGCGTGAGTAGTTTACCTCAGACCTACGGGTCCATAGCTAGTAGCTAGATGGATTCTTCTCTCTCTTTGATTCTCAATACCATGTTCTCCTCGATGTTCTTGGAGATCTATCCGATGTAATATTCTTTTGCGGTGTGTTTGTCAAGATCTGATGAATTGTGGATTTATGATTAGCTTATCTATGAATATTATTTGAATCTTCTCTGAATTCTTATATGCATGATTTGATATCTTTGTAATTCTCTTCGAACTATCGGTTTGGTTTGGCCAACTAGATTCGTTTTTCTTGCAATGGGAGAAGTGCTTAGCTTTGGGTTCAATCTTGCGATGTCCTTTCCCAGTGATAGTAAGGGCAGCCATGCACGTATTGTATTGTTGCCATCGAGGATAAAAAGATGGGGTTTCATCATATTGCTTGAGTTAATTCCTCTACATCATGTCATCTTACTTAATGCGTTACTCTGTTCTTCATGAACTTAATTCTCTAGATGCAAGCAAGTGTCGATCGATGTGTGGAGTAATAGTAGTAGATCAGAATCGTTTCAGTCTACTTGACACCTACATGATGCCTATATTTCATAATCATTACCATAGATATCGTCATAACTTTGCGCTTTTCTATCAATTGCTCGATAGTAATTTGTTCGCCCACCATATTATTTGCTATCTTGAGTGAAGCCTCTAGTGAAACCTATGGCCCCCGGGTGTATTTTCGATCATATAAGTTTCCGATCTACTATATTAGTTTCTGGTCTACTATTTTGCAATCTTTTACTTTCTGATCTATAAACCAAAAATACCAAAAATATTTACTTTACTGTTTATCTATCTCTATCACATCTCACTTTTGCAAGTGACCGTGAAGGGATTGACAACCCCTTTATCACGTTGGGTGGAAGTTGTTTGATTGTTTGTGCAGGCTGCAGGGATTAGGTGATTTGTGCGTTATCTGCTAATGGATTGATACCTTGGTTGTCAAACTGAGGGAAATACTTATCTCTACTTTGCTACATCACCCTTCCCTCTTCAAGGGAAAAACCAACGCAAGCTCAAGAAGTAGTAGTCTACAAGGCGGGTACTGGTCCGGCCTCTGTCTCAACTGCATACTATGGGACGACTAATCCGAACCTAGACGACCCTATCAAGTCACCGATGCAAGTTCTTTAGGAGCTGGTCGCATCGTTGGCAACTCTCCTCGAGTCGCCCTTAATAGCAGAAAATCAGTAAGAGCATAATGTGGAGGTGGCTAAAATCCGTGAGTAGATTACTAAAGCTTAGGAGGACATCAACGCTGCGAGTACTCGCATGGTGCAGCTCAAACCCAGATCCATAATGAAGTAGAGGACCTAAGGGCAGAGGCATGGCGCTTGAGCCTCCATCAGCACGCTTCTGAGGAGTTACACACAAGACGTCATGAGACTTGCTTGTCCCCTGGCTTTCAGGAAAGACGTTTGTTCAATACGCCTGCACTAGGCACTGGGACAAGCACCCCCACAGGACCAGTAATACCCTGATTGAGCTGGGTCATACCTCAAGATTGCAATGGTGGGCCATGTCCGGCTCAGCCTCATCAGCCAGCACCACGCTTGCCGCCCGTTAGGATGACTCCGACTTGCTTCATGATGCCGGCGGGTCACTTCTCCTATTCTCCAACCCTGTTGACAACTTGATGGTGGTGACTGCTAATCTCGCAGTGCTTTCAATCATAGAGAATAGCCCGGTAGAGAGAGAGAGGCTCTGCACGCTATCGAACTGTTAAAAACTGCGGTCGCTCAACACGCGAATTATTCTTACAGTCAACAACACCTCTACTCCACCACGCATCAAAGTCGAAGTAGGAGCCGTCACGATGAGTCGCCGGTCGTCTCGAGCAACGCCCGACGGCAACGCGAGCACCAATGTGACCTGCCCGGGCAGGGGGCTTTTGACGCTCTAGAGATCGTTGATGCGGCTCAGACACGACGAGAGGCAAAGGCGGCCCACGCGGCGGTGTTGACACTAGATTTTGGCACGGTCAAGAACTTAATTAAGATGGTCTCAAATGGATAAGTGATATACACAAAAAAGTTCCATATTATCGAAATGAACATCTTTGAAGTTTGGGCCATCGCCATCCGTTCTCATCTCGAGGGCCGAAATGGTGCTCGAAGTACTAGGATTTGGGCACTCGGAGTACTATTTGGTGATTACGCCCCCAAGACGGCCTCATAAGGAAAACTGATCTACATGAATTGTCTTCGTCTCATCGAAACGGTCGATTTTGATTTAAAGTCGTCCCAATCCTAGTTCGTATGAAAAAGTTAGAGCTATCGGAATGCAGCCTTGTCAGGAGGCAAAATATGGCGCGCCCCACCGAACACACATGTCTGATGGGTAGCGTGAGCAATCAGATGTTCTGCACGACCGTTTTGGCCCAGAAGATGGCTTAGAATCAAAAAACATTCAACGGGAAATTTGTCCGTCTCGTCGAAATGAGTAAATATGCTTTTGGGAGCATTTTCATCTGAGGTCGTTTACTGACTCGGAAGCCTTTGTGTTCTACTCGTGCATATAACATCTATGCATGGACCTGGCTCGGATGCCACGGTTGGGGAACGCAGTAATTTCAAAAAAAATCCTATGCACACACAAGATCCATTTAGGTGATGCATAGCATTAGAGGGGAGAGTGTTGTCCACGTACCCTCGTAGACCGTAAGCGGAAGCGTTATGACAACGCGGTTGATGTAGTCGTACGTCTTCACGATCCGACCGATCCTAGCACCGAAGGTACGGCACCTCCGCGATCTACACACGTTCAGCTCGGTGACGTCCCACAATCTCTAGAACCAGCTGAGGTCGGGGGAGAGTTTCGTCAGCACAACGGCGTGTGACGGTGATGATGAAGTTACCGACGTAGGGCTTCTCCTAAGCACTACAACAATATGACCGAGGTGGAAATCTGTGGAGGGGGGCACCGCACACGGCTAAACAATCAACTTGTGTGTCTATGGGGTGCCCCTCCCCTTATATAAAGGAGGGGAGGAGGAGGGCCGGCCTCAAGCGGCGCGCCCAAAGGGAGGATTCCTACTCCTAGTAGGAGTAGGTTTCCCCTTTTCCTAATCCAAGTAGGAGAAGAAGGAAGGAGAGGGAGAGGGAGAAGGAAAGAGGGGGTGCCGCCCCCTCCTAGTCCAATTCGGACCAGCCCATGGGGGGCACGCGGCCACCCCTTGAGGCCCTTCTCTCTGTTCCCGTATGGCCCATTAAGGCCCACTACTTTCCCTAGCGAATTCTCGTAACTCTCCGGTACTCCGAAAAATACCCGAATCACTCAGAACCTTTCTGATGTCCGAATATAGACTTCCAATATATCGATCTTTACATCTCGACCATTTCGAGACTCCTCGTCATGTCCGTGATCTCATCCGGGACTCCTAACAACCTTCGGTACATCAAATCACATAACTCATAATACAAATCGTCATCGAACGTTAAGCATGCGGACCCTACAGGTTCGAGAACTATGTAGACATCACCGAGACCATCTCCGGTCAATAACCAATAGCGGAACTTGGATGCTCATATTGGCTCCTACATATTCTATGAAGATCTTTATCGGTCAAACCGCATAACAACATACGTTGTTCCCTTTGTCATCGGTATGTTACTTGCCCGAGATTCGATCGTCGATATCATCATACCTAGTTCAATATCGTCATCGACAAGTCTATTTACTCGTTCCGTGATGCAAAATCCCGCAACTAACTCATTAGTCACATTGCTTGCAAGGCTTATAGTGATGTGCATTGCCGAGAGGGCCCATAGGTACTTCTCCGACAATCGGAGTGACAAATCCTAATCTCGATCTATGCCAACTCAACAAACACCATCGGAGACACCTGTAGAGCATCTTTATAATCACCCAGTTATGTTGTGACGTTTGATAGCACACAAGGTGTTCCTCCGGTATTCGGGAGTTGCATAATCTCATAGTCAGAGGAACATGCATAAGTCATGATTAAAGCAATAGCAATAAAACTAAACAATCATTTGTGCTAAGCTAACGGATGGGTCTTGTCCAACACATCATTCTCTAATGATGTGATCCCTTTCATCAAATGACAGCACATGTCTATGGTCAGGAAACTTAACCATCTTTGATTAATAAGCTAGTCAAGTAGAGGCATACTAGGGACACTCTGTTTTGTCTATGTATTCACACATGTACTAAGTTTCCGGTTAGTACAATTCTAGCATGAATAATAAACATTTATCAAGATATAAGGAAATATAAATAAAAACTTTATTATTGCCTCTAGGGCATATTTCCTTCACGTGAATCCAAGCCTTTTCCTTGCACGGGAAGTCCAGCCACCTCTTATATACCTAAGGGGTGACGGCCGATTGAACAACACACAGGCGAACAAATCATCTACCACTTTTACCTTTACTTTTATCTCTCTCCCTTGTTCTTCTTCTTCCTCATTCTTCCTCGTTCTTCTTGTTGCAGGGCGGCGAATCTCGAGGCCCTATGGGCGATCAAGTCGACCTAGGGCAACCCATAGCTGTCGCGCGTCCAGACAGGGTCCCTCCCGGACGTGTGGGGTTTCGGGTCTACAAAAGCGCCCATCGGATTGCCTGGTGTCCTTCGACGTGAGCTACGGTGCATCACCCCTGGCGTCGAGGGTACATAGTGACATGTGCGTGTGCAAACAGGCGACTCATCAGTCACCTCCCATGACCCCCTTAGCCTCGCAAGGTGTTGGGTCAAGCATGCGAACCATCGGGATATCCTGCGTGGTACCGGCTCTGCGCGACAAGCGTATGCCTGAGGATTTCAAGGACCCTCGGAAGTTCTCTAATTACATGCCTAACCTCGAACCGGTGGCGTGGATTGAAAGTTATGAAATCTCTATGGACATGCTGGATGTCAGTGACGCGGTTTGCTCCAAGTACTTGACTATGATGCTGGAAGGGTTGGCTCGCACCTGGCTGAAGAACTTGCCCCCTAACTCCATCAACACTTGGGCAAAGTTGAAGGCACGTTTCACCAAACACTTCCAGGGAACTTGCGAGCGTCCTATGAGCATTGTTGATCTACAACACTGTGTCTAATGCGAGGGTGAGTCAGCTCATCATTGGTCTCACCGGGTTGCAGACATCATCCAGTCCTCGGATGGCATATTAGCAGCTCAAGTTGTTTTGATCCTGGAGAAAAACTACAATTTTGACCCCCTCATTCGGAAGCCCGGTCTACTAAAGCAGACAGTTACGGACATGGGCGAGCTCAAGGATGTCTTGACCCGGTATGCTGAGTCAGACACCACGAAGGATCCTAACCCGGAGGACAATCAGACTGGCAAGGGAAAGAAGAATGGTGGCGGCAACGGTCAGCGGCAGGGTAACTCGGGGTACAATGGCAACCATGGTGGACAGGGCAACAGTGATAAGCGCAAAAACCCAGAGGGCAGTTCAGATTTTGTTGCTAACACCAACACTGGTTTCAAGGGCTAGAGGTGGAATAATTCTGGGAGACCATTCAATGCCAATAAAGCCCGCAATTTTGAGGAAGCCCTTGAAGGGACTTGCCCCAAGCATAGTACTTCTGAGAAGTCGGCAAGCCACTCTTGGGAGAATTTCTATATCATGCAGCAGTTTAAAATAAAGCCTATCAGAATCACCAAGGTGGCGATGCTGGAAATCCAGGATAACCCGGCACTGGCGGCTCGGGATTCGGTTTCCCTAGGGCCGGTTCATCTGGTGGATATAATAGTCATGGCTGGTCTGGAGCTGGATATCAAGGGTCTGGAAATCATGGAGGTGGCAATCAGCATTCTGGCCAAGGTGGCAATCAACATCAGGACAACCAGACAGGTTTTCAGAGAAATACCAAGCCGTTAAAAAGTGGGCAGCATCATGTCTTTACCACTAGTACCTACAAGCGAGACAACACGATTCAGAAACGTGATGTTAATCTGGTTGAGCCGGCGGTTGCTCAGTATTTGAATTGGTCAGAGCAACTAGTGACTTGGAGTAGGGCTGATCACCCGCCACGGGTTGATAACCCCGGTGGCCTGGCTTTGGTGGTGGCGCCTCAAGTTGATGGATATAAGCTCACAATGGTATTGATGGATGGAGGAAGCAGCATCAACATCCTATATTATGACACCTTCGGGTGTATGAACTTGTCAGAAAAGCAACTCTCACCTTCTTCGAACATTTTTCACAGAATTTTCCCTGGAAAATCTGCATACCCCATCGGGCGGGGAAGAAGTAGCCCGGCTCCTAGCTGTCGGGTTCATCGTGGAAGTATTTCACCCTAAGTGGCTGGTGAAGGAAATATTCCCTAGAGGAAATAATAAAGTTGTTATTTATATTTCCTTATATCATGATAAATGTCTATTATTCATGCTAGAATTGTATTAATCGGAAACTTAGCACATGTGTGAATACATAGACAAACAGAGTGTCACTAGTATGCCTCTACTTGACTAGCTCATTAATCAAAGATGGTTAAGTTTCCTAGCCATGGACTAAGAGTTGTCATTTGATAAACGGGATCACATCATTAGAGAATGATGTGATCGACTTGACCCATCCGTTAGCTTAGCACTTTGATCATTTAATTTACTGCTATTGCTTTCTCCATAACTTATACATGTTCCTATGACTATGAGATTATGCAACTCCTGAATATCTGGGGAACACTTAGTGTGCTATAAAACGTCACGACGTAACTATAAAGATGCTCTACAGGTGTCTCTGATGGTGTTTGTTGAGTTGGCATAGATCGAGATTAGGATTTGTCACTCCGTGTATCGGAGAGGTATCTCTGGGCCCTCTCGGTAATGCACATCACTATAAGCCTTGCAAGCAATGTGACTAATGAGTAAGTTACGGAATGTTGCATTATGGAACGAGTAAAGAGACTTGATGGTAACAAGATTGAACTAGGAATTAAGATACCGACGATTGAATATCGGGCAAGTAACATACCGATGACAAAGGGAACAACGTATGTTGTTATGCGGTTTGACCAATAAAGATCTTCGTAGAATATGTAGGAACCAATATGAGCATCCAAGTTCCACTATTGGTTATTGATCGGAGATGAGTCTCGGTCATGTCTACATAGTTCTCGAACCCTTAGGGTCCGCACGCTTAACGTTCGGTGACGATCGGTATTATGAGTTTATGTGTTTTGATGTACCGAAGGTTGTTCGGAGTCCCGGATGAGATCACGAACATGACGAGAAGTCTCAAAATGGTCTAGACATAAAGATTGATATATTGGAAGGCTATGTTTGGACATCAGAATGGTTCCGGGTGAGTTCAGGCATTTACCGGAGTACCGGGGGGTTACCGGAACCCCCCGGTGAGTCAATGGGCCTTATTGGGCCCTAGTGGGAGATAAGAGGAGGCAGCCATGTGGAGGGCGCGCCCCCCAAGCACACTACGAATTGGGTGAGGGGGCGGCCCCCCTTTCCTTTCTCCCTGTCCCTATTCCTTCTTTACCTAGTGGGACTAGGAAAGGGGGGAGTCCTACTTGATGACCCACAAGTATAGGGGATCTATCGTAGTCCTTTCGATAATTAAGAGTGTCGAACCCAACGAGGAGCAAAAGGAAATGATAAGCGGTTTGCAGCAAGGTATTCTCTGCAAGTACTGAAATAAGTGGTAACAGATAGTTTTGTGATAAGATAAATTGTAACGAGCAACAAGTAACAAAAGTAAATAAAGTGCAGCAAGGTGGCCCAATCCTTTTTGTAGCAAAGGACAAGCCGGAACAAACACTTATAATAGGAAAAGCGCTCCCGAGGACACATGGGAATATCGTCAAGCTAGTTTTCATCACGTTCATATGATTCGCGTTCGATACTTCGATAACTTGATATGTGGGTGGACCGGTGCTTGGGTGCTATTTTTACTTGAACAAGCATCCCACTTATGATTAACCTGTATTGCAAGCATCCACAACTACAACAAAAGTATTAAGGTAAACCTAACCATAGCATGAAACATGTGGATCCAAATCAACCCTTACGAAGCAACACATAAACTAGGGTTTAAGCTTCTGTCACTCTAGCAACCCATCATCTACTTATTTGTGGTGACCCGACCCGAATGGATCAAGTCTACTGTGCTCCGGTGTCATCCCTGGATCAGTAATGCTGACACCACACAGTACATCGAAGGATTTATAGCAGAGTGGCAATCACGCACTTATTACATCGTTGTCTCAAAGAGAACTTATTACAATAAATATGGCTTAAGGCCATCTAATAACGATAACAGCGGAAGACTCGGAAGATAAATGGGTCCATCAACTCCAACGGCATCACTGAATATAGAACCACGACCTAAAAGCACCTTACTCGTCGTCTGAAAAGTCTGCAACATGAAAGTTGCAGCCTGAAAACGGGTCAGCACATGGAATATGCTGGCAAGGTAACAGATAGAGAGTAATGAAATGAAACAGCTATACTATATGCATATATGGCTGGTGGAAAGCTCTATTGTTACAGTTTTGCGTAAAGCCAGTTTTTCCCTACTGCAAAGGAATAAATTTATTTAACTATCATGGTGCTTGTTAAACATCGAGAATGGTTGACAGCATTCCGATCCCAATTAAGTGAACAATTAAAACCCAACAACATTAATTAGAAGTAACATGATGAGATTCACATGATATTCAAGTACTAGATACTCAAGTTGTCCATAACCGGGGACACGGCTAATCATGATTAGTTTGTACACTCTGCAGAGGTTTGCGCACTTTTCCCCACCAGACTCGATCGCCTCCGTTTGGTTTCTCGCACTACATGGTGTTTGAGAAGACGGATGACCGAGACACAGTCTTTCAGAAGCGCTAGCACCTTACATGTGGGTAGACCGTACCACCTAAAACCCCTACATCTGCTAGTCTACCCGTAAGAGTTCGCACGACTTAATAAACTATGCCAGAGCCCATAATGGCTTGTGGCTGCACACGGAAGTTTCTAGCATGAAAGATCTTATGATCCCTTTGAGCCTGGGTGGCGGTCCAAAATAAAACAGGCAAGTCCTGATAGACATCAGGTGCCTCAATCCACCCAGATGTGTGTTTAAGTTGCCACCTTAGGTAAACCATTAAATTATCAATCTCACATCTGTCATGGATATCACTCACCCAATCCACGTCTACTAGCATAGCATGGCATAATAAGCAAACGTAGAAGTAACTCCCAAAGGTTTCATAATAATAAAGGTAATAGGTACTACCTCATCTACTTCCCATCCCACAATTTAATTAGATCCTAAACATGCAATGTGAGAGGATTGATCTAATGCAATAAAACATGGGTTGTAGAAAAGGTATGATCAAAGTGTTACTTGCCTTGCTGATGATCCGCGAGACCTAGGGTTTCGAAGTAACAGGCGGAGCAATCCGGGTGATCTATCATAGACAAACAACAAGCACACAATAAGTACTCATCTAATGCACAGGTAAAACTCGAACAAAAGAACGAACCAGAAAGTTCAACTTAAGAACTCCGGTTGCAAAGAAAGAAAGAACCGAACAGACGACGAAAAAACAAACGGCGGAAGAAAACAACTCGGTTCTAGCAAGTTGGAACTAGGTCAAATCTTACCGAGGCAAAAACTTGTTTAAGTTGATTAGACGGAACGGCGGTTTCGAACGAAACACCAGGCGCTTGAATCACCTGATTCCGATAAACGAGCGGGAATAAAGACTAGAACGAAGATCGGATCTGAGATCGCGATCGCGGAATAAATCCGACGAAAAGAAAGAGACGAACGGTTAAACGAACGGGCGTCGTTAACCGGGAAAAATCAGTGATCATGTACGTTGGGACGAATGGTCCGAAAGAAGAACGAAAACCGATCTAGGGTTTCGGAAAACAAAACCGAAACAAAGAACCGGAAAAGAACCAGAAAAGAAAACGGAAAAGAATCGGAACGGTTTCTAAAATAAAACCGAACCGAGGCGAGGAAAAGAGAGAGGCGCGGCGCGGCTACCTCGACGAGGCTCCGACGAGGGGCTCCGGCGGCGGCGGGACAAGGGCGGCGGCGGCTAGGCGGCGACGGCGGCTAGGCGGCGGCGGCAGCTAGGGCGGCGGCGGCAGGCGGCGCGGCTGCGGCTGCAGCTGCTGCTGCTTGGGGCGGCGGTGGCTGCGGCTTGGGGTGGAGAGGGGGGTGGCTAGGTATTTATACTAGGAGGGGGGGTTTCTTGGGGGAGGGGGCAAGCAATAGGAGGGGGGGTTCAGCCTAGAGTCCTACTAGGACTCGGCCTAGGGCGGCGGCTGCGCCTGGGGCGCGCGGGGAAAGAGGCCGGCTGGGCCTGGCCGGCCGGCTGGGCCCTTGGCCCAGGCGGGGCGCTGCTCTTATTTTTTTTAAATAGTTCCTCGCGCAGAAAAACAAAGAAAAAAAAGAAACTAAACGAACTCCAAAAATTCTAAAGTAAATTTTCTTCGACTCCTAAAAATGAGCCGAACAAAATGAACTTTACTCCGGACCTAGAATTCAATTTTGGAAACACGCATTTTTCCCTATCCAAAAAAATGCAAATAAACTCCGGAAAAATCCAAAATTTGATTTATTTATTAAATCTTCATTTTTCCTAAATTTGGGAAAGTCATATTATTCCCTCTCTCATATGTTTGATATTTTTGGAAAAATAATTGAAGATGAAATAAAATAAATCAAATGATCCTCTTTTCAAAATTTGAGAAAACTCAAATATGAAAATAACGAAATCTCCAACTCTCTCCATGGGTCCTTGAGTTGCGTGAAATTTCTAGGATCAACCAAAATGCAAGAAAATATGGTATGCATGATGATCTAGTGTATAACATTCCAAATTGAAAATTTGGGATGTTACATTATTACTTCCCAATGCCTTCCTCTAGGCCCACATAATGGTGAAGTGTTATGTAGTCGATGTTCACATAACACCACTAGAGGCTAGACAACATACATCTTATCAAAATATCAAACGAATACCAAATTCACATGACTACTAATAGCAAGACTTCTCCCTTGTCCTCAGGAACAAACGTAATTACTCACAAAGCATATTCATGTTCATAATCAGAGGGATAATAATATCCATATAGGATCTGAAGATATGATCTTCCACCAAATAAACCAACTAGCATCAACTACAAGGAGTAATCAACACTACTAGCAACCTACTAGCACCAATCCCGGACTTTGAGACAAGAATTGGATACAAGAGATGAACTAGGGTTTGGAGATGAGATGGTGCTGGTGAAGATGTTGATGGAGATTGCCCTCTCCCGATGAGAGGAGCGTTGGTGATGACGATGGTGATGATTTCCCCCTCCCGGAGGGAAGTATCCCCGGCAGAACAGCTCTGCCGGAGCTCTAGATTGGTTCCGCCAAGGTTCCGCCTCGTGGCAGCGGAGTCTCGTCCCGAAAAATTCCTTCTGATTTTTTTCTCATCCAAAGACTTCATATAGGAGAAGATGGACGTCGGAGACCCACGAGGGGGCCCACGAGGTAGGGGCGCGCCCTAGGGGGGCACCCCCCACCCTCGTGAGCAGGGTGTGGCCCCCCTGGCCTTCATCTTTAGCGAGGATTTTTATTTATTTATTTTAAGATGTTCCGTGGAGTTTCAGGACTTTTGGAGTTGCGCAGAATAGGTCTCTAATATTTGCTCCTTTTCCAGCCCAGAATTCCAGCTGCCGGCATTCTCCCTCCTTATGTAAACCTTGTAAAATAAGAGAGAATAGCCATAAGTATTGTGACATAAAGTGAAATAACAGTCCATAATGCAATAAATATTGATATAAAAGCATGATGCAAAATGGACATATCAACTCCCCCAAGCTTAGACCTCGCTTGTCCTCAAGCGAAAAGCCGATAACAATAAATATGTCCTCATGTTTAGATGTAGAGGCGTCGATAAAAATAAAATACGTACATGAAGGCATCATGATTATTCTCATAATAGCAACATATATAGATTTTGTCATATGATTACTTATGTTCAAGTGATGATCTATTCGTAATGCAGAAGTATAAATCATAAACCTTATTGGGCTCCGACAAACTATAATCTCGGTCATTGCAGCAATTGCAATTTATCATAACATCGGAAAGAGTCTATGTCAGAGCTAAAAAGCAAGTCCACATACTCAACTATCATTTAGTCCTCCATAATTGCTAACACTCACGCAATACTTGTGGTTACGGAGTTTTAATCAGACACAAAGAAAGATAGGGGCTTATAGTTTTGCCCCACAACCTTTTACCTCAAGGGTAATGTCAACAATAATGGTTCATGCTCCCCTACATCCAATTAGATATATATATCATGTTCTTTCCAACATGCTGAGCTTGCCAAAGGATAAAATGAAAAAGAAAAGGTGAAGATCACCATGACTCTTGCATAAGGTAGAAGATAATAATAAAGGATAGGCCCTTCGTAGAAGGAAGCAGAGGTTGCCATGCGCTTTTATGGTTGGATGCATAAAATCTCAATGCGAAAGAACGTCACTTTATATTGCCCCTTGTGATATGAACCTTTATTATGCAGTCTGTCGCTTTTATTACTTCCACATCACAAGATCGTATAAAGCTTATTTCTCCCACACCGATCAATCATACATATTTAGAGCAATTTTTATTGCTTTGCACCGATGACAACTTACTTGAAGGATCTTACTCAATCCATAGGTAGATATGGTGGACTCTCGTGGCAAAAATGGTTTAAGGGTATTTGGAAGCACAAGTAGTATTTCTACTTGGTGCTGAGAATTTGGCTAGCATGAGGGGGGAAAGGCAAGCTCAACAAGTTAGAGGATCCATGACAACATACTTTATCTCAGATATAAGAAAGACATAACTCATTACGTTGTCTTCCTTGTCCAACATCAACCCTTTAGCATGTCATATTTTAATGAGTGCTCCCAATCATAAAAGATGTCAATGATAACATATCTATATGTGAAACCTCTCTTTCCTTATTACTTCCTATTAATTGCAATGATGACCAAAGCTATGTCTGCCAACTCCCAACAACTTTTAATCATCATACTCTTTCTATGTGAAGTCATTACTCTCAATAAGATCAATATGAACTTTTTGTTTCTTTTTATTCTTTTCTCTTTTCTTTTATTCACCCAAGATCATGGAAAAATAATCAAGCCCTTGACTCAATACTAATCTTTATTATATATAGCTCACGGACTTGATTACAAAAAGAGATCATAAAGCAAACTCAAAACTAGATCATGCCATAAACTTTATTCTACTAGATCAAGATACTACTAATAGGATCAAACTAAGAAAACGGTAAAGATAGGAGATGTGATTGTGATACGATACTGGGGCGCCTCCCCAAGCTTGGCAGTTGCCAAGGGGAGTGCCCATACCCATGTGATTATATCTCCTTTGTCGGTGAAGAAGGTGGAGGTGTTGTAGATGATGCGGGCCTTGCGTCCATATTCCAAGGCATAGGTTCTCCATCATAGAAAGATGATCGAGTCTCCGGTATCCTCAAATCTGCAGCCAAACTCATCCTTTTGATATATATTCATACTCACAGTTTTGGTTTTGCAGGTCATAGATTTGGGCTTGGAGGTGCTCGATCTTCTCATGAAGCTTGAAGATAGTCTCCCCGATGTTGTCAGCATCCAACTTGTGGTTGCTAGTGAACTCCGCGATCATCATGTGGTTAGAGTTGAGTCCATGTTCCACCATCCCTTGGCACTTGAAAACTTGTTGCTCCACTGCTTCAAGCCTCGTATCCATGCTTCCGGTCCTCTTTGGTCCCTCTTCATCGCGGATGTGCAGCAACCCATCACGCAACTCAATGGTTTGAGGGTGTCGCAGCACCTCCGCGAGGTAAGGGTTGATGACCTTCTCGAAGAACTTGTCCTTGGAGGCGCTTGGGGCCGTCATGATAACCTAGATCTGTCAGAAAAACAGCTCGAAACAAGAACAAAGGAGGTTTGCGTGATACGGGAGTCAAAACCTTCGGGAGGTTATATAATGAATTTTTACCGACCAAAATATGTATCGTGCAAGAAAACGGAGTCCGGAAGGCACACGAGGTGCTCACAAGGTAGGGGAGCGCGCCCAGAGAGGTAGGGCGCGCCCACGACCCTCGTGGGACCCTCGTGTCCTTCCCGGACTGCTACTTATTTTTCTATTTTTCTAAATATTCCAAAACGGAGAAATATTGCCTTAAAATTTGTTTTGGAGTCGGTTTACTTACCGTACCACATACCTATTCCTTTTCGGAGTCTGAAACATTCCGGAAAGTGTCCCTTATGTATTCCTCTGGGGTTACGGTTTCAATAATATTGGTTTCAACATTTATGGGATTACCTGAGATATAATGTTTGATTCTTTGACCGTTTACCACCTTCGGATTGGTGCCCTCAAAGTTGTTGATCTTTATGGCACCGGAACGATAGACCTCTTCGATAACGTAGGGGCCTTCCCATTTAGAGAGAAGTTTTCCTGCAAAAAATCTTAAACGAGAGTTGTATAGCAATACATAATCACCTACATTAAACTCACGCTTTTGTATCCTTTTCTCATGCCATCTTTTAACTTTTTCTTTAAACAACTTGGCATTTTCATAAGCTTGGGTTCTCCATTCATCAAGTGAGCTAATATCAAATAACCTCTTCTCACCGGCAAGTTTAAAATCATAGTTGAGCTCTTTAATAGCCCAATATGCCTTATGTTCTAGTTCGAGAGGTAAGTGGCATGCTTTTCCATAAACCATTTTATACGGGGACATACCCATAGGATTTTTGTATGCAGTTCTATAAGCCCATAATGCATCATCAAGTTTCTTGGACCAATTCTTTCTAGACCTATTAACAGTCTTTTGCAAAATTAATTTGAGCTCTCTATTGCTCAACTCTACTTGACCACTAGATTGTGGGTGATAAGGAGATGCAATTCTATGATTAACATCATATTTAGCAAGCATTTTACGGAAAGCACCATGAATAAAGTGTGAACCACCATCAGCCATTAAATATCTAGGGACTCCAAACCTCGGGAAAATAACTTCCTTAAGCATTTTAATAGAAGTGTTATGATCAGCACTACTAGTTGGAATAGCTTCTACCCACTTAGTAACGTAATCAACATCAACTAAAATATGAGTATATCCATTAGAGGCAAGAAAAGGTCCCATATAATCAAAGCCCCAAACATCAAACAGTTCAATAACAAGAGAATAATTCATAGGCATTTCTTGACGTCTACTAATATTACCAATTCTTTGACATTCATCACAAGACAAGACAAACTTACGGGCATCCTTGAAGAGAGTAGGCCAATAAAAACCAGATTGCAATACCTTATGTGCAGTTCTATCTCCAGCGTGGTGTCCTCCATAAGCCTCGGGGTGACACTTGCATAGAATCTATTCCTGTTCATGCTCAGGTACACAATGTCTAATAACACCATCTACTCCTTCTTTATAAAGATGTGGGTCATCCCAAAAGTAATGTCTCAAGTCATAGAAAAACTTTTTCTTTTGCTTGTATGTGAAGCTAGGTGGTATAAACTTAGCAACAATATAATTAGCATAATCAGCAGACCATGGAGTACTATGAGAAGTACTTATAACATTTCGTTGTTCATCAGGAAAGCTATCATTAATAGGTAGTGGGTCATCAAGAACATTCTCTAACCTAGACAAGTTGTTTGCAACGGGGTTCTCAGCTCCCTTTCTATCAACAATATGCAAATCAAATTCTTGTAGCAAGAGAAACCATCTAATAAGTCTAGGTTTAGCATCTTTCTTTTCCATAAGGTATTTAATAACAGCATGATCAGTATGAATAGTTACTTTAGAATCAACAATATAAGGTCTGAACTTATCACAAGCAAATACAACTGCTAAAAGCTCTTTTTCAGTAGTAGCATAATTTATTGAGCATTGTCTAGAGTCTTACTAGCATAATGAATAACATTCAATTTCTTATGAACTCTTTGCCCTAGAACAACACCTACAGCATAATCACTAGCATCACACATAATTTCAAAGGGTAAATTCCAATCAGGTGGCTGAACAACAGGTGCAGAGACTAATGCTTTCTTAAGTGTTTCAAATGCTTCTACACAATCATCATCAAAGACAAATGGTATAACTTTTTGCAATAAATTAGTCAGAGGCCGAGAAATTTTTGAGAAGTCCTTAATGAACATCCTGTAAAATCCGGCGTGACCAAGGAAACTTCTTATACCTTTGATGTCCTTGGGACATGGCATCTTTTCAATAGCATCGACCTTGGCTTTATCAACTTCAATACCTCTTTCAGAAACTTTGTGCCCCAAGACAATACCTTCATTAACCATAAAGTCGCACTTCTCCCAATTCATGACAAGATTAGTTTCTTCACATCTCTGCAAAACTCGATCAAGATTGCTCAAGCAATCATCAAAAGAGGAACCATAGACGGAAAAATCGTCCATGAAAACCTCAGAAATCTTTTCACAAAAGTCAGAGAATATAGCCATCATGCATCTTTGAAAGGTAGCAGGTGCATTACATAAACCAAAAGGCATACGTCTATAAGCGAAAGTACCAAAAGGGCATGTAAAAGTAGTCTTTGATTGATCTCTAGCCGACACAGGTATTTGAGAGAAACCAGAATAACCATGTAGAAAGCAATAGTGTGTATGTTTGCATAATCTTTCTAGCATTTGATCAATAAAAGGTAAGGGGTAATGATCTTTCTTAGTAGACTTATTTAATTTGCGGAAATCAATTACCATCCTATAACCTGTGATAATTCTTTATGGAATCAATTCATCTTTATCATTAGGAACAAAAGTAATACCTCCCTTCTTAGGGACACAATGGATAGGACTTACCCACTGACTATCAGCAATGGGATAGATTATACCTTCCTCCAGATGCTTGAGTATTTCTTTTCTTACCACTTCTTTCATTTTAGGATTCAGACATCGTTGAGGATCACGAACTGGTTTGGCATCTGCTTCCAAATTTATTTTATGTTGACATAGAGTGGGACTAACGCCCTTAAGATCATCAATAGCAGCACGATGCTTCTTCAGAGTTTTCTATAATCTTTCTTCTTCATGCTCTGAAAGGTTAGCACTAATAATAACAGGATATATCTTCTTTTCATCAAGATAAGCATATTTAAGATTATCAGGCAAAGGTTTAAGCTCAAATACGGGGTCACCCTTGGGTGGAAGAGGATCCCCTAAAATTTCAACAGGCAAATTGTGTTGCAGAATAGGTTCCTGTTTAAAGAATACTTCATCTATTTCCCTTCTTTCATTCATGAACATATCATTTTCATGGTCTAGCAAATAGTGTTCTAAAGGATCACTAGGAGGTACGGCAATAGAAGCAAGACCAATAATTTCATCCTTACTAGGTAATTCTTCCTCACAATGTTGTTTACTAAATTTAGAGAAATTAAACTCATGAACCATATCATCCAAGCCAATAGTAACCACATTCTTTTCGCAATCTATCCTAGCATTAACAGTGTTCAAGAAGGGTCTACCAAATATAATGGGACAAAAGCTATCTTGCGGAGAGGTAAGAACAAGAAAACCAGCAGGATATTTAGTTTTCCCACACAAGACTTCAACATCTCTAACAATTCCCATCGCTGAAATAGTATCTCTATTGGCAAGTTTAATTGTGACGTCAATATCTTCTAACTCAGCATGTGCAATTTCATGCTTGATTTCTTTATACAAGTCATAAGGTATAACACTATCACTAGCACCCATATCACATAAGCCATGATAACAATGATCTCCTATTTTAATAGAAATAACAGGTACGCCTACCACAGGTCTATGTTTATCTTTATCACAAGGTTTAGCAATTCTAGCAGTTTCACCTTCGAACTGAATAACATGTCCATCAATATTATCAGACAAGAGATCTTTAACAATAGCAATATTAGGTTCTACTTTAACTTGCTTAGGAGGTGTATAAGTTCTAATATTGCTTTTACGAACAACAGTTGAAGCTTTAGCATGATCCTTTATTCTAACAGGGAAAGGTGGTTTCTCAACATAAGAAGTAGGAACAATAGGATCATTATAAGTGAAAGTATTTTCTTCAACTTTAATAGGTGCAGCTACTTTTACTTCTATGGGAGGATGATATTTAAACCACTTCTCCTTAGGGAGATCAACATAAGTAGCAAAAGATTCACAGAAAGAAGCTACTATCTCAGAGTCAAGTCCATATTTAGTGCTAAACTTACGGAAAATATCGGTGTCCATAAAAGATTTAACACAATCAAACTTAGGTGTCATACCTGACTCCTTACCTTCATCGAGTCCTAATCTTCAGAGTTGCATTTAATTCTATCCAATAAATTTCATCTGAATTCAATAGTCTTCATCATAAAAGAGCCAGCACAAGAAGTGTCGAGCATGGTTTGATTATTATGAGAAAGCCGAGCATAAAAGCTTTGCATAATTATTTCTCTCGAGAGCTCATGATTGGGGCATGAATATAACATTGATTTAAGCCTCCCCCAAGCTTGAGCGATGCTTTCTCCTTCGCGAGGCCAGAAATTATATATATAATTGCGATCACGATGAACAAGATGCATAGGGTAATACTTTTAATGAAATTCCAACTTCAATCTTTTATAGTTCCATGATTTCATATCATCACATAGCCTATACCATATCAATGCGTCTCCCTTCAAAGATAAAGGGAAGACCTTCTTCTTAGCAACATCATCGGGTATGCCTGCAAGCTTAAATAATCCACAAACTTCATCCACATATATTAAGTGCTCATCAGGATGCTTTGTTCCATCTCCTGTAAAAGTGTTAGCTAGCAGTTTTTCCATCATACCCGAAGGAAATTCAAAAGGAGTTTCATTTTCAATAGGTTCAGTAGGTTGAGGAGCAACTCTTTGCTCTACTGCACGGGGTGAAGATACCCCGAACAAGCCCCTCAGAGAATTACTTTCCATAGTAGCAAGTGATAGTAAATTTCAGCACACTGTATAAATTTTTCCTTACCAAATTCCACCTACCAAAGGCGCTACACTCCCCGGCAACGGCACCAGAAAAGAGTCTTGATGACCCACAAGTATAGGGGATCTATCGTAGTCCTTTCGATAAGTAAGAGTGTCGAACCCAAGGAGGAGCAGAAGGAAATGATAAGCGGTTTTCAGCAAGGTATTCTCTGCAAGTACTGAAATAAGTGGTAACAGATAGTTTTGTGATAAGATAAATTGTAATGAGCAACAAGTAACAAAAGTAAATAAAGTGCAGCAAGGTGGCCCAATCCTTTTTGTAGCAAAGGACAAGCCGGAACAAACTCTTATAATAGGAAAAGCGCCCCCGAGGACACATGGGAATATCGTCAAGCTAGTTTTCATCAAGTTCATATGATTCGCGTTCGATACTTTGATAACTTGATATGTGGGTGGACCGGTGCTTGGGTGCTGTTCTTACTTGAACAAGCATCCCACTTATGATTAACCTCTATTGCAAGAATCCGCAACTACAACAAAAGTATTAAGGTAAACCTAACCATGGCATGAAACATGTGGATCCAAATCAGCCCCTTACGAAGCAACGCATAAACTAGAGTTTAAGCTTCTGTCACTCTAGCAACCCATCATCTACTTATTACTTCTCAATGCCTTCCTCTAGGCCCAAATAATGGTGAAGTTTTATGTAGTCGACGTTCACATAACACCACTAGAGGCTAGACAACATACATCTTATCAAAATATCAAACGAATACCAAATTCACATGACTACTAATAGCAAGACTTCTCCCTTGTCCTCAGGAACAAACATAATTACTCACAAAGCATATTCATGTTCATAATAAGAGGGGTAATAATATGCATATATGATCTGAACATATGATCTTCCACCAAATAAACCAACTAGCATCAACTACAAGGAGTAATCAACACTACTAGCAACCTACTAGCACCAATCCCGGACTTTGAGACATGAATTGGATACAAGAGATGAACTAGGGTTTGGAGATGAGATGGTGCTGGTGAAGATGTTGATGGAGATTGCCCTCTCCCGATGAGAGGAGCGTTGGTGATGACGATGGTGATGATTTCCCCCTCCTGGAGGGAAGTATCCCCGGCAGAACAGCTCTGCCGGAGCTCTAGATTGGTTCCACCAATGTTTCGCCTCATGGCGGCGGAGTATCATCCCGAAAAATTCCTTCTGATTTTTTTCTCATCAAAAGACTTCATATAGGAGAAGATGGACGTTGGAGACCCACCAGGGGGCCCACGAGGTAGGGGCGCACCCCCCACCCTCGTGAGCTGGGTGTGGGCCCCCTGGCCTTCATCTTTAGCGAGGATTTTTGTTTATTTATTTTAAGATGTTCCGTGGAGTTTCAGGACTTTTGGAGTTGCGCAGAATAGGTCTCTAATATTTTCTCCTTTTCTAGCCCAGAATTCCAGCTGCCGGCATTCTCCCTCCTTATGTAAACCTTGTAAAATAAGAGAGAGAATTGCCATAAGTATTGTGACATAAAGTGAAATAACAGTCCATAATGCAATAAATATCGATATAAAAGCATGATGCAAAATGGACGTATCACTACTCCTACAAGGAGGAGGACTCCTCCCCCCTTGGCGTGCCTAGAGGGCCGGCCGGCCTCCCCTCCCTCCTTTATATACGTCGGGGGGCACCCTAAAACACATCAAAGTTGATCTTAGCCATGTGCGGTGCCCCTCTCCCCAGATTTCCACCTCGGTCATATCGTTCCAGTGCTTAGGCGAAGCCCTACGCAAGTAGCTTCATCATCACTATCACGACACCGTCGTGTTGATGCAACCCTCCCTCGACCTCAGCTGGATCTAGAGTTCGTGGGACATCACCGAGCTGAACGTGTGCAGATCGCGGAGGTGCCATTCCTTCGATGCTAGGATCGGTCGGATCATGAAGACGTACGACTACATCAACCGCATTGCCATAACGCTTCCGCTTATGGTCTACGAGGGTACATGGAAAACACTCTCCCCTCTCGTTGCTATGCATCACCTAGATGGATCTTGCATGTGTGCAGGATTTTTTTTTGAAATTACTGCGTTCCCCAACAGTGGCATTCGAGCTAGGTCTATGCGTAGATGTTATATGCACGAGTAGAACACAAAGGAGTTGTGGGCGTGGGTATATACATATTGCTTGTCGTCACTAGTTGGTTCTTGATTCAGCGGTATTGTTGGATGAAGCGGCTCAGACCGACGTTACGCGTACACTTACGCGAGACTGGTTCTACCGATGTGCTTCGCACATAGGTGGCTAGTGGGTGTCTGTTTCTCCAACTTTAGTTGAATCGGATTCAATGAACAAGGTTCTTTCTGAAGATCAAAAAGAAATCACTATATCGCGTTGTGGTTTTTGATGCGTAGGTAAGAATGGTTCTTGCTCAGCCCGTAGGAGCCACGTAAAACTTGCAACAACAAAGTAGAGGACGTCTAACTTGTTTTTGCACGGCATGTTGTGATGTGATATGGTCAAGACATGATGCTAAATTTTATTGTATGAGATGATCATGTTTTGTAACAGAGTTATCGGCAACTGGCAGGACCCATATGGTTGTCGCTTTATTGTATGAAATACAATCGCCATGTAATTGCTTTACTTTATAACTAAACGGTAGCGATAGTTGTACAAGCAATAGTTGGCGAGACGACAACAATGCTTCGATGGAAGGTGTCAAGCCGGTGATGATGGTGATCATGAAGGTGCTTTGGAGATGGAGATCAAAGGCACAAGATGATGATGGCCATATCATATCACTTATATTTGATTGCATGTGATGTTTATCCTCTATGCATCTTATTTTGCTTAGTTCGGCGGTAGCAGTATAAGATGATCTCCCTGAGTATGCACCGTTGCTACAGTTCGCCGTGCCGGGACACCACGTGATGATCGGGTGTCATAAGCTCTACGTTCACATACAACGGGTACAAGCCAGTTTTGCACACGCAGAATACTCGGGTTAAACATGACGAGCCTAGCATATACATATATGGCCTCGGAACACTGAGACCGAAAGATCGAGCGTGAATCATATAGTAGATATGATCAACATACTGATGTTCACCATTGAAAACTACTCCATCTCACGTGATGATCAGACATGGTTTAGTTGATATGGATCAGGTGATCACTTAGATGATTAGAGGGATGTCTATCTAACTGGGAGTTCTTAAGTAATATGATTAATTGAACTTAAATTTTCATGAACTTAGTACCTCATAGTATTTTGCATGTTTACGTTGTTGTAGATAGATGGCCTGTGTTGTTGTTCCGTTGAATTTTAATGCGTTCCTAGAGAAAGCTAAGTTGAAAGATGATGGTAGCAATTACACGGACTGGGTCCGTAACTTGAGGATTATCCTCATTGTTGCACAGAAGAATTACATCATGGAAGCACGGCTAGGTGACAAATCCGTTGCAGGAGCAACACCAGATGTTATGAACGTCTGGCAGAGCAAAGCTGATGACTACTCGATAGTTCAGTGTGCCATGCTTTACGGCTTAGAACCAGGGCTTCAACGACATTTTGAATGTCATGGAGCATATGAGATGTTCCAGGAGTTGAAGTTAATATTTCAAGAAAATTCTCGGATTGAGAGATATGAAGTTTCCAATAAGTTCTACAGCTGCAAAATGGAGGAGAATAGTTCAGTCAGTGAACATATACTCAGAATGTCTGGGTACCACAACCACTTGACTCGGCTAGGAGTTAATCCTCCTGATGATAGTGTCATTGACAGAGTTCTTCAATCACTGCCACCAAGATACAAGAGCTTCGTGATGAACTATAATATGCAAGGGATGGATAAGACAATTCCTGAGCTCTTCGCAATGATAAAAGTTGTGAAGGTAGAAATCAAGAAGGAGCATCAAGTGTTGATAGTCAACAACACCACCAGTTTCAAGAAAAAAGGTAAAGGGAAGAAGGGGAACTTCAAGAAGAACGGCAAGCAAGTTGCTGCTCAAGTGAAGAAGCCCAAGGCTGGACCTAAGCCTGAGACTGAGTGCTTCTACTGCAAAGGGACTGATCATTGGAAGCAGAACTGCCCAAGTATTTGGCGGAGAAGAAGGATGGCAAAGTGAAAGGTATATTTGATATACATATTATTGATGTGTACCTTACTAATGCTCGCAGTAGCGCCTGGGAATTTGATACTGGTTATGTTGCTAATATTTGCAACTCGAAACAGGGGCTATGGATTAAGCGAAGATTGGCAAAGGACAGGTGACGATGCGCGTGGGAAATGGTTCCAAAGTCGATGTGATCGCTGTTGGCACGCTACCTCTACATCTACCTTCGGGATTAGTTTTAGACCTGAATAATTGTTATTTGGTGCCAGCGTTAAGCATGAACATTATATCTGGTTCTTGTTTGATGTGAGACGGTTATTCATTTAAATCAGAGAATAATGGTTTCTCTATTTATATGAATAATATCTTTTATGGTCATGCACCCATGATGAGTGGTCTATTTTTAACTAAATCTTGATAGTAGTGATACACATATTCAAAGTATTGAAGCCAAAAGATATAAGTTTAATAATGACAGTGCAACTTATTTGTGGCACCGCTGTTTAGGTCATATTGGTGTAAAGCGCATGAAGAAACTCCATGCTGATGGGCTTTTGGAATCACTTGATTATGAATCAGTTGATGCTTGCGAACCATGCCTCATGGGCAAGATGACCAAGACTCCGTTTTCCGGAACAATGGAGCGAGCAACAGACTTGTTGGAAATAATACATACCGATCTATGCGGTCCGATGAGTGTTGATGCTCGTGGCAGGTATCATTATTTTCTGACCTTCATAGATGATTTGAGCAGATATGGGTATATCTACTTGATGAAACATAAGTCTGAAACATTTGAAAAGTTCAAAGAATTTCAGAGTGAAGTGGAAAATCATCGTAACAAGAAAATAAAGTTTCTACGATCTGATCGTGGAGGAGAATATTTGACTTACGAGTTTGGTCTTCATTTGAAACAATGCGGAATAGTTTCGCAACTCACGCCACCCGGAACACCACAGCGTAATGGTGTGCTCGAACGTCATAATCGTACTTTATTAGATATGGTGCGATCTATGATGTCTCCTACTGATTTACCGCTATCATTTTGGGGTTATGCTTTAGAGACGGCTGCATTCACGTTAAATAGGGCACCTTCTAAATCCATTGAGACGACACCTTATGAACTCTGGTTTGGCAAGAAACCCAAGTTATCGTTTCTTGAAGTTTGGGGCTGCGATGCTTATGTGAAAAAGCTTCAACCTGGTAAGCTCGAACCCAAATCGGAGAAATGTGTCTTCATACGATACCCAAAGGAAACTGTTGGGTACACCTTCTATCACACATCCAAAGGCAAGATATTCGTTGCTAAGAATGGATCCTTTCTACAGAAGTAGTTTCTCTCGAAAGAAGTGAGTGGGAGGAAAGTAGAACTTGATGAGATAATTGTACCTACTCCCTTTTTGGAAAGTAGTTCATCACAGAAATCGGTTATAGTGATTCCTACACCAGTAAGTGAGGAAGCTAATGATGATGATCATGAAACTTATGATCAAGTTTCTACCGAACCTCGTAGGTCTACTAGAGTAAGATCCGCACAACAGTGGTACGGTAATCCTGTTCTGGAGGTCATGTTACTTGACCATGACGAGCCTACGAACTATGAGGAAGCGATGATGAGCCCGGATTCCGCAAAATGGCTTGAGGACATGAAATTTGAGAAGGGATCCATGTATGAGAACAAAGTGTGTACTTTGGTTGACTTGTCCGATGATCGGCAAGCCATAGAGAATAAATGTATCTTCAAGAAGAAGACTGACGCTGACGGTAATGTTACTGTCTACAAAGCTCGACTTGTTGCGAAAGGTTTTCGACAAGTTCAAGGAGTTGACTACGATGAGACCTTCTCACCCGTAGCCATGCTTAAGTCCGTCTGAATCATGTTAGCAACTGCCGCATTTTATAATTATGAAATTTGGCAAATGGATGTCAAAACTGCATTCCTAAATGGATATCTTAAAGAAGAGTTACATATGACGCAACCAGAAGGTTTTGTTGATCCGAAAGGTGCTAACAAAGTGTGCAAGCTCCAGCGATCCATTTATGGACTGGTGCAAGCCTCTCGAATTTGGAATATACGCTTTGATAGTGTGATCAAAGCATATGGTTTTATAAAGACTTTTGGAGAAGCCTGTATTTACAATAAAGTGAGTGGGAGCTCTGTAGCATTTCTGATATTATATCTGGATGACATATTGCTGATCGGAAATGATACTGAATTTCTGAATAGCGTAAAAGGAGACTTGAATAAGAATTTTTCAATGAAAGACCTTGGTGAAGCTGCTTATATATTGGGCATCAGGATCTATAGAGATAGATCAAGACGCTTAATTGGACTTTCACAAAGCACAAACCTTGATAAAGTTTTGAAGAATTTCAAAATGGATCAAGCAAATAAAGGGTTCTTGCCTATGTTACAAGGTGTGAAGTTGAATCAGACTCAATGCCCGACCACTGCAGAAGAAAGAGAGAAAATGAAAGTCATTCCCTATGCTTCAGCCATAGGTTCTATCATGTATGCAATGCTGTGTACCAGACCTGATGTGTGCCTTGCTATCAGTTTAGCAGGGTGGTACCAAAGTAATCCAGGAGTGGATCACTGGACAGCTGTCAAGAACATCCTGAAATACCTGAAAAGGACTAAGGATATGTTTCTCGTTCATGGAGGTGACAGGGAGCTCGTCATAAATGGTTATGTCGATGCAAGATTTGATACTGATCCGGATGACTCTAAGTCACAAACCGGATACGTATTTTTATTGAATGGTGGAGCTGTCAGCTGGTGCAATTCCAAGCAGAGCATCGCGGCGGGATCTACGTGTGAAGCGGAGTACGTAGCTGCTTCGGAAGCAGCAAATGAAGGAGTCTGGATGAAGGAATTCATATCCGATCTAGGTGTCATACCTAGTGCATCGGGTCCAATGAAAATCATTTGTGACAATACTGGGGCAATTGCCTTGGCAAAGGAATCCAGATTTCACAAGAAAACCAAGCACATCAAGAGACGCTTCAATTCCATCCGCGATCAAGTCAATGAGGGAGACATAGAGATTTTCAAGATACATACGGATCTAAATATTGCATACCCTTGACTAAGCCTCTCTCACGTGGAAAACATGATCAGCACCAAGACTACATGGGTGCTAGAATCATTACAATGTAATCTAGATTATTGACTCTAATGCAAGTAGGAGACTGAAGGAAATATGCCCTAGAGGCAATAATAAAGTTGTTATTTATATTTCCTTATATCATGATAAATGATTATTATTCATGCTAGAATTGTATTAACCGGAAACTTAGTACATGTGTGAACACATAGACAAGCAGAGTGTCACTAGTATGCCTCTACTTGACTAGCTCGTTAATCAAAGATGGTTAAGTTTCCTAGACATGGACAAAGAGTTGTCATTTGATGAACGGGATCACATCATTAGAGAATGATGTGATTGATTTGACCCATCTGTTAGCTTAGCACTTTGATCGTTTAGTTTACTGCTATTGCTTCCTCCATAACTTATACATGTTCCTATGACAATGAGATTATGCAACTCCCAAATACCGGAGGAACGCTTAGTGTTCTATCAAATGTCACAATGTAACTGGGTGACTATAAAGATGCTCTAGAGGTGTCTCCGATGGTGTTTGTTGAGTTGGCATAGATCGAGATTAGGATTGGTCCCTCTGTGTATCGGAGAGGTATCTCTGGGCCCTCTCGGTAATTCACATCACTATAAGCCTTGCAAGTAATGTGACTAATGAGTTAGTTACGGGATGTTGCATTACGGAACGAGTAAAGAGACTTGCTGGTAACAAGATTGAACTAGGTATCAAGATACCGACGATCGAATCTCGGGCAAGTAACATACCGATGACAAAGCGAACACCGTATGTTGTTATCAGTTTGACCGATAAAGATCTTCGTAGAATATGTAGGAACCAATATGAGCATCTAGGTTCCGCTATTGATTATTGATCAGAGATGAGTCTCGGTCATGTCTACATAGTTCTCGAACCCGTAGGGTCCGCATGCTTAACGTTCGATGATGATCGGTATTATGAGTTTATGTGTTTTGATGTACCGAAGATTGTTCGGAGTCCCGAATGAGATCACGAACATGACGAGGAGTCTCGAAATGGTCGAGACATAAAGGTCGTTATATTGGAAGGCTATGTTTGGACATCGGAATGGTTCCGTATGAGTTCGGGCATTTACCGGAGTACCGGGGGGTTACCGGAACCCCCCGGGGAGTCAAGGGGCCTTATTGGGCCCTTGTGGGAGACAAGAGGAGGCAGCAAGGTGGAGGGCGCGCCCCCGCAAGCCCAATCCGAATTGGGTGGGGGGCGGCCCCCCTTTCCTTTCTCCCTCTCCCTCTTCCTTCTTTTCCTAGTGGGACTAGGAAAGGGGGGAGTCCCACTCCTACTAGGAGGAGGACTCCTCCCCCCTTGGCGTGCCTAGAGGGCCAGCCGGCCTCCCACTCCCTCCTTTATATATGTCGGGGGGCACCCTAGAACACATCAAAGTTGATCTTAGCCATGTGCGATGCCCCCCTCCCCAGATTTCCACCTCGGTCATATCGTTGCAGTGCTTAGGGGAAGCCCTGCGTCGGTAGCTTCATCATCACCATCACCACACTGTCATGTTGACTGCTACCTCTTTTAGCACTGCGTTGGTTTTCCCTGAAGAGGAAGGGATGATGCAGCAAAGTAGTGTAAGTATTTCCCTCAGTTTTTGAGAACCAAGGTATCAATCTAGTAGGAGGCTACGCGCGAGTCCCTCGCACCTGCAAAAAACAAATAAATCCTCGCAACCAACGCAAATAGGGGTTGTCAATCCATATAGGGCCACTTACGAGAGTGAGATCTGATAGATATGATTAGATAATATTTTTGGTATTTTTATGATAAAGATACAAAGTAAAATAAAGGCAAAGTAAATGGGAAAGTAAATAACTAAGTAGTAGGAGATTGATATGATAAAGATAGACCCGGGGGCCATAGGTTTCACTAGTGGCTTCTCTCGAGAGCATAAGTATTCTACGGTGGGTGAACAAATTACTGTTGAGCAATTGATAGAATTGAGCATAGTTATGAGAAGATCTAGGTATGATCATGTATATAGGCATCACGTCCGAGACAAGTAGACCGACTCCTGCCTGCATCTACTACTATTACTCCACTCATCGACCGCTAGCCAGCATGCATCTAGAGTATTAAGTTAAAAACAGAGTAACGCCTTAAGCAAGATGACATGATGTAGAGGGATAGACTCATGCAATATGAAGAAAACCCCATCTTGTTATCCTCGATTGCAACAATACAATACGTGTCTTGCTGCCCTTACTATCACCGGGAAAGGACACCGCAAGATTGAACCCAATGCTAAGCACTTCTCCCATTGCAAGAAAGATCAATCTAATAGGCAAAGCAAACTGATAATTCGAAGAGACTTGCAAAGATAACCAATCATACATAAAAGAATTCAGAGAAGATTCAAATATTATTCATAGATAGACTTGATCATAAACCCACAATTCATCGGTCTCAACAAACACACCGCAAAAAGAAGATTACATCGAATAGATCTCCACAAGAGAGGCTGAGAACATTGTATTGAGATCCAAAAAGAGAGAAGAAGCCATCTAGCTACTAACTATGGACCCATAGGTCTGAAGTAAACTACTCACACTTCATCGGAGAGGCTATGGTGTTGATGTAGAAGCCCTCCATGATCGATGCCCCCTCCGGCGGAGCTCCGGAACAGGCCCCAAGATGGGATCTCGTGGATACAGAAAGTTACGGTGGTGGAATTAGGGTTTTGGCTCCTGTTCTGATCGTTTGGGGGTACGTGGATATATAGGAGGAAGAAGTACGTCGGTGGAGCAACAGGGGGCCCATGAGGGTGGAGGGCGCGCCTGGGGGGGCAGGCGCGCCCCCCTACCTCGTGGCCTCCTGTTAGTTGGCTTGACGTAGGGTCCAAGTCTCCTGAGTTGTATTCGGTGAGAAAATCACGTTCCCGAAGGTTTCATTCCATTTGGACTCCGTTTGATATTCCTTTTCTTCGAAACCCTAAAACAGGCAAAAAACAGCAATTCTGGGTTGGGCCTCCGGTTAATAGGTTAGTCCCAAAAATAATATAAAAGTGGATAATAAAGCCCAATAATGTCCAAAACAGTAGATAATATAGCATGGAGCAATCATAAATTATAGATACATTGGAGACGTATCAACCATCCCCAAGCTTAATTCCTGCTCGTCCTCGAGTAGGTAAATGATAAAAACAAATTTTTTAATGTGGAGTGCTACTTGGCTCAATTTTAATGTAATTCTTCTTAATTGTGGTATGAATATTCAGATTCGAAAGATTCAAGACAAAAGTTAATATTTACATAGAAAATAATAATACTTCAAGCATACTAACAAAGCAATTATGTCTTCTCAAAATAACATGGCTAAAGAAAGCTATCCCTACAAAATCATATAGTCTGGCTATGATCTATCTTCACCACACAAAATATTTAAATCATGCACAACCCCGATGACAAGCCAAACAATTGTTTCATACTTTTGATATTCTCAAACTTTTTCAATCTTCACGCAATACATGAGCGTGAGCCATGGATATAGCACTATAGGTGGAATAGAGTGGTGGTTGTGGAGAAGACAAAAAGGGGAATATAGTCTCACATCAACTAGGCGCATCAACGGGCTATGGAGATGCCCATCAATAGATATCAATGTGAGTGAGTAGGGATTGCCATGCAAGGGATGCACTAGAGCTATAAGTATATGAAAGCTTAAAAAGAAACTAAGTGGGTGTGCATTAGACTTGCTTGCTCATGAAGACCTAGGACAATTTTGAGGAAGCCCGTCATTGTTTCTATAATGGAAAATTCCCACTAGTATATGAAAGTGATAACATGAGAGACTCTCTACTATGAAGATCATGGTGCTACTTTGAAGCACAAGTGTGGTAAAAGGATAGTAACATTGTCCCTTCTCTCTTTTTCTCTCATCATTTTTTATTTGGGCCTTTTCTCTCTTTTTTATGGCCTCTTTTCTTTCTTTCTTTTTCGTCCGGAGTCTCATCCCGACTTGTGGGGGAATCATAGTCTCCATCATCCTTTCCTCACTTGGGACAATGCTCTAATAATGATGATCATCACACTTTTATTTTTCTTACAACTCAATAATTACAACTCAATACTTAGAACAAGATATGACTCTATATGAATGCCTCCAGCGGTGTGCCAGGATATGCAATGATGCATGAGTGAGAAGTATGAAATAATTATGAATGGTGGCTTTGCCACAAATACTATGTCAACTACATGATCATGCTAAGCAATATGACAATGATGGAGTGTGTCATGAACAGAACGGTGGAAATTTGCATGGCAATATATCTCGGAATGGCTATGGAAATGCCATAGTAGGTAGGTGTGGTGGCTGTTTTGAGGAAGGTATATGGTGGGTGTATGATACCGGCGAAAGGTGCACGGTATTAGAGAGGCTAGCAAAGGTGGAATGGTGAGAGTGCATATAATCCATGAACTCAACATTAGTCATAAAGAACTCATATACTTATTACAAAAATCTACAAGTTATCAAAGCAAAGTATTATGCGCATGCTCCTAGGGGGATAGATTGGTAGGAAAATACCATCGCTCGTCCCCGACCGCCACTCATAAGGAAGACAATCAATAAATAAATCATGCTCCGACTTCATCACATAACGGTTCACCATACGTGCATGCTACAGGAATCGCAAGCTTCAACACAAGTATTTCTCAAATTCACAACTACTCAACTAGCATGACTTTAATATCACCATCTCCATATCTCAAAACAATTATCAAATATCAAACTTCTCATAATATTCAACACACTCATAAGAGAGTTTTATTATTAATCTTGCATACCAAGCATATTAGGATTTTAAGCAAATTACCATGCTATTAAGACTCTCAAAATAATCTAAGTGAAGCATGAGAGATCAATAGTTTCTATAAAACAAATCCACCACCGTGCTCTAAAAGATATAAGTGAAGCACTAGAGCAAAATTATATAACTCAAAAGATATAAGCGAAGCACATAGAGTATTCTAACAAATTCCAAATGATGTATGGCTCTCTCAAAAGGTGTGTATATAAAGTAAGATTGTGGTAAACTAATAAGCAAAGACTCAAATAAATAAAGACGCTCCAAGCAAAACACATATCATGTGGTAAATAAAAATATAGCTCCAAGTAAAGTTACCGATAGAAGTAGACGAAAGAGGGGATGCCTTCCGGGGCATCCCCAAGCTTTGGATTTTAGGTGTCCTTAGATTATCTTGGGGGTGCCATGGGCATACCCAAGCTTAGGCTCTTGCCACTCCTTCTTCCATAATCCATCAAATCTTTACCCAAAACTTGAAAACTTCACAACACAAAACTTAAAGTAGAAAATCTCGTGAGCTCCGTTAGCGAAGAAAACAAAAGACCACTTCAAGGTACTGTAATGAACTCATTATTTATTTATATGGGTGTTATACCTATTGCATTCCAACTTCTGTATGGTTTATAAACTAATTTACTAGCCATAGATTCATCAAAATAAGAAAACAACAAACGCAAAACAGAACATGTCAAAAACAGAACAGTCTGTAGTAATCTGTAGCTAGCGCAAGATCTGGAACCCTAAAAATTCTAAAATAAATTTCTGGACGTGAGTAATTTATCTATTAATCATATTCAAAAATAATTAACTAAATATTACTTGCCAAATAAAAATTACAGCAGTTCTCGTGAGCACTAAAGTTTCTGTTTTTTACAGCAAGTTCAACAAGACTTTCCCCAAGTCTTCCCAACGGTTCTACTTGGCACAAACACTAATTAAACACACACAAAAACAACCAAACAGAGGCTAAATAATTTATTTATTACTAATCAGGAGCAAAAATCAAGGAATAAAAATAAAATTGGGTTGCCTCCCAACAAGCGCTGTCATTTAACGCCCCTAGCTAGGCATAACAAGCAAGAATATATCTAGGTATTGCCATCTTTGGTATGCAATTCTTCAATGAGGCATATACCATCTTTAGGAGTTCCTTTCTTTTTATTAATTATCAATCTTTTAGGCACAATATCAAAAAAATTATTTATAACAAATGGTTCCATAATGATAGCAAAAAGATTGGGATGAACACTTATAGATTTAAGATCCGCATTTTCCTTACTAGATGATTCACCCTTATTTTTAGGAACATACATAAGCTTGGCAACTTTAGTGGAGGAACTTGGAGTATTCTTTATGTAAGAAAAAGCGGTTCCCAAATTTGTAATAATATTCTCAAGTTTATCGATCCTAACGGAATCGTGATTTATTTTCTCATTAACTATGGGTTCCTTTTCTTTAATATCTTTCAAAGTAACTCCTACTTTAGGTCCATATTGAGAGATTCGGCTGTGGATCTTTTTATCCAAATTTTCAATTAACTCTATGGTAGCAACCTTATTTTCAATAATTTCAAGCCTTTGCATTACATGCTCCAAAGTTAATATAGTTCCATAAACCAAAAGAGGGGGGAGCCAAATAAATCTAACATAGCATTATAAGAACCAAAAGTATGGCTACCCAAAAAATTCCCTCCGGTAATAGTATCAAGAACATAACGGTGCAAGGAGTAATGCCCACATAAAAATTGCGAAGGACAATGGTAGTAGATTGCTTCCTAGAAGATTTATTTTGAGCATTGCAAATTCTATACCAAGCATCTTTTAGATTTTCACCCTCCCTTTGCTTAAAATTTAGAATTTCATTCTCAGGAGACAACAGAGAAGATAAGGGACTAGCCATAACGACAAGCAAGCAAACTAACACACAAGCAAACAAAAAGCAAGCGAACAAAAAGGGGCAAATAGAGAAAGAGAGGGAGGATAGAGAGAGAGAGAGGGCGAATAAAACGGCAAGGGTGAATTGGGGGAGAGGAAAACGAGAGGCAAATGGCAAATAATGTAATGCGGGAGATAAGGGTATGTGATGGGTACTTGGTATGTTGAATTTTGCGTAGACCTCCCCGGCAACGATGCCAGAAATCCTTCTTGCTACCTCTTTTAGCACTGCGTTGGTTTTCCCCGAAAAGGAAGGGCTGATGCAGCAAAGTAGCGTAAGTATTTCCCTCAGTTTTTGAGAACCAAGGTATCAATCCAGTGGGAGGCTACGCGCGAGTCCCTCGCACCTGCACAAAACAAATAAATCCTCGCAACCAACGCAAATAGGGGTTGTCAATCTCTATAGGGCCACTTACGAGAGTGAGATCTGATAGATATGATAAGATAATATTTTTGGTACTTTTATGATAAAGATACAAAGTAAAATAAAGGCAAAGTAAATGGCAAAGTAAATAACTAAGTAGTAGGAGATTGATATGATAAAGATAGACTCAGGGGCCATAGGTTTCACTAGTGTCTTCTCTCGAGAGCATAAGTATTCTACGGTTGATGAACAAATTACTATTGAGCAATTGACAGAATTGAGCATAGTTATGAGCATATCTAGGTATGATCATGTATATAGGGATCACATCCGAGACAAGTAGACCGACTCGTGCCTGCATCTACTACTATTACTCCACTCATCAACCTCTATCCAGCATGCATCTAGAGTATTAAGTTAAAAACAGAGTAACGCCTTAAGCAAGATGACATGATGTAGAGGGATAGACTCATGCAATATGAAGAAAACCCCATCTTGTTATCCTCGATGGCAACAATACAATACGTGCCTTGCTGCCCTTACTGTCACCGGGAAAGGACACCGCAAGATTGAACCCAAAGCTAAGCACTTCTCCCATTGCAAGAAACATCAATCTAGTAGGCCAAACCAAATTGATAATTCGAAGAGACTTGCAAAGATAACCAATCATACATAAAAGAATTCAGAGAAGATTCAAATATTATTCATAGATAGACTTGATCATAAACCCACAATTCATCGGTCTCAACAAACACACCGCAAAATGAAGATTACATCGAATAGACCTCCACAAGAGAGGGGGAGAACATTGTATTGAGATCCAAAAAGAGAGAAAAAGCCGTGTAGCTACTAACTATGGACCCGTAGGTCTGAAGTAAACTACTGACACTTCATCGGAGAGGCTATGGTGTTGATGTAGAAGCCCTCCGTGATCGATGCCCCCTCCGGCGGAGCTCCGAAACAGGCCCCAAGATGGGATCTCGTGGATATAGAAAGTTACGGCGGTGGAATTAGGGTTTTGGCTCTTGTTCTGATCGTTCAGGGGTACGTGGATATATATAGGAGGAAGAAGTACATCGGTGGAGCAATAGGGGGCCCACGAGGGTGGAGGGCGTGCCTGGGGGGGGCAGGCACGCCCCCCTACCTCGTGGCCTCCTGTTAGTTGGCTTGACGTAGGGTCCAAGTCTCCTGAGTTGTATTCGGTGAGAAAATCACGTTCCCGAAGGTTTCATTCCGTTTGGACTCCGTTTGATATTCCTTTTCTTCGAAACCCTAAAACAGGCAAAAAAACAGCAATTCTGGGTTGGGCCTCCGGTTAATAGGTTAGTCCCAAAAATAATATAAAAGTGGATAATAAAGCCCAATAATGTCCAAAACAGTAGATAATATAGCATGGAGCAATCAAAAATTATAGATACGTTGCAGACGTATCATTGACGCAACTCCCCCTCGACCTCAATTGGATCTAGAGTTTGTGGGATGTCACCGAGCTGAATGTGTGCAGATCACGGAGGTGTCGTACCTTCGGTTCTAGGATTGGTCGGATCGTGAAGACGTACGACTACATCAACCGCGTTGTCATAACGCTTCCGCTTATGGTCTACGAGGGTACGTGGACAAGAATCTCCCATCTTGTTGCTATGCATCACCTAGATGGATCTTACGTGTGCGTAGGATTTTTTTTGAAATTACTGTGTTCCCCAACAGTGGCATCCGAGCCAGGTCTATGCGTAGATGTTATATGCACGAGTAGAACACAAAGGAGTTGTGGGCATGGGTATATACATATTGCTTGCCGTCACTAGTGAATTCTTGATTCAGTGGTATTGTTGGATGAAGCGGCTCAGACCGACATTACGTGTACGCTTACGTGAGACTGGTTCTACTCACGTGCTTCGCACATAGGTGGCTAGTGGGTGTCTGTTTCTCCAACTTTAGTTGAATCGGATTCAATGAACATGGTTCTTTCTGAAGATCAAAAAGCAATCACTATACCGAGTTGTGGTTTTGATGCGTAGGTAAGAACGGTTCTTGCTCAGCCCATAGCAGCCACGTAAAACTGGCAACAACAAAGTAGAGGACGTCTAACTTGTTTTTGCAGGGCATGTTGTGATGTGATATGGTCAAGACAAGATGCTAAATTTTATTGTATGAGATTATCATGTTTTGTAACAGAGTTATCGGCAACTGGCAGGAGCCATATGGTTGTCGCTTTATTGTATGAAATGCAATCGCCATGTAATTGCTTTACTTTATCACTAAGCGGTAGCGATAGTTATAGAAGCAATAGTTGGCGACATGACAATGATGCTTCGATGGAAGGTGTCAAGCCGGTGACGATGGTGATCATGAAGGTGCTTTGGAGATGGAGATCAAAGGCACAAGATGATGATGGCCATATCATATCACTTATATTTTATTGCATGTGATGTTTATCATTTATGCATCTTATTTTGCTTAGTTCGGCGGTAGAATTATAAGATGATCTCCCTGAGTATGCACCGTTGCTACAGTTCGTCGTGCCAAGACACCACGTGATGACCGGGTGTGATAAGCTCTACGTTCACATACAATGGGTACAAGCCAGTTTTGCACATGCAGAATACTCGGGTTAAACTTGATGAGCCTAGCATATGCAGATATGGCCTCGGAACACTGAGACCGAAAGGTCGAGCGTGAATCATATAGTAGATATGATCAACATAGTGATGTTCACCATTGAAAACTACTCCATCTCACGTGATGATCGAACATGGTTTAGTTGATATGGATCACGTGATCACTTAGATGATTAGAGGGATGTCTATCTAATTGGGAGTTCTTAAGTAATATGATTAATTGAACTTTAATTTATCATGAACTTAGTACCTGATAGTATTTTGCATGTCTATGTTGTTGTAGATAGATGGCCCGTGTTGTTGTTCCATTGAATTTTAATGCGTTCCTAGAGAAAGCTAAGTTGAAAGATGATGGTAGCAATTACATGGACTGGGTCCGTAACTTGAGGATTATCCTCATTGTTGCACAGAAGAATTACGTCCTGGAAGCACCGCTACGTGACAAACCCGCTGCAGGAGCAAGACCAGATGTTATGAAAGTCTAGCAGAGCAATGGTGATGACTACTCGATAGTTCAGTGTGTCATGCTTTACGGCTTACAACCGGGGCTTCAACGACATTTTGAACGTCATGGAGCATATGAGATGTTCCAGGAGTTGAAGTTAATATTTCAAGCAAATGCCCGGATTGAGAGATATGAAGTCTCCAATAAGTTCTACAGCTGCAAAAAGGAGGAGAATAGTTTTGTCAGTGAACATATACTCAGAATGTATGGGTACCACAACCACTTGACTCAGCTAGGAGTTAATCTTCCTGATGATAGTGTCATTGACAGAGTTCTTCAATCACTGCCACCAAGATACAAGAGCTTCCTGATGAACTATAATATGCAGGGGATGGATAAGACAACTCCCAAGCAGTTCGCAATGCTAATGGCTATGAACGTAGAAATCAAGGAGCATCAAGTGTTGATAGTCAACAAGACCACCAGTTTCAAGAAAAAGGGTAAAGGGAAGACGGGGAACTTCAAGAAAAACGGCAAGCAAGTTGCTGCTCAAGTGAAGAAGCCCAAGCCTGGACCTAAGCCTAAGACTGAGTGCTTCTACTACAAAAGGACTGGTCACTTGAAGCGGAACTGTCCCAAGTATTTGGTGGAGAAGAAGGATGGCAAAGTGAAAGGTATATTTGATATACATGTTATTGATGTGTACCTTACTAATGCTCGCAGTAGCGCCTGGGTAATTGATACTGGTTCTGTTGCTAATATTTGCAACTCAAAACAGGGGCTACGGATTAAGCAAAGATTGGCTAAGGACGAGGTGATGATGCGTGTGGGAAATGGTTCCAAAGTCGATGTGATCGCCGTCGGCACGCTACCTCTACATCTACCTTCGGTAGTAGTTTTAGACTCGAATAATTGTTATTTGGTGCCAACGTTGAGCATGAACATTATATCTGGATCTTGTTTGATGTGAGACGGTTATTCATTCAAATCAGAGAATAATGGTTGTTCTATTTATATGGGTATTATCTTTTATGGCCATGCACCCTTGACGAGTGGTCTATTTTTACTAAATCTTGATAGTAGTGATACACATATTCATAGTATTGAAGCCAAAAGATATAAGTTTAATAATGATAGTGCAACTTATTTGTGGCACTGCCATTTAGGTCATATTGGTGTAAAGCGCATGAAGAAACTCCATGCTGATGGGCTTTTGGAATCACTTGATTATGAATCACTTGATGCTTGCAAACCATGCCTCATGGGCAAGATAACTAAGAATCTGTTCTCCGGAACAATGGAGCGAGCAACAGACTTGTTGGAAATTATACATGCTGATGTATGCGGTCCGATGAGTGATGTTGCTCACGGTGGGTATCGTTATTTTCTTACCTTCACAGATGATTTGAGCAGATATGGGTTTATCTACTTGATGAAACATAAGTCTGGAACATTTAAAAAGTTCAAAGAATTTTAGAGTGAAGTGGAAAATCATCGTAACAAGAAAATAAAGTTTCTATGATCTTATCGTGGAGGAGAATATTTGAGTTACGAGTTTGGTCTTCATTTGAAACAATGCGGAATAGTTTCGCAACTCACGCCACCTGGAACACCACGGCGTAATGGTGTGTCCGAACATCATAACCGCACTTTATTAGATATGGTGCGATCTATGATGTCTCTTACTGATTTACCGCTATCGTTTTGGGGTTATGCTTTAGAGATGGCTGCATTCATGTTAAGTAGGGCACCATCGAAATCCATTGAGACGACACCTTATGAACTGTGGTTTGGCAAGAAACCCAAGTCGTCGTTTCTTAAATTTGGGGCTGCGATGCTCATGTGAAAAAGCTTCAACCTGATAAGCTCAAACCCAAATCGGAGAAATGTGTCTTCATAGGATACCCAAAGGAGACTGTTGGGTACACCTTCTATCACAGATCCTAAGGCAAGATATTCGTTGCTAAGAATGGATCCTTTCTAGAGAAGGAGTTTCTCTCGAAAGAAGTGAGTGGGAGGAAAGTAGAACTTGACGAGGTAACTGTACCTAGTCCCTTATTGGAAAATAGTTCATCATAGAAATCGTTTCCAGTGATTCCTACACCAGTAAGTGAGGAAGCTAATGATGATGATCATCAAACTTATGATCAAGTTTCTACCGAACCTCGTAGGTCTACCAGGGTAAGATCCGCACAAGAGTGGTACGGTAATCCTGTTCTGGAGGTCATGTTACTTGACCATGAAGAGCCTACAAACTATGAGGAAGAGATGATGACCCCAGATTACACAAAATGGCTTGAGGCCATGAAATCTGAGAAGGGATCCATGTATGAGAACAAAGTGTGGACTTTGGTTGACTTGACCGATGATCGGCAAGCCATAGAGAATAAATGGATCTTCAAGAAGAAGACTGACGCTGACGGTAATGTTACTGTCTACAAAGCTCGACTTTTTGCGAAAGGTTTTCAACAAGTTCGAGGAGTTGACTACAAGGAGACCTTCTCACCTGTAGCGATGCTTAAGTCCGTCCGAATCATGTTAGCAACTGCCGCATTTTATTATTATGAAAGTTAGCAAATGGATGTCAAAACTGCATTCCTTAATGGATATCTTAAAGAAGAGTTGTATATGATGCAACCAGAAGGTTTTCTCGATCCAAAAGGTTCTAACAAAGTGTGCAAGCTCCATAGATCCATTTATGCACTAGTGCAAGCCTCTCGGAGTTGTAATATACGCTTTGATAGTGTGATCAAAGCATATGGTTTTATAAAGACTTTTGGAGAAGCCTGTATTACAAGAAAGTGAGTGGGAGCTCTGTAGCATTTCTGATATTATATGTGGATGACATATTGCTGATCAGAAATGATACTGAATTTCTGAATAGCGTAAAAGGAGACTTGAATAAGAATTTTTCAATGAAAGACCTTGGTGAAGCTGCTTATATATTGGGCATCAGGATCTATAGAGATAGATCAAGACGCTTAATTGGACTTTCACAAAGCACATACCTTGATAAAGTTTTGAAGAATTTCAAAATGGATCAAGCAAATAAAGGGTTCTTGCTTGTGTTACAAGGTGTGAAGTTGAATCAGATTCAATACCCGACCACTGCAGAAGAAAGAGAGAAAATGAAAGTCATTCCCTATGCTTCAGCCATAGGTTCTATCATGTATGCAATGCTGTGTACCAGACCTGATGTGTGCCTTGCTATCAGTTTAGCAGGGAGGTACCAAAGTAATCCAGGAGTGGATCACTTGACAGCTGTCAAGAACATCCTGCAATACCTGAAAAGGACTAAGGATATGTTTCTCGTTTATGGAGGTGACAAAGAGCTTGTCGTAAACAGTTATGTCGATGCAAGATTTGACACTGGTCTGAATGGTGCAATTGCCTTGGCAAAGGAATCCATATTTCACAAGAGAACCAAGCACATCAAGAGACGCTTCAATTCCATCCGTGATCAAGTCAAGGAGGGAGACATAGAGATTTGCAAGATACATACGGATCTAAATATTGCATACCCGTTGACTAAGCCTCTCTCACGAGCAAAACATGATCAGCACCAAGACTCCATGGGTGTTAGAATCATTACAATATAATCTAGATTATTAACTCTAGTGCAAGTGGGAGACTGAAGGAAATATGCCCTAGAGGCAATAATAAAGTTGTTATTTATATTTCCTTATATCATGATAAATGTTTATTATTCATGCTAGAATTGTATTAACCGGAAACTTAGTACATGTGTGAATACATAGACAAACAAAGTGTCACTAGTATGCCTCTACTTGACTAGCTCATTAAACAAAGATGGTTAAGTTTTCTAGCCATGGACAAAGAGTTGTCATTTGATGAATGGTATCACATCATTAGAGAATGATGTGATTGACTTGACCCATCCGTTAGCTTAGCACTTTGATCGTTTTGTTTACTGCTATTGCTTTCTCCATAACTTATACATGTTCCTATGACTATGAGATTATGCAACTCCCGAATACCGGAGGAACACTTTGTGTGCTATCAAACGTCACAACGTAACTGGGTGACTATAAAGATGCTCTACAGGTGTCTCCGATGGTGTTTGTTGAGTTGGCATAGATCGAGATTAGGATTTGTCACTCCGTGTATCGGAGAGGTATCTCTGGGCCCTCTCGGTAATGCACATCACTATAAGCCTTGCAAGCAATGTGACTAATGAGTTAGTTATGGGATGTTGCATAACGGAATGAGTAAAGAGACTTGCCGGTTACAAGATTGAACTAGGTATTAAGATACCAACGATCGAATCTCGGGCAAGTAACATACCGATGACAAAGGGAACAACGCATGTTGTTATGCGGTTTGACCGATAAAGATCTTCGTAGAATATGTAGGAACCAATATGAGCATCTAGGTTCCGCTATTGGTTATTGACCGGAGATGAGTCTCGGTCATGTCTACATAGTTCTCGAACTCGTAGGGTCCGCACACTTAACGTTCGGTGACGATCGATATTATGAGTTTATGTGTTTTGATGTACCGAAGGTTGTTCGGAGTCCCGGATGAGATCACGGACATGACAAGGAGTCTCAAAATGGTCGAGACATAAAGATCGATATATTCGAAGGCTATGTCTGGACATCGGAATGGTTCCGGGTGAGTTCGGGCATTTACCGTAGTACCGGGGGGTTACCGGAACCCTCGGGGAGTCAATGGGCCTTATTGGGCCCTAGTGGGAGAGAAGAGGAGGCAGGGAGGTGGAGGGCGCCCCCCAAGCGCAATCCGAATTGGGTGGGGGCGGCCCCCCTTTCCTTTCTCCCTCTCCCTCTTCCTTCTTTTCCTAGTGGGACTAGGAAAGGGGGAGTCCTACTCCTACTAGGAGGAGGACTCCACCCCCCTTGGCGTGCCTAGAGGGCCGGCCGGCCTCCCCCTCCCTCCTTTATATACGTCGGGGGCACCCTAGAACACATGAAAGTTGATATTAGCCATGTGCGATGTCCCCCTCCACAGATTTCCACCTCGGTCAGATTGTTGCAGTGCTTAGGCGAAGCCCTGCACCGGTAGCTTCATCAACACCGTCACCACACTGTCGTGTTGACGCAACTCTCCCTCGACCTCATCTGGATCTAGAGTTCGTTGTATGTCACCAAGCTGAACGTGTGCAGATCGTGCAGGTGCCATACCTTCGGTGCTAGGATCGATCGGATCGTGAAGACGTACGACTACATCAACCGTGTTGTCATAACGCTTCCGCTTACAGTCTATGAGGGTGCATGGACAACACTCTCCCCTCTCGTTGCTATGCATCACCTAGATGGATCTTGTGTGTGCGTAGGAATTGTTTTGAAATTACTGTGCTCCCCAACAGCTGGCCAATTCAGTACTTGTCCTCAAGAAGAAAGGCACTTGGCGTATGTGTGTTGATTACACATATCTCAACGTTCATGCTTATGTCGATAATATTGTCGTACAGTCTCGAAAGAAGGAAATGTTATTGGCAGATCTCAAGGAGACATTTGACAATCTTCAGGTGTACATGATGATGCTTAACCCAGCCAAATGTGTTTTTTGTGTTCCCACAGGCAAGTTGCTAGGATTCTTGGTGTCTGAACAAGGCATAGAGGCCAACCCAGATAAAATCAAAACAATGACCTCCATGGGTAAGCCGGCCAATATCAATGATGTGCAGCGCATGGCGGGTCGAATCGCCGCCTTAAGCAGGTTCATAAGCCGCTTGGGTGAGAAGGCCATTACTTTATACCAGATGCTGAAGAAAACATATAACTTCGTCTAGAGCGATGCTGGCAATGACGCTTTTGAAGCTCTCAAGAAACAGTTGGCTGAGCCACCCATTTTGGCCGCTCCTATTGACAAAGAGCCTATGCTCCTGTACATTGCTGCTAATAACAAAGCGGTAAGTGTTGCAGTTGTCATGGAGTGCAAGGAGGCTGGGAAAGAAATCATGTTCAACGACCAGTCTACTATGTCAGCGAGGTTTTGACGGAGTCCAAGAAGAGATATCCACATTGGCATAAACTGGTATCTACTTGGTGTCTTCATGGCTAGTTGCAAGCTGGAGCATTATTTCCAGGAACACCCCATCATTGTGGTCAGCTCTGCCCCATTGGGAGATATCATCCAGAACAACGAATCCACTGGTCAGATTGCTAAGTGGGCAATTGAGCTCGGGCCACATCATCTGAAATATGTGCCCTGGACAGCGATCAAGTCTCAAGCATTGGTGGACTTCATCAAAGATTGGACTGAACTTCAAGTCCCCAAAGAAAACCGGACAACACTTATTGGACTATTCACTTTGATGGTTCCAGGTAGTTGGAGGGCTCAGGGGCTGGAGTTATCTTATCTTCCCCATGAGGTGATAAACTTTTTACGTTCTAAGGATCATGTTTCCCTGTACCAACAATGCAGCTAAGTACGAAGCCCTCCTCCATGGTCTCCAAATGGCTAAGGAGATGAATCTTAGCTGGGTCAGATGCTTGGGCAACTCAGATTTGGTTACTCAGCAAGTTTCTAGAAAATGGGACTCCAGGGATCCCCTCATGGCGGCTTATCAGCAGGCGGTGACTAACAGTGCAGGTCACTTCAAGGGTTATCAAGCGGGCCACATTGACAGGCGGTTAAACGAGGCGGCTTATGCATTGTCATGTCTTGGCTCTTAGCGTAAGCCGGTGCCCTCCAATGTTTTCCTTGATGTCCTTCATAATCCTTCTATCAAATTGCCATCCGAGGAAGACCTGGCTATACCTGACCCAGAGGCATAGTTGGTAGCAGCTCTTCGTGCCACCCCAGACTAGATGGTTCCTTATTTGGCCTATCTAACACAAGGCGAGCACCCTGAGGATGAACTTATTGTTCGTCAGATCGTCTGTCGTTCCAAGTTGATGACTATTGTCCATGGCGAGTTACACATAAGAAGCATCACTGGTGTTTTTCTATGCTGCATCTCCCATGATGAGGGCTGAGAGATCCTCAAAGAGATCCACTCCGGTGATTGTGTTCATCTTGCCGGCTTAAGATCCTCATTTGCGAAGGTGTTTCGACACGGTTTTTATTGGCTCACAGCTCATGCAAATGCTGAGGATATCATGCGTAGATGTGATGGATGTCAGAAGTTTGCATGTCAGGCTCATGTACCGGCTCAGGTGTTGGGATCTACGGTAGGGTGCATCGACTGCAAATTAAAATTTCCTACGCGCAGAACAACCAAGAACATGCTACGGGAGATGGATCACAGTTCGTTACCACTAGACGCGCAGTGCCGTGCAGCGGAAGAAGAGTTGGGGCAGCGCGTCCGCGTAGATCGTCTCCTCCTCGTCCGATCTCCCTCATACAACCGGTGGCCGGTTCCCACGTACAGGTTCGCCGGAGCGGCGCAAGTGCACCGCCTCTAATGGTATTCGCGCATGCAGGAGGAACGTCGTGCGGCGGACTGCTAGGTCCGATCACACAACCGGCGGCGGGTGGAGGTGTCTATTCGCAACACATGCAAACCCTAGTGACAGCGCCGAAGCGATCAACCATGTGAGTGTGTGGCACCTCCACTATATATAGGCGTCCATCACAGGCTCAACACTTGGGCCTCGCACGGACCCTAAAGCCCATAAGTCTACTCGGGCACAATCCGAATACAGTTCGGATCACATCCGACCAGTGTCCTCGGATCCGACCTCATAGGTTCCTTCCCTTAAGCGCGCGACCCCTTAGGTTCAAGTCGGCTTGGTCGATCCGAACTGCACGTTTGGTAGCGGCCTCTAGCAAGGCATGTCGAACACCAAGTAGACTATGAAGCTGGTTAGCGAACCTGTACATCACACTTCCATTCCTTTTGCCACACGATATATGTTGTCGAGCTCAAGGCGAGTCTGTCATCCTTGTGCTAGCCCGACCTCTTTCTCGTTCTCGTGATGTCGACCACAAACCAGATTATCTCATAATCCTTGTCACATGGCCAAGCTTACCCTGGTTGGATCACACGAGGGGCCTAGAGTATATCTCTCCTGATCGGAGGGGAAAATCCCATCTTGCTCGACCACGTCTCGCAGCATGGTTCTGGACAAACCCGAAACCTACCTTTATAACTACCCAGTTACGGAGTAGCGTTTGGTCGGCCCAAAGCAAGTCTGTCACCATCCCGAGTACATGCGTCAGCTCAGGTCTTAGGACATAGAACATATGTTGTACTAGAGACTCACAGATGACATATCGTTGCGTCTCATAATTGGGTCTGACCGACTTGGACCTTATCTCGACTCGGATCCGACTACGTCGAATCTGACCAGATCCTTCCAAGTCCATATTATCCGGTTAGAATCCAATGCTCCATGGCTAGTGAGACCAAGCCATCGACCGTGTCATATGCTAGTCTAGTTGGTTGCGCGTCCACACAGCCCTTTCGACTAGGGACCTTTTAGGACAGTCATCATACAATGCATAGTCCCACAAACAAGTCACATACTTGCTGATACACATCATTGATAATGTCCAAGGACTATCTTTATTCATAAACACATAGGAAATATCATCATACATGATTGCCTCTAGGGCATATCTCCAACATCAGGAACTTCAGATGATTCCCATCACTTGGCCTTTTGCAGTATGGGAACTTGATATGGTTGGTCCGTTCAAACGGACTAAAGACAAGAAAATTCATATTCTTGTGGTTGTTGATAAATTCACCAAATGGGTTGAAGTAGAGCCTATCAGTAATTGCGACACAGAAAGAATAGTCAAGTTCATGAAGAAGTTGATCTTTCGCTTTGGTTATCCGCATAGCATTATCACTGATAATATCACTAATTTGTTGAAAGGATCCACGAAGAAGTTTTGTCAGCAAGAACACATCGGGCTTGACACGGCCTCTGTGGCACACCCTCAATCCAATGGCTAGACAAAACATGCTAACCAGGAGATTTTACGAGGTATCAAGCCTAGACTTATGGTTCCTCTTGAGCGTACTCCAGGCTATTGGGTTGAAGAGCTTCCTTCTGTCTTTTGGAGCATACGAACCACCCCCAATAGACCAACTGGTTATACACCTTTCTTCATGGTTTATGGTGCTGAAGCAGTGCTCCCAAGCAATATTCGTCACGATTCCCCTAGAGTGGCGGCCTATGTTGAAGAACATAATGACAAGGCTCGACAGGATTCCCTTGATGCTCTAGAGGAGGAACGCGACTTTGCATCATCAAGATAAGAAATCTATCAACAAGACCTATGTCGCTATCACAGTCGCAGAGTTCGTAGCCATACTTTCTAGGAGGGCGACTTAGTGCTCCAATTGATTCAAGATCAAACCGGTATGCATAAGCTTTCACCTCCTTGGGAAGGGCCTTTTGTCATCAGCAAGAACCTCAACAACAGGTCATATTATCTGATTGACATACGTGAACACAAGAAGTCACGTACATCTGAGGAGGAGACAGGCCTTGGAATATCACTCATTTTTGTCCTTACTATACTTAGGCCACAGGCTCCAACTTTTGTACATACCTATGTATATATATACCTTTTATGATCAATGTTAATAAAGTTGGCATCCCTAAAACTTGGGGTGTAACACCCCAGATGTAATTTACCTTATATGTATCTCAACTCTTGCCGTTTCCGGCGCTAAGTTATTTTATTTTCCTCGGGTTCGGGTTTTTGTCTCCGTGTGTTGTTGCCTTTGTCATGCATCTTATATCATGTCATCATGTGCATTGCATTTGCATACGTGTTTGTCTCATGCATCCGAGCATTTTCCCCGTTGTCCGTTTTGCATTCCGGCGCTCCTATCTCCTCTGGTGCCCCTTTCTACCTCTTTTCGTGTGTGGGGGTTAAACATTTCCGGATAGGACCGAGACTTGCCATGCGGACTTGGTTTACTACCGGTAGACCGCCTGTCAAGTTTCATGCCATTTGGACTTTGTTTGATACTCCAACAGTTAACCGAGGGACCGAGATGGCCTCGTTTGTGTTGCATCCCAACACCCTTCAAATTTGGCCCAAACCCCACCAAAACCTCTTCCATCACCTAGAGTGTTCGATCATGATCGCGTGGCCGAAAACCGCACCTCATTTGGAGCTTCCTAGCTCGCTCTACCTCTATAAATAGATCCCCCATGAAAAATCCCGGATCCCCTCCTTCCAAACCCTAGGTTTTTCCCTCGCGCCGCGTCGGACGTGTCCGATTCTGGCCGGACACGTCCGATCTGCTTCCCCGCCGCCACGTGTCGCACCGCGACTCGCCCGCGCGCCGCCCCACATCGCCGGCCCGGAGAGCCCAGGGAGGGCCCTCCCGGCCCTCGCGCACCCGCCACCGCCATCCCTCGCCCGCGGATCCAGCCGCCCGCGCCCGCCGTCTTCATCCTTGCGGCTGGCCGCTCGAGCAACCCGGCGCCGCCGCGCGCCATCGTCGACGACGGCCACCGCCGCCGCCTCACCGGACGGTGCCGCCCCGGTCCGGCCGCCCCGCGCCGCTGCGACCTCACAGCCGTCCTCCTCCGCAGGCGCCGCGCCACCCGGCCCCTCTCCTTCCTCCTCCTCGGAACGCGTCAAGCTCCGGTGAACAGTGCACGAGCCAGATCTGGGAGTTCTAGGGTTGACTTTCCCCCTCTCCCCTTATTTTTTTTGCAAACTTCATCATGTCGTAACTCTGCATCCGTAGCTCTGATTTGCGCGTGTAGCATATCAGAATGTTCATCTAAAACAGTACATGATTTCATATCATTGCATCATTTTCATTTCAGCTAATCTGGATGCCCGAAATGTTGTTGGAAATGGGCTATGTGATAATTTTGGCAGATCTGTTTCATCAAATAGCTTTTTGTCATTTTTGCCATGATTAATGTGTGCATGCTATGCCCCTGAGCTCTACATGAGTTTTGTTACATGCCATGCCATCTTTACAGAGGTGCTTACCATGTATTTTTGTGATATGTTTGGTGACTAGCACAAGCTTGCAAAGTAGTGTAATCGGTAATGCTGATTTCAGGGACTTAGAATTTCACTAAGTCCTTGTTCTGTTTTTGTCGGTATGCCATATGTTCATGTTGTTTCCTAGTGATCCGTGCCTCTTTTGAGGATGATAAGTAAGGATGTTTTGTTAACACTGTGGCGCTCTATCCATCCATGTCTTTTTTTGCATTTATGGAGCAACCTAGCTTGAGTCAATCGAGCTCTACGTTTGCTATTTCGTAAATCCTGGCAGATTGTTGACTTGTTAGCGATTTTGCCGAGGATGTTGCTATTGATCCGTGCATGCTATGATGTTGTTCTTGCCATGTCTAGCTTCTATGCCATGTATTCTTGTGGGTGTATGCTTAGTTTGTCATGCCATGCTCTGTAGTGAGTGCTTCGAGCTCGCAAACATGCCTACTCGTTAACTGATTTGCATACTTCAGTTTTTCACTAAGTCTGAGATCTGATTATGTTTTTTCCATGTTCACATGCTTGCAATTGTATTTTCTGATTCCTTTTGGCTCAAGGTCACTAAGGGACTTTTGTTAAGTGCTTTGAGTAGCTTCGTGTCATGCCTTGCTTTTCCATGTTAAGTGCCTGTAGCATATAGTTTTCATGCTCTAAAGTGGGCTTCCTGATGATAAATTCCAGACTTGTGTTAATTTCACTAAGTCTGAAACCTGTTATCATTTGCATTTTTGCCATGCTAGTTTGAACCTGTTAATTGATGATTTAGCCATAGATCAGTGTTCATCTTCTGTTAAGCTTCATGAGTGGTTCCTGCCATGTATTTTGTTGTCATGTTTGAGTGCTGTAGCATATTTATCTTGATGCATTTAGATGGCTACTTACTGATTATCGCAGACCGGTGCCATATTTGTTTTGCTTGCCATTTCCAAACCATGCATCTGATTCCGGTGATCTTTAGATCGATTTCAACCGAAATCTCCTCACCTTTCCAGTGGCACTCTTGCATTCTCAAGTTGAGGCCAGGTTCAATCATTCCTTGTCAAATCTTGCATATGCATCACATATCGCGTCCCGCATAGCATACCATGTTTGCATCATGTTGTTTGAGCATTGCACGTGGTTGATTGTGTTCCTTTTGCTTGTTTGTCTTGTTTGGGTAGAGCCGGGAGACGAGTTCACGAACGAGGAGCCCGTTGAGTTTGCTTACGAGGATCAAGTCAACTCTGACAACTTTGCAGGCAAGATGATCATACCCTCGAAATCAATTCTATCTTTGCTTGCTAGTTGCTCGCTCTTTTGCTATGCCTATGCTATGATGCCTACCACTTGCTTATCATGCCTCCCAAATTTCCATGTCAAACCTCTAACCCACCATGTCCTAGCAAACCGTTGATTGGCTATGTTACCGCTTTGCTCAGCCCCTCTTATAGCGTTGCTAGTTGCAGGTGAAGATTGGGGATCGTTCCTTGTTGGAACATTGTTTATTGTTGGGATATCACCATATTATCTTGTTATCTTAATGCACCTATATACTTGGTAAAGGGTGGAAGGCTCGGCCTTTTGCCTAGTGTTTTGTTCCACTCTTGCCGCCCTAGTTTCCGTCATATCGGTGTTATGTTCCCGGATTTTGCGTTCCTTACGCGGTTGGGTTATAATGGGAACCCCTTGACAGTTCGCCTTGAATAAAACTCCTCCAGCAATGCCCAACCTTGGTTTTACCATTTGCCACCTAGCATCTTTTTCCCTTGGGTTTCCGGAGCCCGAGGGTCATCTTTATTTAAACCCCCCCGGGCCAGTGCTCCTCTGAGTGTTGGTCCAAACTAGAGCCCTGTGCAGTGCCCCCTCGGGGAAACTCGGGGTTTGGTTTTAGTTGTATGGAGAGCTCATCTGAGTGTGCCCTGAGAACGAGATATGTGCAGCTCATATCGGGATTTGTCGGCACATTCGGGCGGTGCTGCTGGACTTGTTTTACCATTGTCGAGGATGTCTTGTAAAACCGGGATGCCGAGTCTGATCGGAATGTCTCGGGAGAAGGAATGTCCTTCGTTGACGATGAGAGCTTGTGATGGGCTAAGTTGGGACTCCCCTGTAGGGATTTGAACTTTCGAAAGCCGTGCCCGCGGTTATGGGCATATGGGAATTTGTTAATGTCCGGTTGTAGATAACATGAAACTTAACTTAATTAAAATGAATCAACCGCGTGTGTAACCGTGATGGTCTCTTCTCGGCGGAGTTCAGGAAGTGAACACGGTGTTGGAGTAATGCTTGATGTAGGTTGTTCTAGGATCACTTCTTGATCATAGTTCTTCATTCATGCTTTGCTTTCTCTTCTCGCTCTCTTTTGCGAATAGGTTAGCCACCATATATCCTAGTCGCTTGCTGCAGCTCCACATATTACCTTGCCTTTACCTATAAGCTTAAATAGTCTTGATCGTGAGAGTGCGAGATTGCTGAGTCCCCATGACTCAAAGATTACTTCTAAACCAGATGCAGGGACCGATGATACCGTTCCAGATGATGCGCTTGAGCTCAAGTGGGAGTTCGATGAAGACTCTCGCCGTTACTATGTGTCTTTCCCAGATGATAAGTAGTGGTGCCCAGTTGGGGCGATTGGGGACCGTGTCGCATGTGGGGGTTGATCTTTTATTTTGGTACCGTAGTCGGCCCATGAGTGTATTGGATGATTTTAATGTTATTCATGCATTTGTGTATACTTTCCCCTTTTATATATTTGCATGGGTTGTTGTGAAGATTACCTTACTTGCGACATTGCTTTCAATGCGGTTATGCCTCTAAGTCGTGCTTCAACACGTAGGAGATATAGCCGCATCGAGGGCATTACAAGTTGTAACACCCCGGATGTAATTTACCTTATATGTATCTCAACTCTTGCCGTTTGCGGCGCTAAGTTATTTTATTTTCCTCGGGTTCAGGTCTTTGTATCCATGTGTTGTTTCCTTTGTCATGCATCTCATGTCATGTCATCATGTGCATTGCATTTGCATACGTGTTCGTCTCATGCATCCGAGCATTTTCCCCGTTGTCTGTTTTGCATTCCGGCGCTCCTATCTCCTCCGGTGCCCCTTTCTACCTCTTTTCGTGTGTGGGGGTTAAACATTTCCAGATTGGACTGAGACTTGCCATGCGGCCTTGGTTTACTACCGGTAGACCGCCTGTCAAGTTTCATGCCATTTGGACTTCGTTTGAGACTCCAACGGTTAACCGAGGGACCGAGAAGGCCTCGTTTGTGTTGCAGCCCAACACCCTTCAAATTTGGCCCAAAACCCACCAAAACCTCTTCCATCATGTAGAGCGTTCGATCATGATCGCGTGGCCGAAAACCACACCTCATTTGGAGCTTCCTAGCTCCCTCTACCTCTATAAATAGATCCCCCACGAAAAATCCCGGATCCCCTCCTTCCAAACCCTAGGTTTTTCCCTCGCGCCTCACTGGACGTGTCCGATTCCGGCCGGACACGTCCGATCTGCCTCCCCGCCGCCACGTGTCGCGCCGCGACTCGCCCGCGCGCCGCCCCACATCGCCGGCCTGGAGAGCCCAGGGAGGGCCCTCCCGACCCGCGCGCGCCCGCCGCCGCCATCCCTCGCCCGCGGATCCAGCCGCCCGCGCCCGCCGTCTTCGTCCTTGAGGCCGGCCGCTTGAGCAACCTGGCGCCGCCGCGCGCCATCATCGACGATGGCCACCGCCGCCGCCTCACCGGACGGCGCCGCCCTGGTCCGGCCGCCCCGCGCCGCTGCGACCTCACCGTCGTTCTCCTCATATGGTTCATATGAATACAATGTCATGTCTTTTGGACTCGTCAACGCTCCTCCAACTTTCTCTCGCATGATGAACTTCATCTTCAACGCCTACACAAATGACTTTGTCTTGGTCTACCTCGATGGCATTTTGGTCTCTTCAAAGAACAAGGAAGATCATGCCAAGCACTTGCGTTTTGTGCTCGATAAGCTCAGAGAACATCAGTTCTACGCCAAGTTCTCAAAGTGTGAGTTTTGGCTCGATGAGGTTCTCTATCTTGGGCATATCATCTCTGCCAAGGGCATAGCGGTGAATCCTGAGAAGGTGTCTGCAATTGTGAATTGGGAACCACCTCAGAACGTGAAGCAACTCTGCAGCTTCCTTGGTCTCGCAAGCTATTGTCGAAGGTTCGTTGAGAACTTCTCAAGGATTGTGAAGCCTCTTTCAAACATTCTCCATAAACACGTCAAGTGCGTTTGGTCTCCTGAATGTGACATCGCTTTCAACACCCTGAAAGAGAAATTAGTCACTTCTCCAGTTCTGACTCCTCCTGATGAATCCAAACCGTTCGAGGTCTTCTGCGATGCCTCTCTTCAAGGTCTTGGTGTAGTGTTGATGCAAGAGAAGAAAGTTGTGGCCTATACTTCTCGCCAGTTGAAGCCCAATGGGAAGAACTACCCCACTCATGACCTGGAGTTGGCGGCAGTTGTGCATGCTCTTTTGACTTGGAGACATCTCTTATTGGGAAGAAAAGTGGACATCTTAACTGACCACAAGAGTCTCAAGTACATCTTCACTCAGCCTAATCTCAACCTCAGGCAGACTCGTTGGGTCAAAATGATTCAAGAGTATAATCTGAGCATCGAATATACTCCAGGCAAGGCCAATGTGATTGCTGACGCATTGAGCAGGAAGGCTTACTGCAACAGTTTGATTCTCAAGCCTTACCAACCCGAGCTTTGTGAAGCTTTCCGCAAACTCAATCTGCAAGTTGTTCCTCAAGGTTTCCTCGCCAACCTTCAAGTCTCTCCTACTTTGGAAGATCAGATTCGCGAGGCTCAACTTCTTGATGCTATGGTGAAGAAGGTGAAGATTGGGATTGCCAAGAGTCAACCCAAGTACAAGTGCTATCGCCTTGATCACAAGGATACTCTCTTCTTCTAGGATCGCATTGTTGTGCCTAAAGGTGACCTTCGTAAAGTCATTATGAACAAGGCTCACAATTCACTCCTCTCCATCCACCCTGGGAGTACGAAGATGTACCAGGACCTCAAGCAGGCGTATTGGTGGACTCGAATGAAGCGAGAGATTGCTCAGTTCGTGAATGAATGTGATGTCTGCAGAAGAGTGAAGGCAGAACACCAACGACCAGCTGGTCTCCTTCAACCTCTTGCCATTCCAGAATGGAAGTTTGACCACATTGAGATGGACTTCGTGACTGGGTTTCCAAAGTCCAAGCGTGGCAATGATGCTATATTCGTTGTGATCGACAAACTCACTAAAGTGGCTCATTTCCTGCCTATCAAAGAGTCTATCACTACAGCTCAATTGGCGGAGCTTTATACCTCTCGGATTGTCTCTCTGCACGGCATTCCACAGTTGATTTCTTCAGACCGTGGCGGCATCTTTACCTCCCAGTTTTGGGGTTCTTTTTAGAAGGCCATGGGCACCAACATCCGTTTCAGCACAGCTTTTCATCCTCAAACTAGCGTTCAAGTCGAGCGTGTCAAACGAGGCCTTCAGGGCTTGTGTTGGGCTGCAACACAAACGAGGCCTTCAGGGCTTGTGTTATCTCCTTCGGTATGAAGTGGGAAGATTGTCTTCCATATGCCGGGTTCTCCTACAACAACAGCTTTCAAGCATGTTCGGGCAAGGCCCCATTTGAAATTCTCTATGGCAGGAAGTGTCGTACTCCTCTTAACTGGTCAGAGACTAGTGAACGTCAACTTCTTGGAAATGACTTGATCATAGAGGCAGAGGAGATGTGCAAAGTCATTCGTGATAACCTCAAAGCAGCGCAATCGCGCCAGAAGAGCTACTATGATAGTAAGCATCGTGATTTGGCTTTCGAGATCGGAGACCATGTTTACCTCCGCGTCTCTCCAATGAAAGGTACTCGTCACTTAGGAATCAAAGGGAAGCTTGCCCCTAGATACGTGGGTCCTTTCAAGATCGTCAGCAAGAGAGGCGATCTCGCCTATCAACTCGAGCTTCCTTCAAACTTTTCAAACGTGCACGACGTGTTCCATGTCTCTCAGCTCCGCAAGTGCTTCAAGACCCCTGACCGCACCATCAACTTTGAAGACATTGATCTCCAAGAAGACCTTTCTTATCGTGAGCACCCCGTTGCTATTCTTGAAGAGACTGAACGCAAGACTCGCAATAAGTCAATCAAATTCCTCAAAGTCAAGTGGTCACACCATTCCGACCGTGAAGCCACCTGGGAGCGCGAGGATCACCTCCGTTCTGAGTACCCGGCGTTTTTCCAGTCCTAGATCTCGGGACGAGATCCTTTCGTAGTGGTGGAGTGTTGTAACACCCCGAATGTAATTTACCTTATATGTATCTCAACTCTTGCCGTTTCCGGCGCTAAGTTATTTTATTTTCCTCGGGTTCTGGTTTTTGTCTCCGTGTGTTGTTGCCTTTTTCATGCATCTCATATCATGTCATCATGTGCATTGCATTTGCATACGTGTTCGTCTCATGCATCCGAGCATTTTCCTCGTTGTTCGTTTTGCATTCCGGCGCTCCTATCTCCTCCGGTGCCCCTTTCTTCCTCTTTTCGTGTGTGGGGGTTAAACATTTCCAGATTAGACCGAGACTTGCCATGCGGCCTTGGTTTACTACCGGTAGACCGCCTGTCAAGTTTCGTGCCATTTGGACTTCGTTTGATACTCCAACGGTTAACCGAGGGACCGATAAGGCCTCGTTTGTGTTGCAGCCCAACACCCTTCAAATTTGGCCCAAAACCCACCAAAACCTCTTCCATCATCTAGAGCGTTCGATCACGATCGCGTGGCCGAAAACCGCACCTCATTTGGAGCTTCCTAGCTCCCTCTACCTCTATAAATAGAACCCCCACGAAAAATCTCGGATCCCCTCCTTCCAAACCCTAGGTCTTTCCCTCGCGCCGCGCCGGACGTGTTTGATTCCGGCCGGACACGTCCGATCTGCCTCCCCGCCGCCACGTGTCGCATCGCGACTCGCCGGCGCACCGCCCCACATCACAGGCCCGCGCGCGCCCGCCACCGCCATCCCTCGCCCGCGGATCCAGCCGCCCGTGCCCGCCGTCTTTGTCCTTGCGGCCGGCCACTCGAGCAACCCGGTGCCGCCGCGCGCCATCGTCGACGACGGCCACCGCCGCCGCCTCACCGGACGCAGCCGCCCCGGTCTGGCCGCCCCGCGCCACTGCGACCTCACCGCCGTCCTCCTCCGCACGCGCCGCGCCGCCCGGCCCCTCTCCTTCCTCCTCCTCGGAACGCGTCAAGTCCGGCGACTCTCCGGCGAACCTCGGGAATTGAGCTCTGGTGAACAGTGCACAAGCCAGATCCGATCGAGATCTGGGAGTTCTAGGGTTGACTTTCCCCTCTCCTCTTATTTTTTCTGCAAAATTCATCATGCCGTAACTCTGCATCCATAGCTCTGATTTGCGAGTGTAGCATATCAAAATGTTCGCCTCAAAGAGTACATCATTTCATCTTATTGCATCATTTTCATTTGAGCTCATCTGGATGCCCGAAGTGCTGTTGGAAGAGGGCTATGTGATAATTTTGGCAGATCTGTTTCATCAAATAGTTTTTTGTCATTTTTACCATGATTAATGTGTGCATGCTATGCCCCTGAGCTCTACATGAGTTTTGTTACATGCCATGCCATATTTACAGAGGTGCTTACCATGTATTTTTGTGATATGTGTGGTGACTAGCACAAGCTTGCAAAGTAGTGTAATCGGTAATGCTTATTTCAGGGACTTAGAATTTCACTAAGTCCTTGTTCTGTTTTTGTCGGTATGCCATATGTTCATGTTGTTTCCTAGTGATCCGTGCCTCTTTTGAGGATGCTCAGTAAGTATGTTTTGTTAAAATTGTGGTGCTCTATCCATCCGTGTCTTTGTTTGCATTTATGGAGCACCTAGCTTGAGTCAATCGAGCTCTACTTTTGCTTTTTCGTGAATCATGGCAGATTGTTGACTTGTTAGCGATTTTGCCGAGGATGTTGCTATTGATCTGTGCATGCTATGGTGTTGTTCTTGCCATGTCTAGCTTCTATGCCATGTAATCTTGATGGGTGTATGCTTAGTTTGTCATGCCATGCTCTGTAGTGAGTGCTTCGAGCTTGCAAACATGCCTACTCGTTAACTGATTTGCATTCTTCAGTTTTTCACTGTCTGAGATCTGTTTATATTTTTGCCATGTTCACATGCTTGCAATTGTATTTTCTGATCCCTTTTGGCTCAAGGTCCCTAAGGGACTTTTGTTAAGTGCTTTGAGTAGCTTCATATCATGCCTTGCTTTGCCATGTTAAGTGTCTGTAGCATATAGTTTTCATGCTCTAAAGTGGGCTTCCTGATGATAAATTCCAGACTTGTGTTAATTTCACTAAGTCTGAAACCTGTTATCATTTGCATTTTTGCCATGCTTGTTTGAACCTCTTAATGGATGATTTAGCCGTAGCTCAGTGTTCATCTTTTGTTAAGCTTCATGAGTGGTTCCTGTCATGTATTTTGTTGTCATGTTTGAGTGATGTAGCGTATTTATCTTGATGCATTTATATGGCTACTTGCTGATTATCGCAGACCGGTGCCATATTTGTTTTGCTTGCCATTTCCAAACCGTGCATCCGATTCCGGTGATCTTCAAATCGATTTCAATCGAAATCACCTCACCTTTCCAGTGGCACTCTTGGATTCTCAAGTTGAGGCCAGGTTCAATTATTCTTTGTCAAATCTTGCATATGCATCACATACCGCGTCCCGCATACCATAACATGTTTGCATCATGTTGTTTGAGCATTGCACGTGGTTGATTGTGTTCCTTTTGCTTGTTTGTCTTGTTTGGGTAGAGCCAGGAGACGAGTTCACGAACGAGGAGCCCGTTGAGTTTGCTTACGAGGATCAAGTCAACTCTGACAACTTTGCAGGCAAGATGATCATACCCTCGAAATCACTTCTATCTTTGCTTGCTAGATGCTCACTCTTTTGCTATGCCTATGCTACGATGCCTACCACTTGCTTATCATGCCTCCCAAATTTCCATATCAAACCTCTAACCCACCATGTCCTAGCAATCCGTCGATTGGCTATGTTACCGCTTTGTTCAGCCCCTCTTATAGCGTTGCTAGTTGCACGTGAAGATCGGAGATCGTTCCTTGTTGGAACATTGTTTATTGTTGGGATATCACCATATTATCTTGTTATCTTAATGCACCTATATACTTGGTAAAGGGTGGAAGGCTCAGCCTTTTGCCTAGTGTTTTGTTCCACTCTTGCTGCCCTAGTTTCCGTCATATCGGTGTTTTGTTCCCGGATTTTGCGTTCCTTACGCGGTTGGGTTATAATGGGAACCCCTTGAAAGTTCGCCTTGAATAAAACTCCTCCAGCAATGCCCAACCTTGGTTTTACCATTTGCCACCTAGCCTCTTTTTCCCTTGGGTTTCCGGAGCCCGAGGGTCATCTTTATTTAACCCCCCCCCCCCCGGGCCAGTGCTCCTCTGAGTGTTGGTCCAAACTAGAGCCCTGTGCAGCGCCCCCTCGGGGAAACTCGAGGTTTGGTTTTAGTTGTATGGTGAGCTCATCTGAGTGTGCCCTGAGAACGAGATATGTGCAATGGTACCCTAAGACGAACAAGGAGATGGGTGCTCTGATACCAACTTGTAACGCCCTCGATGCGGCTATATCTCCTACGTGTCAAAGCACGACTTAGAGGCATACCCGCATTGAAAGCAATGTCGCAAGTAAGGTAATCTTCACAACAACCCATGTAAATATATAAAAGGGGAAAGGATACATAGTTGGCTTACACTCGCCACGTCACACGAATGCATGAATAACATTACAATCATCCAATACACTCATGGTCCGACTACGGTACCAAAATAAAAGATCAACCCCCACATGCGACACGGTCCCCGATCGGCCCAACTGGGCACCACTACTGATCATCTGGGAAAGACACATAGTAACGGCGAGAGTCTTCATCGAACTCCCACTTGAGCTCAAGTGCATCGTCTGGAACGGTATCATCGGTCCCTGCATCTGGTTTAGAAGTAATCTATGAGTCACGGGGACTCAGCAATCTCGCACCCTCGCGATCAAGACTATTTAAGCTTATAGGTAAAGGCAAGGTAATATGTGGAACTGAAGCAAGCGACTAGCATATATGGTGGCTAACCTATTCACAAAAGAGAGCGAGAAGAGAAGGCAAAGCACGAACGAATAACTATGATCAAGAAGTGATCCTAGAACAACCTACGTCAAGCATTACTCCAACACCGTGTTCACTTCCCAGACTCCTACGAGAAGAGACCATCACGGTTACACACGCGGTTGATTCATTTTAATTAAGTTAAGTTTCATGTTATCTACAACCGGACATTAAGAAATTCCCATCTACCCATAACCGCGGGCACGGCTTTCAAAAGTTCAAATCCCTGCAGGGGAGTCCCAACTTAGCCCATCACAAGCTCTCACGGTCAATGAAGGATATTCCTTCTCCCGAGACATTCCGATTAGACTCGGCATCCCGGTTTTACAAAACATCCTCGGCAATGGTAAAACAAGTCCAGCAACACTGCCTGAATGTGCCGACAAATCCCGATAGGAGCTGCACATATCTCGTTCTCAGGGCACACTCAGATGAGCTCTCCATACAACTAAAACCAAACCTCGAGTTTCCCCGAGGGGGCGCTGTGCAGGGCTCTAGTTTGGACCAACACTCAGAGGAGCACTGGCCCGGGGGGTTTAAATAAAGATGACCCTCGGGCTGGCCGACCCAAGGGAAAGAAAAAGGCTAGGTGGCAAATGGTAAAACCAATGTTGGGCCTTGCTGGAGGAGTTTTATTCAAGGCGAACTGTCAAGGGGTTCCCATTATAACCCAACCGCGTAAGGAACGCAAAATGCGGGAACATAACACCGATATGACGGAAACTAGGGAGGCAAGAGTGGAACAAAACACCAGGCATAAGGCCGAGCCTTCCACCCTTAACCAAGTATATAGGTGCATTAATTAAATAAGAGATATTATGATATCCCAACAATAATCCTGTTCCAACATGGAACAAACTCCAATCTTCACCTGCAACTAACAACGCTATAAGAGGGGCTGAGAAAAGCGGTAACATAGCCAAACAACGGTTTGCCAGGACAAGGTGGGTTAGAGGCTTGGTTTAACAATATGCGAGGCATGATAAGCAAGTGGTAGGTATCGCAGCATAGGCATAGCAAAAGAGCGAGCAACTAGCAAGCAAAGATAGAAGTGATTTCGAGGCTATGGTCATCTTGCCTGAAATCCCGCAAGGAAGAAGAACGAGTCCATGAGGAAGACAAACGGACATAGACGAACGGGTCCTCACAAACGCGACGTTATCGGAACCAACCCGAAGAAGCAACACCGGAAAGAAGCACACAACATGGTAAACAACCATCACATAATCATGGCATGATGCACAATCAAGTATGATGCATGTCCGGTTTAATGAAGCATGGCATGGCAAAGTGCACAAACAACCCTACAAATTAAGTGGAGCTCAATATGCAACGGGTTGCATATTGACGAAACACCACATGACTTATTTAGTTCGATCTCATTTATGAACTCAACAATATTAAATGTTCTTTAGCATGGCAAGGGGTGAAGCAAAGGAAAACTACCTATCTAGGCAAGTTTAAATGAGGCCGGAACAACAAACAACAAGTCTGGAAACTCCTCATGCGCATATTTTAAGGTTTGGTACTGATCTACCCTAAACACAATTTTAGAGTTGTTTAACATGCAAAGTAAGGTCACCACGTTAAACTAGGCATTTTCCACCCCATTTACATATAAAGTTTATTAAAATCCGAGTTACGGCATGATGAAGTTTGCAAACAAAATAAGGGGAGAGGGGGAAAGTCAACCCTAGAACTCCCAGATCTAGATCGGATCTCGCTCATGCACTGTTCGTCAGAGCTCGATTCCCGAGGTTCGCCAGAGAGTCGCCGGACTTGAAGCGTTTTGAGGAGGAGGAAGGAGAGGGGCCGGGCGGCGCGGCGCATGCGGAGTAGGAAGGCGGTGAGGTCGCAGCGGCGCGGGGCGGCCGGACCGGGGCGGCGCTGTCCAGTGAGGCGGCGGCGGTGGCCGTCCTCGAGGATGGTGCACAGCGGCACCGGGTTGCTCGAGCGTCCGGCCGCAAGGACGAAGATAGCAGGCGCGGGCGGCTGGATCCGCAGGCGAGGGATGGCAGCGGCGGGCGTGCGCGGGGCGGGAGGGCCCTCCCTGGGCTCTCCGGGCCGGCGATGTGGGGCGGCGCGCGGGTGAGTCGCGGCACGACACGTGGCGGCGGGGAGGCAGATCGGACGTGTCTGGCCGGAATCGGACACGTCCGGCGCGGCGCGGGGGAAAAACCTAGGGTTTGGAAGGAGGGGATCCGGGATTTTTCGTGGCGGTCTATTTATAGAGGTAGAGGGAGCTAGGAAGCTCCAAATGAGGTGCGGTTTTTGGCCACGCGATCGTGATCGAACGCTCTAGATGATGGAAGAGGTTTTGGTGGGTTTTGGGCCAAATATAAAGGGTGTTGGGCTGCAACACAAATGAGGCCTTCTCGGTCCCTCGGTTAACCGTTGGAGTATCAAACGAAGTCCAAATTGCACGAAACTTGACAGGCGGTCTACCGGTAGTAAACCAAGGCCGCATGGCAAGTCACGTTCCAATCCGGAAATGTTTAACCCCCACACACGAAAAGAGGTGGAAAGGGGCACCGGAGGAGATAGGAGCGCCGGAATGCAAAACAGACAACGAGGAAAATGCTCAGATGCATGAGACGAACACGTATGCAAATGCAATGCACATGATGACATGATATGAGATGCATGACAAAGGCAACAACACACGGAGACAAAATCCCGTACCTAAGGAAAATAAAATAACTTAGCGCCGGAAACGTCAAGAGTTGAGATACATATAAGGTACATTACATCCGGGGTGTTACAACACTCCACCACTACGAAAGGATCTTGTCCCGAGATCTAGGACAGGAAAAACGCCGGGTACTTAGAACGGAGGTGATCCTCGCGTTCCCAAGTGGCTTCACGATTGGAAGGGTGTGACCACTTGACTTTGAGGAATTTGATTGACTTATTGCGAGTCTTGCGTTCAGTCTCTTCAAGAATAGCAACGGGGTGCTCATGATAACAAAGGTCTTCTTGGAGATCAATGTCTTCGAAGTTGACGGTGCGGTCAGGGGTCTTGAAGCACTTGCGGAGCTGAGAGACATGGAACATGTCGTGCATGTTTGCAAAATTTGAAGGAAGCTCGAGTTGATAGGCGAGATCGGCTCTCCTTCTGACGATCTTGAAAGGACCCACGTATCTAGGGGCAAGCTTCCCTTTGATACCGAAGCGATGAGTACCTTTCATTGGAGAGACGCGGAGGTAAACATGGTCTCCGATCTCGAAAGCCAAATCACGATGCTTACTATCATAGTAGCTCTTCTGGCGCGATTGCGCTGCTTTGAGGTTATCACGAATGACTTTGCACATCTCCTCTGCCTCTGTGATCAAGTCATTTCCAAGAAGTTGATGTTCACTGGTCTCTGACCAGTTAAGAGGAGTACGGCACTTCCTGCCATAGAGAATTTCAAATGGGGCCTTGCCCGAACTCGCTTGAAAGCTGTTGTTGTAGGAGAACTCGGCATATGGAAGACAATCTTCCCACTTCATACTGAAGGAGATAACGCAAGCCCTGAGCATATCTTCGAGAATCTGATTGACACGCTCGACTTAACCGCTAGTTTGAGGATGAAAAGCTGTGCTGAAACGGATGTTGGTGCCCATGGCCTTCTGAAAAGAATCCCAAAACTTGGAGGTAAAGATGCTGCCACGGTCTGAAGAAATCAATTGTGGAATGCCATGCAGAGAGACAATCCGAGAGGTATAAAGCTCCGCCAATTGAGCTGCAGTGATAGACTCTTTGATAGGCAGGAAATTAGCCACTTTAGTGAGTTTGTCGATGACACCGAATATAGCATCATTGCCACGCTTGGACTTTGGAAACCCAGTCACGAAGTCCATCTCAATGTGGTCAAACTTCCATTCTGGAATGGCAAGAGGTTGGAGGAGACCAGCTGGTCGTTGGTGTTCTGCCTTCACTCTTCTACAGACATCATATTCATTCACGAACTGAGCAATCTCTCGCTTCATTCGAGTCCACCAATACGTCTGCTTGAGGTCCTGGTACATCTATGTACTCCTAGGGTGGATGGAGAGGAGTGAATTGTGAGCCTCGTTCATAATGTACTCCTGATTCATTTTAATCCGAGCATCGAATATACTCCAGGCAAGGCCAATGTGATTGCTGACGCATTAAGCAGGAAGGCTTACTGCAACAGTTTGATTCTCAAGCCTTTCCAACCCGAGCTTTGTGAAGCTTTCCGCAAACTCAATCTACAAATTGTTCCTCAAGGTTTCCTCACCAACCTTCAAGTCTCTCCAACTTTGGAAGATCAGATTCGCGAGGCTCAACTACTTGATGCTATGGTGAAGAAGGTGAAGATTGGGATTGCCAAGAGTCAACCCAAGTACAAGTGATATCGCCTTGATGACAAGGATACTCTCTTCTTCGAGGATCGCATTGTTGTGCCTAAAGGTGACCTTCGTAAAGTCATTATGAACGAGGCTCACAATTCACTCCTCTCCATCCACCCTGGGAGTATGAAGATGTACCAGTACATCAAGCAAGCGTATTGGTGGACTCGAATGAAGCGAGAGATTGCTCAGTTCGTGAATGAATGTGATGTCTGCAGAAGAGTGAAGGCAGAACACCAACGACCAGCTGGTCTCCTCCAACCTCTTGCCATTCCAGAATGGAAGTTTGACCACATTGAGATGGACTTCGTGACTAGGTTTCCAAAGTCCAAGCGTGGCAATGATGCTATATTCGGTGTCATCGACAAACTCACTAAAGTGGCTCATTTCCTGCCTATCAAAGAGTCTATCACTGCAGCTCAATTGGCGGGGCTTTATACCTCTCGGATTGTCTCTCTGCACGGCATTCCACAGTTGATTTCTTCAGACCGTGGCAGCATCTTTACCTCCAAGTTTTGGGATTCTTTTCAAAAGGCCATGGGCACCAACATCCGTTTCAGCACAGCTTTTCATCCTCAAACTAGCGGTCAAGTCGAGCGTGTCAATCAGATTCTCGAAGATATGCTCAGGGCTTGCGTTATCTCCTTCGGTATGAATTGGGAAGATTGTCTTCCATATGCCGAGTTCTCCTACAACAACAGCTTTCAAGCGAGTTCGGGCAAGGCCCCATTTGAAATTCTCTATGGCAGGAAGTGTCGTACTCCTCTTAACTGGTCAGAGACCGGTGAACGTCAACTTCTTGGAAATGACTTTATCACAGAGGCAGAGGAGATGTGCAAAGTCATCAGTGATAACCTCAAAGCAGCACAATCGCGCCAGAAGAGCTACTATGATAGTAAGCATCGTGATTTGGCTTTCGGGATCGGAGACCATGTTTACCTCCGCGTCTCTCCAATGAAAGGTACTCGTCGCTTTGGTATCAAAGGGAAGCTTGCCCCTAGATACGTGGGTCCTTTCAAGATCGTCAGGAAGAGAGGCGATCTCGCCTATCAACTCGAGCTTCCTTCAAACTTTGCAAACGTGCACGACGTGTTCCATGTCTCTCAGCTCCGCAAGTGCTTCAAGACCCATGACCGCACCGTCAACTTTGAAGACATTCATCTCCAAGAAGACCTTTCTTATCGTCAGCACCCCGTTGCTATTCTTGAAGAGACTGAACGCAAGACTCGCAATAAGTCAATCAAATTCCTCAAAGTCAAGTGGTCACACCATTCCGACCGTGAAGCCACCTGGGAACACGAGGATCACCTCTGTTCTGAGTACCTGGCGTTTTTCCAGTCCTAGATCGCGGGACGAGATCCTTTTGTAGTGGTGGTGTGTTGTAACACCCGGATGTAATTTACCTTATATGTATCTCAACTCTTGCCGTTTCCGGCGCTAAGTTATTTTATTTTCCTCGGGTTCGGGTTTTTGTCTCCATGTGTTTTTGCCTTTGTCATGCATCTCATATCATGTCATCATGTGCATTGCATTTGCATACATGTTCGTCTCATGCATCCGAGCATTTTCCCCGTTGTTCGTTTTGCATTTCGGCGCTCCTATCTCCTCCGGTGCCCCTTTCTACCTCTTTTCATGTCTGGGGGTTAAACATTTCTGGATTGGACCGAGACTTGCCATGCGGCCTCGGTTTACTACCGGTAGACCGCCTGTCAAGTTTCGTGCCATTTGGACTTCGTTTGATACTCCAACGGTTAACCGAGGGACCGAGAAGGCCTCGTTTGTGTTGCAGCCCAACACCCTTCAAATTTGGCCCAAAACCCACAAAAATCTCTTCCATCATCTAGAGCGTTCGATCACGATCGCGTGGCCGAAAACCGCACCTCATTTGGAGCTTCCTATCTCCCTCTACCTCTATAAATAGACCCCCCACGAAAAATCCCGGATCCCCTCCTTCCAAACCCTAGGTTTTTCCCTCGCGCCGCACCGGACGTGCCGATTCCGGCCGGACACGTCCGATCTGCCTCCCCGCCGCCACGTATCGCGCCGCGACTCGCCCGCGCGCCACCCCGCATCATCGGCCCAGAGAGCCCAGGGAGGGCCCTCCCGGCACGCGCGCGCCCGCCGCCGCCATCACTCGCCCGCGGATGCAGCCGCCCGCGCCCGCCGTCTTCGTCCTTGCGGTCGGCCGCTCGAGCAACCCGGCGCCGCCGCACGCCATCGTCGACGACGGCCACCGCCGCCGCCTCACCGGACGGCGCCGCCCCTGTCCGGCCATCCCGCGCCGCTGCGACCTCACCGTCGTCCACCTCCGCACGCGCCGCGCTGCCCGGCCCCTCTCCTTCCTCCTCCTCGGAACGCGTCAAGTCCGGCGACTCTCCGGCGAACCTCGGGAATCGAGCTCCGGTGAACAGTGCACGAGCCAGATCCGATCCAGATCTGGGAGTTCTAGGGTTGACTTTCCCCCTCTCCCCTTATTTTTTTGCAAACTTCATCATGCCGTAACTCTGCATCCGTAGCTCTGATTTGCGCGTGTAGCATATAAAAATGTTTGTCTCAAAGAGTAAATCATTTCATCTCATTGCATCATTTTAATTTGAGCTCATCTGGATGCCCGAATGCTGTTGGAAAAGGGCTATGTGATAATTTTGGCAGATCTGTTTCATCAAATAGCTTTTTGTCATTTTTGCCATGATTAATGTGTGCATGATATGCCCCTGAGCTCTACATGAGTTTTGTTACATGCCATGCCATCTTTATAGAGGTGCTTACCATGTATTTTTGTGATATGTGTGGTGACTAGCACAAGCTTGCAAAGTAGTGTAATCGGTAATGCTGATTTCAGGGACTTAGAATTTCACTACCTCTTTTCGTGTGTGGGGGTTAAACATTTCCGGATTGGACCGAGACTTGCCATGCGGACTTGGTTTACTACCGGTAGACCGCCTGTCAAGTTTCATGCCATTTGGACTTTGTTTGATACTCCAACAGTTAACCGAGGGACCGAGATGGCCTCGTTTGTGTTGCATCCCAACACCCTTCAAATTTGGCCCAAACCCCACCAAAACCTCTTCCATCACCTAGAGTGTTCGATCATGATCGCGTGGCCGAAAACCGCACCTCATTTGGAGCTTCCTAGCTCCCTCTACCTCTATAAATAGATCCCCCATGAAAAATCCCGGATCCCCTCCTTCCAAACCCTAGGTTTTTCCCTCGCGCCGCGTCGGACGTGTCCGATTCTGGCCGGACACGTCCGATCTGCTTCCCCGCCGCCACGTGTCGCACCGCGACTCGCCCGCGCGCCGCCCCACATCGCCGGCCCGGAGAGCCCAGGGAGGGCCCTCCCGGCCCGCGCGCACCCGCCACCGCCATCCCTCGCCCGCGGATCCAGCCGCCCGCGCCCGCCGTCTTCATCCTTGCGGCCGGCCGCTCGAGCAACCCGGCGCCGCCGCGCGCCATCGTCGACGACGGCCACCACCGCCGCCTCACCGGATGGTGCCGCCCCGGTCCGGCCGCCCCGCGCCGCTGCGACCTCACAGCCGTCCTCCTCCGCAGGCGCCGCGCCACCCGTCCCCTCTCCTTCCTCCTCCTCGGAACGCGTCAAGCTCCGGTGAACAGTGCACGAGCCAGATCTGGGAGTTCTAGGGTTGACTTTCCCCCTCTCCCCTTATTTTTTTTGCAAACTTCATCATGCCGTAACTCTGCATCCGTAGCTCTGATTTGCGCGTGTAGCATATCAGAATGTTCATCTAAAACAGTACATGATTTCATATCATTGCATCATTTTCATTTCAGCTAATCTGGATGCCCGAAATGTTGTTGGAAATGGGCTATGTGATAATTTTGGCAGATCTGTTTCATCAAATAGCTTTTTGTCATTTTTGCCATGATTAATGTGTGCATGCTATGCCCCTGAGCTCTACATGAGTTTTGTTACATGCCATGCCATCTTTACAGAGGTGCTTACCATGTATTTTTGTGATATGTTTGGTGACTAGCACAAGCTTGCAAAGTAGTGTAATCGGTAATGCTGATTTCAGGGACTTAGAATTTCACTAAGTCCTTGTTCTGTTTTTGTCGGTATGCCATATGTTCATGTTGTTTCCTAGTGATCCGTGCCTCTTTTGAGGATGATCAGTAAGGTTGTTTTGTTAACATTGTGGTGCTCTATCCATCCGTTTATTTGTTTGCATTTATGGAGCACCCTAGCTTGAGTCAATCGAGCTCTACTTTTGCTATTTCATGAATCCTGGCAGATTGTTGACTTGTTAGCTTTTTTGCCGAGGATGTTGCTATTGATCGGTGCATGCTATGATGTTGTTCTTGCCATGTATAGCTTCTATGCCATGTAATTTTGATGGGTGTATGCTTAGTTTGTCATGCCATGCTCTGTAGTGAGTGCTTCAAGCTTGCAAACATGCCTACTCGTTAACTGATTTGCATGCTTCAGTTTTTCACTAAGTCTGAGATCTGTTTATGTTTTTGCCATGTTCACATGCTTGCAATTTTATTTTCTGATCCCTTTTACCTCAAGGTCACTAAGGGACTTTTGTTAAGTGCTTTGAGTAGCTTCATGTCATGCCTTGCTTTGCCATGTTAAGTGCCTGTAGCATATAGTTTTCGTGCTCTAAAGTGGGCTTCCTCATGATAAATTCCAGACTTGTGTTAATTTCACTAAGTCTGAAACCTGTTATCATTTGCATTTTTGCCATGCTTGTTTGAACCTGTTAATGGATGATTTAGCCGTAGCTCAGTATTCATATTTTGTTAAGCTTCATGAGTGGATCCCTGCCATGTATTTTGTTGTCATGTTTGAGTGCTGTTGCATATTTTTCTTGATGCATTTAGATGGCTACTTGCTGATTATCGCAGACCTGTGCCATTTTTGTTTTGCTTGCCATTTCCAAACTATGCATCTGATTCCGGTGATCTTTAGATCGATTTCAACCGAAATCACCTCACCTTTCGAATGGCACTCTTGGATTCTCAAGTTTAGGCCAGGCTCAATCATTCCTTGTCAAATCTTGCATATGCATCACATATCGCGTCCCGCATAGCATACCATGTTTGCATCATGTTGTTTGAGCATTGCGCGTGGTTGATTGTGTTCCTTTTGCTTGTTTGTCTTGTTTGGGTAGAGCCGGAAGACGAGTTTGCGAATGAGGAGCCCGTTGAGTTTTCTTACGAGGATCAAGTTAACTCTGACAACTTTGCAGGCAAGATGATCATACCCTCGAAATCACTTCTATCTTTGCTTGCTAGATGCTCGCTCTTTTGCTATGCTTATGCTACAATGCCTACCACTTGCTTATCATGCCTCCCAAATTGCCATGTCAAACCTCTAACCCACCATGTCCTAGCAAACCATAGATTGGCTATGTTACCGCTTTGCTCAGCCCCTCTTATAGCGTTGCTAGTTGCAGGTGAAGATTGGAGATCGTTCCTTGTTGGAACATTGTTTATTATTGGGATATCACCATATTATCTTGTTATCTTAATGCACCTATATACTTGGTAAAGGGTGGAAGGCTCGTCCTTTTGCCTAGTGTTTTCTTCCACTCTTGCCGCCCTAGTTTCCGTCATATCGGTGTTATGTTCCCGGAATTTGCGTTCCTTATGCTGTTGGGTTATAATGGGAACCCCTTGATAGTTCGCCTTGAATAAAACTCCTCCAACAATGCCCAACCTTGGTTTTACCATTTTCCACCTAGCCTCTTTTTCCCTTGGGTTTCTGGAGCCCGAGGGTCATCTTTATTTAAACCCCCCCGGGCTAGTGCTCCTTTGAGTGTTGGTCCAAAGTAGAGCCCTGTGCAGCGCTCCCTCGGGGAAACTAGAGGTTTGGTTTTAGTTGTATGGAGAGCTCATCTGAGTGTGGGCTGAGAACGAGATATGTGCAGCTCCTATCGGGATTTGTCGGCACATTCGGGTGGTGTTGCTGGACTTGTTTTACCATTGTCGAGGATGTCTTGTAAAACCGGGATGCTGAGTCTGATCGGAATGTCTCGGGAGGAGGAATATCCTTCGTTGACCGTGAGAGCTTGTGATGGGCTAAGTTGGAACTCCCCTGCAGGGATTTGAACTTTCGAAAGCCGTGCCCACGGTTATGGGCAGATGGGAATTTGTTAATGTCCGGTTGTAGATAACATGAAACTTAATTTAATTAAAATGAATCAACCGCGTGTGTAACCGTGATGGTCTCTTCTCAGCGGAGTTCGGGAAGTGAACACGGTGTTGGAGTAATGCTTGACGTAGGTTGTTCTAGGATCACTTCTTGATCATAGTTCTTCGTTCGTGCTTTGCTTTCTCTTCTCGCTCTCTTCTGCGAATAGGTTAGTCACCATATATGCTAGTCGCTTGCTGCAGCACCACACATTACCTTGCCTTTACCTATAAGCTTAAATAGTCTTGATCACGAGGGTGCGAGATTGCTGAGTCCCCGTGACTCACAGATTACTTCTAAACCAGATGCAGGGACCGATGATACCATTCCAGACGATGCGCTTGAGCTCAAGTGGGAGTTCGATGAAGACTCTCGCCGTTACTATGTGTCTTTTCCAGATGATAAGTAGTGGTGCCCAGTTGGGGCGATCGGGGACCGTGTCGCATGTGGGGGTTGATCTTTTATTTTGGTACCGTAGTCGGACCATGAGTGTATTGGATGATTGCAATGTTATTCATGCATTTGTGTGACGTGGCGAGTGTAAGCCAACTATGTATCATTTCCCCTTTTATATATTTACATGGGTTGTTGTGAAGATTACCTTACTTGCGACATTGCTTTCAATGCGGTTATGCCTCTAAGTTGTGCTTCGACACGTAGGAGATATAGCCGCATCGAGGGCGTTACATGGGGCCTCTGTCGTTTCATCGAATATATTGTGTACGAGTCTTTATTTTCTGATCATAGGTCACTTGGGGGCATCCAACTCATCGAATTTAGCTATTAACATCCCTCTTGACCAGGCATATGCCACCATATCATGGTTAAACCTGCATGTTTGCTCGATGCTCATCCGCTAAGATAACCCGACATACTCTTGACAGTCAATCTATTATGACCCTGAACTTGTCAAGGTTAAAACACCAGCTTGAGTCATGTGAGAGCCGCCCTATAGAATGCTAGGACAAACCATAGGCTATCAAGCCAGCTTCATTGAAGCAAGACTCGAGCCTCGAAAGTCGGTCTTTTTGTCGAGCCTCAAAAGCCGATTTATACTTATGTGTTTATTTAACCTATTTGTTTTACATGACTATATTCTTCGATCACAAATTGATATTGGCCATGAGCCGTCGGGTCATTAATACACAGGTTTATTTTGATCATACACATTGATTATGACCATGAGTCGCCTGGTAAATAACACAACGGGTTATGATGATTATCACTTATGGATCAGTCGACAGTGAAGGATCAACTATTGGCGATTCAAATATTGACTCGCCATACTATTACTTAAATAAGAAAATATTTCAAAAGATATTGGGCGGGTCAGCATAACTCCACACCAGGTCCAATTTTTTTCTCCCAAAATAACCTTCAAAGTGTTACGGTGCATAAAGGTAACACATATGAGGCAAAAAGTTTTACTACGCTATTACATCACCACAGCTGGGCTCATAAGTCATTAAGTTATTTCGGAGTCATCTACCCCTACAAGTTGGCCCTTGTACTCTCCGGGTTGACCTGATCCGAGTTGACGCCTTGGCAACCTCCGGCGATTGATGTCTCTGGGTTATTCCACACCAGCTTATCTTTATTTTTGATCTGAAGGTTGTCCAGATCCCAGTCGATGGTTGTTAAATCTTGGAATACAACATCATCTTGCATGATAATTGATGGGTCAACATCAGGGACAAATATATGCTTACGTTGTGCCGGAGTCAAATCAAAAGGCTTAAAGGTTGGCGGGTCCACCTGCATGTTCTCTTCATCATAAGCCGCCTGATACTTCTTAAGATCAAGGTCTTTGACCAGTTGACTCGCCAAGACATGAGTTTCCTTCATACAATGGGCATAGTATTTTGTAGTAAACTTACTACCGTCCATGTTGAACTCCGGAAACCCGTCGGCCATCTCAGAAGGATCCATGTTTGGCACGTAAGCTTTGGCCTGGCTTAGAGACATCACTGTGGCTGTCCGGGCGGTTGATTTTTTTCCACTCCTTGATTTGTTTGGGGATGTTTCAGAGTTGTTTCAACACATCTCCCATGAAACATGGTGGGTCATTTTTACCCATCACAACTGTAATGGTAAACATGCTTCTAGCATACAACTGCTCTAGGAAGCTATAAATGGCCTTTAGCTTCACAAGGGGTTCTTGCCGGAGATTGTGACTTCTGCTACCCGTGAAATTTGGCAAAGTATGATTACAACAAGAGTCGCCAGGCGAGCTCGTCATACATATTTAAAGAGAGACTTGCCAAAAATAGCCTAACTCATCTTGTTGATGTGGCGTTTCAACCCGTCCAGTTCCTCGGCAACTGGTTTAAGTTGGCCCTCAACGTCCTCTCCACGTGTGATTAAGGTGGCCTTTTCAGTCTCAAAGGTGGCTCGTTCAGTATCAAAAGTCGCCTTGATTTTCTCCAATTCTTCTAAGGAGGAGTGCAGGCTAGACTCCTCCTTGATTCACAGCGTTTGTTCCGTATCAAAAACTTTCTTTAAGCCAGCCAATCTTAACTCGGCCATGTTCAATGTTTCCTGCAAGATAGGAAAAGAATTCATATACAATGTCATTCAAGTCCTAAGCTGGCAATGCATGAATCGACACTTGGGGGCTACAGAAAGTAAATTTATTCCTATTACGAAAGTCCCAAGTAGTTGCAAGCAACTAACATGGCACTTGGGAGCTAATGCAAGTCGCTTTTCAATATTACCATATTACCAGAAGACCCAGCTATCACACAGATGAGTTAGCCCTTGGGGGCTACAGGACGCCTTTTTCTTCAAGTATGAATACAAGTCGTTCTTGTACATAAGGCTATCATGAGAAGACACGACTCATCTCATGAAGATGAGCTGACCCTTGGGGGCTACATGGTTTTTTATTCCTTGATCAGAGCCTAAGGAGTTATAATTGAAGAGCCTGCTTGTTATTCACATAATAACACGGCCCTTGGGGGCTACACGACATTATTTTCAAATTTTGGGCTAAGGTTCCCTACTTGAAGAACCAGCTTGTCATTTTTGCATAACAACCCGGTCCTTGGGGGCTATGCATAAATATATACATACATGTTAGAAAGGCGAGTCATTCCCTACCTCATGTTTCTTCCTTAGCATGTTGATTATGTTCGTTTCAATATCTTGGCTTTCAGACAGTTGAGTCAGAAACTCATGATGCAGCTATTTAGCACTCATCCTCTCAAAGCCAGGCAGCTCCAACTTGGTCTTCCCCTTGTCTTGCAAGACATGCTCATCTTTGGTTGGGATTTTGACCAAGGTATTTGAAGCATCAGGACCACTTTGGCCTTCTCTAGTAATGGCCACTTCAGTATCAACCATCATCTGGTTAACATTTTCAGCCTCTTGATGAGGGCTAAGAGCATGAGTTGGGCTTGGTGATTGAAGATGGTCAACTCGCTCGTCTGGCTTGGCCTGCTCATCAATAAGTTTGCCTCTTCATCCGTTGGCGGCTTGTCAGTTATAATCGGCTCTCGAATCTCCTCAGGTTCATGGTTCGGGTTATCCTATGGCTGGTCTTGAGCTTCGATGGTAGTGCGGGCTGATGATCCACAAATGTAGGGGATCTATCATAGCCTTTTCGATAAGTAAGAGTGTCGAACCCAACGAGGAGCAGAAGGAAATGATAAGCAGTTTTTCAGTAAGGTATTCTCTGCAAGCACTAAAATTATCGGTAACATATAGTTTTGTGATAAGGTAATTTGTAACGAGTAGCAAGTAATAAAAGTAATTAAGGTGCAGCAAGATGGCCAAATCCTTTTTGTAGCAAAGGACAAGCCTGGACAAACTCTTATATGAAGGAAAGCGCTCCCGGGGACACATGGGAATTATCATCAAGCTAGTTTTCATCATGTTCATATGATTCGCGTTCGGTACTTTGATAATTTGATATGTGGGTGGACCGGTGCTTGGGTACTGTCCTTACTTGGACAAGCATCCCACTTATGATTAACCCCCATTGCAAGCATCCGCAACTACAACAGAAGTATTAAGGTAAACCTAACCATAGCATGAAACATATGGATCCAAATCAGCCCCTTACGAAGCAACGCATAAACTAGGGTTTAAGCTTATGTCACTCTAGCAACCCATCATCTACTTATTACTTCCCAATGCCTCCCTCTAGGCCCAAACAATGGTGAAGTGTCATGTATTCGACGTTCACATGACACCACTAGAGGGATGACAACATACATCTCATCAAAATATCGAACGAGTACCAAATTCACATGACTACTTATAGAAAGACTTCTCCCATGTCCTCGGGAACAAGCGTAACTACTCACAAAGCATATTCATGTTCATAATCAGAGAGGTATTAATATGCATAATGGATCTGAACATATGATCTTCCACCAAGTAAACCAACTAGCATAACCTACAAGGAGTAATCAACACTACTAGCAACCCAGAGGTACCAATCTGAGGTTTGGATACAAAGATTGGATACAAGAGATGAACTAGGGTTTGAGATGAGATGGTGCTGGTGAAGATGTTGATGGAGATTGACCCCCTCCCGATGAGAGGATCGTTGCTAATGACGATAGTGATGATTTCCCCCTCCCGGAGGGAAGTTTCCCCGGTAGAACAGCTCCGCCGGAGCCCTAGATTGGTTCCGCCTCGTCGAGGCAGAGTTTCATCCCGTGAGCTTTCTTATGATTTTGTCCTCGACGAAAGACTCCATATAGCCAAAGATGGGCATCAGAGGGCCACCAGGGGGCCCACGAGACAGGGGGCGCACCCTCATGGACGGTGGGTGGCCCCCCTCTGGTACTTCTTTCGCCCAGTATTTTTTATATATTCTGAAAATAATTCCCGTGGAGTTTCAGGACTTTTGGAGATGTGTAGAATAGGTCTCTAATATTTGCTCCTTTTCCAGCCCAGAATTCCAACTGTCGGCATTCCCCCTCTTCATGTAAACCTTGTAAAATAAGAGAGAATAGGCATAAGTATTGTGACATAATGTGTAATAACAGCCCATAATGCAATAAATATCGTTATAAAAGCATGATGCAAAATGGACGTATTAACTCCCCCAAGCTTAGAACTCGCTTGTCCTCAAGCGAAAGCCGAAATTGAAAAATATGTCCACATGTTTAGAGATAGAGGTGTCGATAAAATAAAATACGGACATGAGGGCATCATGATCATTCTTAGAACAGCAACATATATATATATATATATATATATATTGTCATATGATCTCCTATGTTAAAGTAACATTTCATTCACATACTCTAGCATGAATCAGAAACTTCATTGAAAACTAACAAACTATAATCTCAGTCATTGAAGCAATTGCAATTTATCATAACATAGGAAAGAGTCAATATAAGAGCTTCTCAACAAGTCCACATACTCAACCATCTTTTAGTCTTTCACAATTGCTAACACTCACGCGATATTTATGGTTATGAAGTTTACACAGAGAAAGACAGGGGCTTATAGTTTTGCCTCCCAACGTTTTACCTCGAGGGTCATGTCAACAATAATTTCATGAAGACCCACATCCAATTAGCCATATATATCAGGATCTTTCCAACACATTGTGCTTGCCAAAGGATAAAATGTAAAAAGGAAAGGTGAAGATCACCATGACTCTTTGCAAGAAGTATAAGACAAAAATGAAAGATAGGCCCTTCGCAGAGGGAAGCAGAGGTTGTCATGTGCTTTTATGGTTGGATGCACGAAATCTTAATGCAAAATAACGTCACTTTATATTGCCACTTGTGATATGGACCTTTATTATGCAGTCTGTCGCTTTTATTTCTTCCACATCACAAGATCGTATAAATCTTATTTTCTCCACACTAATAAGTCATACATATTTAGAGAGCAATTCTTATTGCTTGCAACGATGACAACTTACTTGATGGATCTTACTCAATCCATAGGTAGATATGGTGGACTCTCATGGCAAAACTGGGTTTAGGGATATTTGTAAGCACAAGTAGTATCTCTACTTGGTGCAAATAAATTGGATAGCAAGAGAGGGAAAGGCAAGCTCAACATGTTGGATGATCCATGACAATATAATTTATCTCAGATGTAAGAAAGCATAACGCATTATGTTGTCTTCCTTGTCCAACGTCAACTCTTTAGCAGGTCATACTTTAATGAGTGCTCACAATTATAAAAGATGTCCAAGATAGTATATTTATATGTGAAAACCTCTCTTTCTTTATTACTTCGTATTAATTGCAATGATGACCAAAACTATGTTTGTCAACTCTCAACAACTTTTATTCATCATAGTCTTTATATGTGAGCTCATTACTCTCCATAAGATCCATATGATCTCTTTATTTCTTTTTATTTCTTCTCTTTTATTTTATTCCCTCAAGATCATAGCAAAATAATCACGCCCTTGACTCAACACTAATCTTTATTATATATAGCTCACGGACTCGATTACATAGGAAGATCATAAAGCAAAACTCACAACTAGATCATACTAAAACTTTATTCTACTAGATCAAGATATTATCAAAATGATCGAACTAAGAAAAACGGTAAAGATAAAAGTGATGGTGATACGATACCAGGGCACTCCCCCAAGCTTGGCAGTTGCCAAGGGGAGTGCCCATACCCATGTGTTTATGTTTCTTTCCTCGGAGGTGGTGATGAAGGAGTTGTTGATGGCGTGCGCTTCTTCCTTAATTTGCGCTTGAGGACAGAATTCTGCTCCTTTAGGTCTTCGATCTCCCGCTCAAGGCTTAGTACCTTTTTGCATAGTTCTTGTTTGTTCTCCTGCAAGAGATGAAAAGGGATAAACTCGATCTTAGGTTTCTTTGCTCTATTGGGGAGGCTTGACTTTTTGAACTCCACATGCATGTCCCCAGGTTGAGGTAATGGGACTTCATCTTCATCTCAGCTCGTCTCCTCCTTTCCCTTAGGCTCATAGTCTTCTTCTTCCTCCATGGTCCAACCACAATGCTCCAAGTCCCCGTAGACCTTATGATCTGCAAGGTAATCAGCCACATAGCTTTCTCCCTCCGAATCTTGGGATGACATATTGCTCTAATCTGCAGCAGAAACAGCTCGAAACAAAAACAGAGGATATTTGCATGATACGGTGGTCAAAACCTTCAGGAGACTATATAATGAATTTTTACCGACCAAAAGAAGTATCGTGCAAGAAAACGGAGTCCGGAGAGCACACGAGGTGCCCACGAGGCAGGGGGTGCGCCCTCCACCCTCGTGGAAGCCTCGTGTCCTTTCTGGTCTCCTTCTTATTTTCCTATTTTCTTAAATATTCCAAAACAGAGAAAAATTGCCAATGGAACTGTTTTGGAGTCGGTTTACTTACCATGCCACGTACCTATTCCTTTTCGGAGTCTGAAACATTCTGGAAAGTGTCCCTTATGTATTCCTCCGGGGTTACGGTTTCAATAACAGTAGTTTCAACATTTACAGGATTACCTGAGATATAATGTTTGAATCTTTGATCGTTCACCACCCTCGGATTTGTGCCTTCGAAGTTGTTGATTTTTATGGCACCGGAACAGTAAACCTCCTCGATGATGTAAGGACCTTCCCATTTAGAGAGGAGTTTGCCTGCAAAAAACTTAAACAAGAGTTGTATAACAATACATAATCACCTACATTAAACTCACATTTTTGTATCCTTTTGTCATGCCATATTTTGACTTTTTCTTTAAACAGTTTGGCATTCTCATAAGCCTGAGTTCTCCATTCATCAAGTGAGCTAATGTCAAAAAGCCTCTTCTCACCGGCAAGTTTAAAGTCATAGTTGAGCTCTTTAATAGCCCAATATGCCTTACGTTCTAGTTCAAGAGGTAAGTGACACGCTTTACCATAAACCATTTTATATGGAGACATACCCATAGGATTTTTATATGCAGTTCTATAAGCCCACAATGCATCATCAAGTTTCTTGGACCAATTATTTCTAGATCTATTAACAGTCTTTTGCAAAATTAATTTAAGCTCTCTATTGCTAAGTTCTACTTGACCACTATATTGTGGATGGTATGGAGATGCAATTCTATGATTAACATCATACTTAGCAAGCATTTTACGAAAAGCACCATGAGTAAAATGTGAACCACCATCAGTCATTAAGTATCTAGGGACTCCAAACCTTGGAAAAATAACTTCTTTAAGCATCTTAATAGAGGTCTTATGATCAGCACTACTAGTTGGAATAGCTTCTACCCACTTAGTAACGTAATCAACAACTAAAATATGAGTATACCCATTAGAGGAAGGAAACGGTCCCATATAATCAAAGCCCCAGACATCAAATGGTTCAATAACAAGTGAATAATTCATAGGCATTTCTTGACTTCTACTAATATTACCAATTCTTTGACATTCATTACAAGACAAGACAAACTTACGGGCATCTTTGAAGAGAGTAGGCCAATAAAAACCAGATTGCAATACCTTATGTGCAGTTCTATCTCCAGCGTGGTGTCCTCCATAAGCCTCAGAGTGACACTTGCGTAGGATATGTTCCTGTTCATGCTCAGGTACACAATGTCTAATAACACCATCTACTCCTTTATAAAGTTGTGGGTCATCCCAGAAGTAATGTCTTAAATCATAAAAGAACTTTTTCTTTTGCTGGTATGTGAAACTAGGTGGTATAAATTTAGCAACAATCTAATTAGCATAATCAGCATACCATGGAGCAGTACAAGAGGCATTTATGATAGCTAATTGTTCATCAGGAAAGCTATCATCAATAGGTAGTGGGCCATCAAGAACATTCTCTAACCTAGACAAGTTGTCTGCAACGGGGTTGTCAGCTCCCTTTCTATCAATAATATGCAAATCAAATTCTTCTAGCAAGAGAACCCATCTAATAAGTCTAGGTTTAGCATCTTTCTTTTCCATAAGATATTTAATAGCAGCATGATCGGTGTGAACAGTTACTTTAGAATCAACAATATAAGGTCTGAACTTATCATAAGCAAATACAACTGCTAAAAATTCTTTATCAGTAGTAGCATAATTTACTTGGGCACTGTCTAGAGTTTTACTAGCATATTGGATAACATTTAATTTCTTATCAACTCTTTGTCCTAGAATAGACCCTACAGCATAATCACTAGCATCACACATAATTTCAAATGGTAAATTCCAATCAGGAGGCTGAACAATAGGTGGAGAAACCAAAGCTTTCTTAAGTATTTCAAATGCTTCTACACAATCATCATCAAAGACAAAAGGAACATCTTTTCGTAAGAGATTAGTCAGAGGCCGGGAAATTTTAGAAAAGTCCTTAATGAACCTCCTATAAAAACCAGCATGACCAAGGAAACTTCTTATACCTTTAATGTCCTTGGGACACAGCATATTTTCAATAGCATCAACCTTAGCTTTATCAACTTCAATACCTCTTTCAGAAATTTTATGCCCCAAGACAATACCTTCATTAACCATAAAGTGGCACTTCTCCTAATTCAAGACAAGATTAGTTTCTTCACATCTCTGCAAAACTCAATCAAGGTTGCTTAAGAAATCATCAAAAGAAGTCCCATAAACAGAGAAATCTTCCATGAATACCTCAACAATCTTTTCACAAAAGTCAGAGAATATAGTAGTCATACATGTTTGAAAGGTAGCAGGTGCATTACATAAACCAAAAGGCACACGTCTATAAGCAAACGTACCGAAAGGGAAAGTAAAGGTTGTCTTTTCTTGATCCTCTTTTGACACAGGTATTTGAGAGAAACCAGAATAACCATCTATAAAGAAAAAAATGTGTATGCTTGGATAATCTTTCTAGCATTTCATAATGAAAGGTAAAGGGTAATGATCCTTTTTAGTAGCTTTATTTAATTTACGGAAATCGATTACCATTCTATAACCTGTACCAATTCTTTGTGGGATCAATTCATCTTTATCATTAGGAACAACAGTAATACCTCCCTTCTTAGGGGCACAACGGACAGGACTTACCCACTGACTATCAGCAACGGGATAAATTATACCTGCCTCTAGAAGTTTTAGTATTTCTTTTCTTACCACTTCTTTCATCTTAGGATTTAACAGTCGTTGGTGATCAACAACTGGTTTAGCGTCTTTCTCCAGATTTATTTTGTGCTGGCATAGACTGGGACTAATGACCTTAAGATCATGAAGAGTGTATCCAATAGCAGCACGGTGCTTCTTCAGAGTTTTCAATAATTTCTTTTCTTCATGCTCTGAAAGGTTAGCACTAATAATAACAGGATATATCTCTTTCTCATCAAGATAAGAATATTTGAGAGTATCAGGTAAAGGTTTAAGCTCAAACACGGGATCACCCTTCGGTGGAGGGGGATCCCCTAGGATTTCAACAGGCAAGTTGTGTTTCAAAATAGGACCCTGTTTAAAGAATACTTCATCTATTTCCCTTCTTTCATTCATAAACATATCATTCTCATGGTCTAGCAAATATTGTTCTAAAGGATCAGTAGGAGGCACGGCAATAGAAGCAAGACCAATAATTTCATCTTTACTAGGCAATTCTTTATCATGGGGTTGTCTACAAAATTTAGCAAAATTAAACTCATGAGACATATCCCCTAAACCAACAGAAACAATATCCTTATTGCAGTCTATCTTAGCATTAATAGTATTCAAGAAGGGTCTACCAAATATAATGGGACAAAAGGCATCTTGTGGGGAACCAAGAACAAGAAAATCAGCAGGATATTTAACATCTCTAACAATCCCAACTGGTGAAATAGTATCTCTATTGGCAAGCTTAATTGTAACATCTATCTCTTCTATCTCAGCAGGTGCAATATCATGCATAATTTCTTGGTATAAGGAATGAGGTATTGAACTTGCACTAGCACCCATATCACATAAGCCATGATAGCAATGATCTCCTATTTTAATAGAAATAACAGGCATGCCCACAACAGGTCTATGTTTATTTTTAGTATCAGGTCTAGCAATTCTAGCAGATTCATTGCAGAAGTAAATAACATGCCCATCAATATTATCAGCCAAGAGATCTTTAACCATAGCAACACTAGTTTCAACCTTAATTTTCTCAGGGGGTTTGGTGTCTTAATATTACTTATGTTAACCACGGTTGAAGCTTTAGCATGATCCTTTATTCTAACAGGGAAAGGTGGTTTCTCAATATAAGTAGTAGGAACAACAGGATCATTATAAGTGATAGTCTTTTCTTCAACTTTAATAGGTGCAACTACTTTTACTTCAATGGGAGGATTATATTTAAACCACTTCTCCTTAGGGATATCAACATGAGTAGCAAAGGATTCATAGAAAGAAGCTACTATCTCAGAGTCGAGTCCATATTTAGTGCTAAATTCACGGAAAGCATCGATATCCATAAAAGATTTAACACAATCAAACTTAGGTGTTATACCTGACTCCTTACCTTTGTCGAGGTCCCAATCTTTAGAGTTGCGTTTATATCTTTCCAATAAATCCCATTTGAATTCAATAGTCTTCATCATAAAAGATCCAGTACAAGAAGTATCGAGCATGGAGCGATTACTGAGAGAAAGCCAAGCATAAATTTTTTTGAATAGTCATTTCTTTTGAAAGCTCGTGATTGGGGAATGAATATAACATTGACTTAATCCTCCCCCAAGCTTCAGCGATGCTTTCTCCTTCACGAGGCCAAAAATTATATATATAATTACGATCACGATGAACAAGATGCATAGGATAAAACTTCTGATGAAATTCCAATTTCAATCATTGGTAGTTCCATGATTCAATATCATCACATAGCCTCAACCATACCAATGCATCTCCCTTCAAAGATAAAGGGAAGACCTTCTTCTTGATAACATCCTCGGGCATACTGCAAGCTTAAATAATCCACAAACTTCATCCACATAGATTAGGTGCAAATCGGGATGTAATATTCCATCACCTGTGAAAGGATTAGCTAGTAGTTTCTCTATCATACCTGAAGGAATTTCAAAGTAAACATTTTCAGTAGGTTCAGTAGGTTGAGGAGAAACTCTTTGCTCTACTGGTCGGGGTGAAGATACCCCGAACAAGCCCCTCAAAGGATTATGTTCCATAGTAAAAAGTGAAAGTAAATTTCAGCACACTATATAAATTTTTCCTTACCAAGTTCCACCTACCAAACGCACTTCACTCCCCGGCAATGGCACTAGAAAAGAATCTTGATGACCCACAAGTGTAGGGGATCTATGAAAGTGCGTTATATCGACTAGAGGGGGGAGAATAGGCGATTTTTATGAAAGTCTTCAAAACATGGAAGTTTCGAAGACAAACAATAGAGATAAACCTATTGCCATGCAGCAGAAGGTAGACTATACTAGGTAAACCATAGTCAAGTATTCAATGAAGTGAAAGCACAATGACTAATAGCAGCTAGGTAGTAAGGATCAGGTAGGAAGATATTATGAAGCCAAACAGAACACGCAGTTACTCAGTGAAGACAAAAGATAGTGCAATCATACAATGATTTCACAAGGACCAACAGTAAGTAAAGGGAAGGGAAGGGTGAAACCAGTGACTCGTTGAAGACAATGATTTGTTGGACCAGTTCTAGTTGATGTGACAACTGTATGTCTGGTTAGGGCGGCTAGGTATTTAAACCTGAGGACACACAGTCCCGGACACCCAGTCCTGAACACGCAGCTCAGGACACCCAGTCCTCACCGTATTCCCCTTGAGCTAAGGTCACACAGACCTCGCCCAATCACTCTGGTAAGTCTTCAAGGTAGACTCCCAAACCTTCACAGACTTCGTTCACCGGCGATCCACAATGTCTCTTGGACGCTCAGAACGCGACGCCTAACCGGCTGGAGGATTCATAGTCCTCAAGTGTAATAAGTCTTCAGATCACACAGACAAGAAGACTTAAGTGATGCCTAACACTCTTAGGCTCTGGGTGGTTAGGGCTTTATCCTCGCAAGGAATTCTCTCTCAAAGGCTTCGAGGTGGGTTGCTCTCAAACGACAAAAGCCATACTCTAACTCTGAGCAGCCAACCGTTTATGGTTGTAGGGGTGGGCTATTTATAGCCACTAGGAAACCTGACCTGATTTGTCCAAAATGACCCTGGGTCACTAAGGAACTGACACGTGTTCCAACGGTCAGATTTCAAACTCACACGGCAACTTTACTTGGGCTACAAGCAAAGCTGACTTGTCCGACTCTGGACAAGATTCGCTCTCATAGTCTTCACTCGAAGACATAGGTTTTGGTTAAGCATCACTTCAGTCATTCTGACTGGTTCTCTTGGACCCCACTTAACAGTACGGTGGTTCCTATGACTCAACAAAGAAGAAAAAAAGAACTACGAAGGATCTAAGTCTTCGAGCTCCATAGGCTTCATGCGATGTCTTCTCTTGTCATAGTCTTCAATGTGAATATGTTCATATACCACCTTTGACATCAATGTCTTCATACATTTTTAGGGGTCATCTCTGGTAGGAAAACTGAATCAATGAGGGACTTCTACCTGTGTTATCCTGCAATTCTCACAAACACATTAGTCCCTCAACTAAGTTTGTCGCCAATACTCCAAAACCAACTAGGGGTGGCACTAGATGCACTTACAATCTCCCCCTTTTTGGTGATTGATGACAAACTAGTTGAAGTTTTCAACGGGGAATATAATATGTGAAATTGTAAAGGATAATGAATTGTCTTCATAAGTTGCAAGGGCTCCCCCTGAAGATGTGCATATAAGTAATTTGCTGTTGGAATGCAAATGCACATGGCAGGTTGTACTTTTGGAGATCCTCTTCAACTTATTGATGACAATTCATTATGCATGAGAAGGTATGCGAAGATAATGACATGCATAATGGAAAATGGACGTCTGCCAAAATGATCTAAGTGCGGAATTTATCGTCGCACATGCGGAATTTATCATCGCATCACACAGTGGCAAATAAGTAGCATACGACCATCGAGTTTAAGTGTTACAACTCAAAGAACCAAATGTATCAAAATGAGAGTTGTCAACACGAAGCAAAACATAAAGCAACCGCCCATATGGACCCGCTTGAAGACTATCAAACTCATATGCTTCTCCCCCTTTTGTCAGTAAGGACCAAAAAGGTTTGAAGACATAGAGCATCTACTCGTTCCCACGAAGAGTAGGTGAAGCAGCAGGGTCATCGGTGGTGTTCGGCAGTGCAGAAGAACTTGGAGCAGTGTCGAAGCGTGCTGAAGGAGATGGCGGTGAAGTAGCATCGTCTTCATCCTCGATCACTCTGGCATTCACAGTTGCAGTAGAGGAAGAGAACTCAGAGTCTTCAAGAGATAGAGTTTGTCGCAGCACTGCCCTTCGAGGAGGTGTGGAGTCAAACTTGAAGCGTTCAGAGAAGCGATCCTCTTGAAGATCATCTTCAGAGCACATCAGCGTCAGCCCTTTCTATGTGCGTCGACAGGTTTCATGGGCAACAAAGGCATTCTTGGTGGCAAGATTGCGAATGCGGTTGACATCCACCAAGAGGCTTTGCATTTGGCGCTTCAGCCAGTCATGATGCCTATCCTGTTTCTGATGAAGAGCCACCAAAAGCTCTCGGTCATTGAGAACGCGAGTGCGCTTCTTGGGTCGTTGGGCAATTGTGCTATCGGTGGCTTCAGTAAGGGCAGGATGTGGTGCACGCGTAGTTCCAGCCAAAGGATACACACGAGTGACTGCTTCAACTCCTTCAATGTTCTGAGAAAAACTTTGATGCTCCGCATTCTGAAGACTTAGAGGTTCCTTGGTAGGCTCAGGATAAATGGCTTCAATAGACATATCCACATCAGGCAGAAAGATCCGATGATTGCGAGCAGATGGCTGATATGAGATAGCGGAGTGGAGTTTAATCAGCCGCATTATCCATGGAGCATAGAACTTCAAGCCAAAAAGATCAAAGCCTGATGCAGCAAGTTGGCAGATGAAGAAGTCTTGTGCATTGAAGCATTTGCCATGAAGAATATAGAAGACCAGAGTCTTCATTGCACCTTCCAGCTTGGCATGTGGAAAATGTCCTTTGATGGGCCAGAGAGTTCGCCTTATGATGTGATAAATGGTCCTTGGCAGATACTCAAGGTCTTCAACAAGGAACTCCTTAGGATATTCAGCATCGTGTGGCAATGGCTTCATCATGCTGAGCATCTGACTCATGTTAGGTTCAGGCTTCTAAAAGATGCTCTCCACAGCTTCACTGTGAAGTTGACAGCCAGATTCGTAGAGATCGCCAGGAGTGGGTAGACCAGTGAGCTCAATGATATCAAAGGCTTTGGCTTCGTGATGAACATTTCCTGTCATCCACTCCAGGACCCAAGTCTTCGGATCTCTGTTGTACCCACGGATGTGAAGTGTGGCATAGAATTGGAGCAGCAACTCTTCATTCCAGTGCTCTTGTTCGGTAACGAACGGCAGCAATCCAACCTCTTTGAAGAAATCCAGAGCTTCTTCCAGACAGAGCAGACCAGCTATTGCTTCAATGTCAAGACGCTTATGTGGGAAGATGCGACCTTGATTTTATAGAATGCAGGAGTAATAGCTTCACTGCGGATAGCTCCAGAACCGATCAGAAGATATTCTTTCCCTTGAGTAGGGGTTCCTGGAGCTATTAAAGAAAGTGTTGTCTGCTTTGAAGCCATTGACATTGAAGGATCCAGGTGATGATGCAGGACCTGGAAACCTGGGCAATCTTGGGATTGGCTTCTGTACCTGAGGCCTGTGCTCAACATGATAGTCAAACTAAGGACCAGCAGTAGGTGCAGGAACAAAAGCAGTAGCATCAGTGGCTTCGCTGACTTCTGGTGCTTGGGTTGGTGAAGGCTCCACATTAGCTTCAGCCATGACAGTGTCAGTGGCTTCATTGGTGTTGTTGGTGGCAGCCTCAAGATTCTCAACCTCCACTTGACGAGATGGAGGGTCGGTCACTGTCATGTTCTCCTAGAGAACAGCTTCTTGGTGGGATGGGGGCGTAGCATCTTTTGGGGTTTCTTCTTCATTGGCTGATGCAGCCGGAATGTCTTCAGCAGCTTTAGCTTCAGACTCAGAGACTGGAGGCCTTGGTCCTTTGTGAAGCCTGCGTAACGCTGGCAACGCCTGTGGAGTTGGAGTTGGCTGGGCCTCAAAGTCTTCCTCCTCTTGTGCTTGTGGGCGATCAGCCCATGATGCATCCTGAGCAATTGGCGTCAGAGGACGACCAATGCTGATGAGCTCGCTGTGCGTTAGCACAGGCGATGATACCTGTTGGTGCTCGAGCTGAGGAAGAACTGCATCATCTTCAACATGGTCATGGTGACCAATGTCTTCAGCAGCGATGGGATCAGCTGCTGGAAAGTCTTCAGCTTCATGAGCCCCTGTGAAAGCAGGCTCATGGACAGTCAGTTGGCGCTCTTGAGGTTCAGCGTCAGGGCGAACCATGGAGATGGGTTCAACAATCAAGGTCTCTGTGGGAGCAGCCTGTTCCTTCTTGGTCTTTCGCTTCTTCTTGGAGGGAGCAGCATCAGAGGCTTCGGGATATTTTCTCTTTCTGGCTTCAGCCTCAGCAGTCCTCGTCTTCTTCAGTTCTGAAGTGGTATACCTGGCTTTTGGCTTCAAGCCAGTCATGCTGGTTGGGAAGACAATGGGATCTGCTTCCTGCCTTGGTGCGTTGGGTTCGGCCACAGTGGGCTTCTTCTTCTGCTTGGTAGCCATCTTGGGATCAATGCCCGGACGCCCAAGGGCCTTGCGCTTCTCAGCCTCGTTGTAGCCTTGCACACACTTGTCAGCCAAGCTCTTCATGCGCTCACGAGAACCCTGAGCTTCTGCATGTTTCTTGAGAAAAGCTTCCTTGAGCTCGTGCAGCATAATCTTGAAGTTCTTCACCTCTTGCACGCTGAGCTTGGCCATATGCTTCTTGAACTGAGTTTTCTCAAAGTCAATATTCTGCTTCAGTTCAACAATGCGCTGGGCGACAACTAACTCTGAAGCAATGGCACCATGGAAGGCGGCACTGAGGCCAATTGGAAGTTGCAGATCGTCGAAGCTGAGGTTGGGCGTGTCAAACCACTCATCAATGAAGTTGTGGATGATTGTCACGTCAAAGAGAGGTAGATCATTGAAGATTTCTGCTTCTTCTTTGCTCTTGATCAGTTGCTCAAGAGCATCATCTGCCAGATCTTCATCACTGGACAGATCAATGGCATCATTGCGCAGAATGGCAGCAGCAGTCAGTTTTTGGCTGGTGTGTGGCAGAGGCATCTTGACTCTCTGGGGCTTGGAGATGCGTGACAGATCTTCAGACTGCACACTGTCTTCAGGAGGTGCAGTAGCCAGTGGCTTCGCCCGTGAGATTTTTGGCGGAGCAGCTGATTTTGAAGCCTTAGCCTTCTTTGGCTTCTGCGGCTTTGGAGTAGGGGCTGGGGCTTCATCAGTGTCAGCATCATCATCAGAATGATCCACTTTGGCACCTAGAACAGAAATGTGAGTAATGAGGCCATCCAGGTTGTAGAACGGACCGATGACATTGGGTTCTGCATCATGTGTGCCGTCAGCACGGGGAGCAGAGGGACCAGGGTTGAAGTCTAGTCCCAAAGACTTCTTGTTCTGCTTCGCTGAGTTCTTGGCAAACTGGAAGTTGCACTTGAACAGATTGTCGTCACGACACCACAGTAGTGACAATGGGTGTGCATCTGCAGGCTGTGGTCCACGGACCATGCAGGGATAGAAGCCTTGTTCAATGGCTTCATCTCTAGACTTGGGTTGAAGATTTTTGTATAGGATGTCTCCCCAAGGTCGCTTGATGGCATTTTTCTCAGCATATTCCTGGGTCACAAACCGGTATTTGAACCATTGTTCTGCCCAATATCTTTGAATCCACTGGATTCAGGTCTTGCGCTGATTATAATCCTCTTCAGGATCTGTCTTGTAAAGTTCTGAGAGGTCATCTGGCAGATCTCTTGATGTTCCGCCACGACGCTATCTGCCTCCCTTCCTTGCAGATTTCTCTGAAGCCATGAATTTTAAACTGAAAGGCTTCAATACGTTCAAAGGCTTCAAAGGTTTTCTCTTGCTGGACAAACAGGAACTGGCTTCGGGAGAATTTATATGATGCTGTAAAAATTCTACAAATGAATGCAGACTATCAGAACCAAGGGATTCTCCCACGGACATGTACCTGTGACAGCATTAAGGTGCGAGGGAAGGGGAAGAGGTCATATGCATTCTCAGAAGATTGTGAAGATAAATCAGTTTAGAAGACATTGACCTCATCGTGCGAAGACATTCACTCATAGATAAGGAGTTGGTTCCAGATTTGTACGAATCCATGGATCAGTACAAGTGAGGAATCTAACTACTTTGTGAAGCATAAGTGAATATACTAGGCATGTTATGAGATGCAGTATGAAAGGGATCCAACTTGTGTGAATAGAAACTGCTTGTGGTAGAAAGTGACAAAGCTATAGTATCAAAGGGGCCGTAAAAAGGAAGTTTTATTTACCACACGAGGAACTGCTAGACGGAGTGGAAGAGGAGGCCGAGCAGTTCGATCGTCCGTGCCCTAACTTGGCGACGGAAGACACCTACGGCGACGGCGGAGAGGACGATGTCCGCGGTCGGCGTGAAGACGGCGTCGGAGAGGTTGCGGCAGCGAAGCGCTTCGTCGCCGGCGTCGTCGAGAGCTAGCGGTGGCGCTAGGGTTCGTGCGAGAGTGGAAGAAGAGATAATGACTGTGGTGAGGTGTGTATTTATAGGGACAGGGGCGGCACAGCGTTATTACATAGGTGCCCCTGGCGATTCACATCTGAGGAACACGTGGTCATCATGCAGCATATCGGAGGTTGTTCCACGTCCCACGCATGCCTGGATTGTCGGGTGGTCGTTCCCACTTCTCCAGGTTTCTGGTGAAGGAATGAGCATTGAAAACGGACTTAATGTTTGTCTCTGTATCTTCTGCTGACAAGGACGCGGAGAAGACATTCGACAGTTTCAATAGAATGCATATGATTTGGAGAGATAGAGTTTCAGATAGAAAGCATAGAGAGGTTTAGGGTCCGATCACATTCACTTAGTTCAAAAGATTCAACAAGAAGACATAGCTATAAGTGAATGCTGTAGAGGATAGAACACTAGTATATATATATATTCAACATAGTGAAGATAACCATGAAGACATATTGAAGTTGAAGCCAAACCAAATGTGAAGACATGGCAAATGTAACGCCATGGGTAAAACACTTCAAACAGAAGAATTTGGTGGTGGCATTACCCACCGTATAGGAAGTATTAGACCCAGACACGGCGCACAATTATCGTGGCGCTCTGAAGTCAAATTCCACATTAATGTATTCACACTTAGAATGTATGTCTTCATTGATTGAAGATTTACTCTACTTCGTGTGTTGCACATCTAAGTCATCAATATGCATAAGTGTTAGGATGTGTGCCTGATCACATGACATTTGAGGATTCCAAGATATTTAGCTCACACCGTAACTTGCAAAATCTCTTCTCATCCAAGGGCTTGGTGAAGATATCTGCCAATTGCTCTTCAGTGTTGACGTGTATGATATTAATATCTTCCTTCACAACATGATCTCTCAGAAAGTGATGACGAATTTCAATGTGCTTTGTCTTCGAGTGTTGAACTGGGTTGTTGGCAATCTTGATGGCGCTTTCGTTGTCGCAGTAGAGTGGCGCTTGCTTCAGATGAATGCCATAGTCCTTGAGTGTTTGCTTCATCCACATAAGTTGAGCGCAGCAAGATCCAGCAGCAATGTATTCAGATTCAGCAGTGGAGAGAGATACACAGTTCTGCTTCTTTGAAGACCAACATACAAGTGATCGTCCCAGAAAATGACATGTGCCTGATGTAGACTTGCGATCCACCTTGTCACCAGCATAATCAGCATCCGAGAATCCAACCAGATCAAACTCTGAGCCCTTTGGATACCATAATCCTAGAGTTGGGGTGTGAGCCAAATATCGAAGAATTCGCTTCACAGCTAAGTGATGTGACTCCTTTGGTGCCGCTTGGAATCGAGCACACATGCAAACACTAAGCATAATATCTGGCCTAGATGCACATAGATAAAGTAAAGAACCAATCATGGAGTGGTATACCTTTTGATCGAACTCTTTACCATTGTCGTCGGGACCCAGATGATGTTTTGCTGGCATTGGCGTCGTGAAGCCTTTGCAGTCTTGTATACCGAACTTCTTCAGGCAATCTTTGAGATACTTCTCTTGAGATATGAAGATGCCGTTGCGTTGCTGTCGTATTTGAAGACCGAGGAAGAACTTCAGCTCTCCCATCATGGACATCTGATATTGCTCTTGCATCATATATCCAAACTCTTCACTGTACTTCTGATTGGTGCAGCCGAAGATAATGTCATCCACATATATTTGGCACACAAACAGTTCACCATCATATGTCTTCGTGAAGAGAGTGGGGTCGAGGGAACCAGGTATGAAGCCTTTGCTCTTTAGGAAGTATTTGAGTGTGTCATACCAAGCCCGAGGGGCTTGTTTGAGGCCATACAGTGCCTTGTTGAGCTTGTATACCATGTCAGGATGTTTTGGATCTTCAAAGCCAGGCGGTTGTGTAACATACACTTCTTCTTCAATCTTGCCATTGAGAAAAGCACTCTTCACATCCATTTGATATAGAAGTATGTTATGATGATTTGCATAGGCCAGCAGTATGCGTATGGCTTCAAGCCGAGCCACAGGAGCAAATGTTTCATCGAAGTCAATGCCTTCCACTTGCGTATATCCTTGAGCAATGAGACGAGCTTTGTTTCTGACAACTTGACCATGCTCATCTTGCTTGTTGCGGTATATCCATTTGGTGCCAATTATGTTGTGCTTCCGAGGATCAGGACGCTTAACCAGTTCCCATACATTATTCAGCTCAAACTGTTGAAGCTCTTCTTGCATAGCTTGAATCCATTCAGGTTCCATGAAGGCTTCTTCAACTTTCTTGGGTTCTATTATTGAGACGAATGCAAAGTGCCCACAGAAATTTGCCAGCTGAGTAGCCCTTGAACGAGTAAGCGGACCAGGTGCATTGATGCTATCAATTATTCTCTCAATCTGCACTTCATTGGCAACACGAGGATGTACAGGGCGAAGATTTTGCTCTTGTTGATCATTGTCATTGTTAGTGGGATTGTCTTCAGGCTGAGCATTGTCTTCAGGTTGATCAGGTGCGGAGATGATAAGTTCCTCTTCAGGTTGAGCTTCAGAGGGTATGATTTCTCCAGTTCCCATAAGTTTGATTGATTCACTAGATGGAACTTCATCTAGCACATTTGGCAGGTGCTCTCTTTGTGAGCCATTAGTCTCATTGAACTGCACATCCATTGTTTCAACCACTTTATAATGAAAGAGATTGAAGACTCTGTAGGAGTGCGAATCCTTTCCATATCCAAGCATAAAACCCTCATGTGCCTTCGGTGCAAATTTTGAAGTGTGATGTGGATCCTTGATCCAGCACCTGGCGCCAAATACTCTGAAGTAACTGACATTTGGCTTCTTGCCAGTAAGGAGCTCATAAGATGTCTTGTTCAGAAGCTTGTGAAGATAAACACGGTTGATTGTATGGCATGCAGTATCAATGGCTTCAGGCCAGAATTTTCTTGGAGTCTTGTATTCATCAAGCATCATTCGGGCCATCTCAATGAGTGTTCTGTTCTTGCGTTCGACGACGCCATTCTGCTGTGGCATCTACGGAGCTGAGAATTCATGTGTGATGCCCAAAGTATCAAGATATGTATCAAGGCCAGTGTTCTTGAATTCAGTGCCATTGTCACTTCTGATGTGCTTTATCTTGGCGCCATAGTTGTTCATTGCTTGATTGGCGAAGCGTCTGAAGACATCCTGCACTTCAGTCTTGTAGAGGATTATGTGCACCCAAGTATATCTAGAATAATCATCAACAATGACAAAGCCATAGAGACAAGCAGTAGTAGTAAGAGTCGAGTAATGAGTGGGACCGAAAAGATCCATGTGGAGTAGTTCGAAGGGTTGAGTCATTATCATGATTGTCTTCGAGGGATGCTTAGCCCTCGTCATCTTTCCTGCTTCACAGGCACCGCATAAGTGATCTTTCTTGAACTTGATGCCCTCAATGCCTATGACATGCTTCTTCTTTGCAAGGGTGTGGAGGTTCCTCATGCCAGCATGCCCTAGCCTCCGATGCCAGAGCCAGCATTCTGAAGCTTTTGCTAGAAGACATACGACAAGCTGTGGTCCTGCTGAGAAATCTACCACGTACAAATCATCTTTCTGATACCCTTCAAACACTAGAGACTTGTCAGATTCCATTAGAACAAGGCAACGATATTTTCCAAACATCACAATCATGTTTAAATCGCAAAGCATTGAGACAGACATTAAGTTGAAGCCAAGGGATTCAACAAGCATGACTTTATCCATGTGTTGATCCTTTGAGATTGCAACTCTACCTAGACCCAATACCTTGCTTTTACCAGTGTCAGCAAATGTGATGTGACTTCTGTCAGATGGACGTAAAGTTGAGTCCATGAGAAGACTTTGCTTGCCAGTCATGTGATTGGTGCACCCACTATCAATAATCCATTCTGAAGCTGCTGGTGTCGTACCCTACAGTGCAGTTAGGGGGATAGGCTTCACGAAGAGTGTTTTGAAGCAAAAACATTTGACGAACCAGTGGGTTATGAAAGCTTAGATCCAGATTAGGACTAGTAGGGAGAGTAGCAAGCAATTCAGGAACGAAGTACATAGTAAGACCATTCGGGCATTTGATCTTGCGCCCTACAAGATGTTTAAGGTCCGCAGCAATAGCGTCAAACGATTTTGGTTTTCTGCTGGAGACCTTTCTCTACAAAAGAGAGTTAAGCTTTCTTAGCCACCCACATCTTCAAGGGTGGCTTAGAAGCAATGAGTCTAAGTGCAGCATCTGAGAACTTTGGCTTTGAAGCCCTAGCAAAAAGTCTTGCAGGTGGACAATAGTACTCATAAGAATAAGCAGAATAGTTCTTGGTCTTATGAACATGGCGGTTTAATGAACCACGCTCATATTCATAGGCCTGAGTATGGCTTCCCTACAAAACATTTGCGTTAGTGCGAATCTGGTGAGTCCTCTGTCTGTATGAAGCCTTTGGACCATATGAAGCCTGTGGTCTGGGAATTATCTTCTTCACCTGTGGTGTCATGATGACATTCACAGGAAGATTCTCCAAACACCTTTTGGGCACCCAGATCTTCTTCATAGTCGGTCCATTCCTGCAGTAAGTACCAATATACCTGGCAAACACTTCACCATTCTGATTTTTAAACAGTTTATAGTTTGCATCAAAGGATTCATCAATAACGATGGGGTTAGCACAAGTGAAACCAGATAGAGTGGATGGATCTGCTGAAGGCTCCTTTGCAGCAACCCTGTGGTTTTGGGGTACTGCTCAGGTTTCCAGTAAGAGCCATCAGCATTCATTTTCCTTACGAACCCAACACCCTCTTTCCTAGGGTTTCGGTTCAGGATCTGCCTTTTGAGGACATCACATAGTGTCTGATGCCCTTTGAGACTTTTGTACATCCCTGTTTCAAGCAATGTCTTCAACCTAGCATTCTCATCAGCAATAGCAGTGGTATCCTCAGCAGAGGGGTTAGTTCCCACATCAATAGTTGATGATATTGCAACAGCAGCAGTAGTAGAACATTCAGCAACAGAAGTAGCATTATCACGCTCAATGCATTTAAGACATGGTGGTTCAAATCCTTCCTGGGCGGAACTGATCTGTTCGGAGCGAAGTGACTCGTTTTCCTTTTGAAGATCTTCATGAGCCGCTCTCAATTTCTCAAGATCTTGCTTCCTTTGAAGATAATCATAGGAAAGCTTTTCATGAGTTGTTGAGAGTGTTTCATGACGACTTTCAAGTTCCACATACTTAACGTGAAGATTTTTTATGTCTTCAATTAAGGACTCAGATCGAGTCATTTCAGCGCCTAACAGATCATCGCTTTTGTCTAACAGTTTTTGAATATGTTCCATAGCTCTCTGTTGTTCAGTTGCAATTTTAGCAAGTGTTTTGTAGCTGGGTTTGGAACCACAATCAGAGTCATCGTCACTAGATGTTTGATAGTGAGTAGTGCGTGTGTTTACCTTGGCACCGCGTGCCATGAAGCAGTAGGTAGGAGCGGAGTAGTCCTTGTCATTTGGATCGGTGTCGGTGATGAAGTCATTGTCTTCAGTGTTGAAGATGGACTTGGCAACGTATGTTGTAGCCAGACTTGCAATGCCAGAATCGGACTCCTCCTCAGACTCCACCTCTGCCTCCTCGGAAGCGGACTCCTCCTCTGAATCCATTTCCTTGCCAACAAACGCACGTGCCTTGCCAGATGAGCTCTTCTTGTGTGATGAAGACTTTGAGAAAGACTTGGAAGAAGACTTTGAGTATTTCTTCTTCTTCTTGTCATTAGAGTCATATTCCTTGCTCTTCTTCTTCTTTTTGTTCTCATTGTCCCACTGCGGACACTCAGAGATGAAGTGCCTAGTTTTCTTGCACTTGTGACATGTTTTCTTCTTGTAGTCATGAGCAGAAGCTTCATCATTCCTTGAGCTTGATCGTGAAGACTTTCTGAAACCTTTCTTCTTGGTGAACTTTTGGAACTTCTTCACAAGCATAGCAAGTTCCCTTCCAATGTCTTCAGGATCATCAGAACTGCTGTCAGATTCTTCTTCAGATGAGGAGACAGCTTTTGCCTTCAAGGCATGAGTTCGCCCATAGTTTGGACCGTAGATATCTCTTTTCTCAGAAAGCTGAAACTCATGTGTGTTGAGCCTCTCAAGTATGTCAAACGGATCGAGTGTCTTGAAATCACGACGTTCATGAATCATCAGGGCTAGGGTGTCAAACGAACTGTCAAGTGATCTCAGTAGTGTCTTGACGACTTCATGCTTGGTGATCTCAGTAGCGCCGAGGGCTTGAAGCTCATTTGTGATGTCAGTGAGTCGATCAAACATGAGCTGGACATTCTCATTGTCATTTCTCTTGAAGCGGTTGAAGAGATTGCGAAGGACACTGATTCTCTGATCTCTCTGGGTTGAGACGCCTTCGTTGACCTTGGAGAGCCAGTCCCAGACTAGCTTAGATGTTTCCAAAGCACTCACGCGGCCATACTGTCCTTTGGTCAGATGACCACAGATGATATTTTTGGCAGTAGAGTCCAGTTGAATGAATTTCTTGACATCAGCAGCAGTGACACCTTCTCCAGCCTTGGGAACGCCGTTCTTGACGACATACCATAGGTCGACGTCAATGGCTTCAAGATGCATGTGCATCTTATTCTTCCAGTAGGGATATTCAGTTCCATCGAAGACGGGGCACGCAGCGGAGACTTTAATTATCCCTGCAGTCGACATAGCTAAAACTCCAGGTGGTTAAACCGAATCACACAGAAAAAGGGAGTACCTTGCTCTGATACCAATTGAAAGTGCGTTATATCGACTAGAGGGGGGTAAATAGGCGATTTTTATGAAAGTCTTCAAAACGTGGAAGTTTCAAAGACAAACGATAGAGATAAACCTATTACCATGCAGTGGAAGGTAGACTACACTAGGTAAACCATAGTCAAGTATTCAATAAGTGAAAGCACAATGACTAATAGCAGCTAGGTAGTAAGGATCAGGTAGGAAGATATTATGAAGCCAAACAGAACACGCAGTTACTCAGTGAAGACAAAAGATAGTGCAATCATACAATGACTTCACAAGGACCAACAGTAAGTAAAGGGAAGGGAAGGATGAAACCAGTGACTCATTGAAGACAATGATTTGTTGGACCAGTTTCAGTTGCTGTGACAACTGTACGTCTGGTTAGGGCAGCTAGGTATTTAAACCTGAGGACACATAGTCCCGGACACACAGTCCTGAACACGCAGCTCAGGACACCCAGTCCTCACCGTATTCCCCTTGAGCTAAGGTCACACAGACCTCGCCCAATCACTCTAGTAAGTCTTCAAGGTAGACTCCCAAACCTTCACAGACTTCGTTCACCGGCGATCCACAATGTCTCTTGGATGCTCAGAATGCGACGCCTAACCGGCTGGAGGATTCACAGTCCTCAAGTGTAATAAGTCTTCAGATCACATAGACAAGAAGACTTAAGTGATGCCTAACACTCTTAGGCTCTGGGTGGTTAGGGCTTTATCCTCGCAAGGAATTCTCTCTCAAAGCCTTCGAGGTGGGTTGCTCTCAAACGACAAAAGCCGTACTCTAACTCCGAGCAGCCAACCGTTTATGGTTGTAGGGGGTGGGCTATTTATAGCCACTAGGCAACCCGACCTGATTTGTCCGAAATGACCTTGGGTCACTAAGGAACTGACACGTGTTCCAACGGTCAGATTTCAAACTCACACGGCAACTTTACTTGGGCTACAAGCAAAGCTGACTTGTCCGACTCTGGACAAGATTCGCTCTCATAGTCTTCACTCGAAGACATAGGTTTTGGTTAAGCATCACTTCAGTCATTCTGACTGGTTCTCTTGGACCCCACTTAATAGTACGGTGGTTCCTATGACTCAACAAAGAAGAAAAGGAACTACGAAGGATCTAAGTCTTCGAGCTCCATAGGCTTCATGCGATGTCTTCTCTTGTCATAGTCTTCAATGTGAATATCTTCATATACCACCTTTGACATCAATGTCTTCATACATTTTTAGGGGTCATCTCTGGTAGGAAAACCGAACCAATGAGGGACTTCTACCTGTGTTATCCTGCAATTCTCACAAACACATTAGTCCCTCAACTAAGTTTATCGTCAATACTCCAAAACCAACTAGGGGTGGCACTTGATGCACTTACAATCTATCGTAGCCTTTTCAATAAGTAAGAGTGTCGAACCCAACGAGGAGCGGAAGGAAATGATAAGCAGTTTTCAGTAAGGTATTCTCTGCAAGCACTGAAATTATCAGTAACAGATAGTTTTGTGATAAGGTAATTTGTAACGAGTAGCAAGTAATAGAAGTAAATAAGGTGCAGCAAGATGGCCCAATCCTTTTTGTAGCAAAGGATAAGCCTGGACAAACTCTTATATGAAGGAAAGCGCTCCCGAGGACACATGGGAATTATTGTCAAGATAGTTTTCATCACGTTCATATGATTTGCGTTTGGTACTTTGATAATTTGATATGTTGGTGGACCGGTGCTTGGGTACTATCCTTACTTGGACAAGCATCCCACTTATGATTAACCCCCATTGCAAGCATCCGCAACTACAACAGAAGTATTAAGGTAAACCTAACCATAGCATGAAACATATGGATCCAAATCAGCCCCTTACAAAGCAACGCATAAACTAGGGTTTAAGCTTCTGTCACTCTAGCAACCCATCATCTACTTATTACTTCCCAATGCCTCCCTCTAGGCCGAAACAATGGTGAAGTGTCATGTAGTCAACGTTCACATGACACCACTGGAGGGATGACAACATACATCTCATCAAAATATCGGACGAGTACCAAATTCACATGACTACTTATAGCAAGACTTCTCCCATGTCCTCGGGAACAAACGTAACTACTCACAAAGCATATTCATATTCATAATTAGAGGAGTATTAATATGCATAATGGATCTGAACATATGATCTTCCACCAAGTAAACCAACTAGCATCAACTACAAGGAGTAATCAACACTACTAGCAACCCACAGGTACCAATATGAGGTTTGGATACAAAGATTGGATACAAGAGATGAACTAGGGTTTGAGATGAGATGGTGCTGGTGAAGATGTTGATGGAGATTGACCCCCTCTCGATGAGAGGATCGTTGGTGATGACGATGGTGATGATTTTCCCCTCCCGATGAAAGGCAATTATGATGATATATGATGGACTGACTGAGATGAGAAAATCTGGTATGAACTCGACCTCTTTTGTTTTTGTAAATATGATGAGTCCCTCGTTCTTGATAAAGCTTATTATGAATAAACATGTTTGCAATGACAATTAGAGATCATAGTTGCTTGTGCCATGCTTGATTGCTATGAGTTGTAATGGTTTACCTTGTGTGCCAACATGCTGTTGAGATGATTATGATGTGGTATGATGGGGTGGTATCCTCCTTTGAATGATTTAAGTGACTTGACTTGGCACATGTTCACGCATGTAGTTGAAACAAAATCAACATAACCTTCACGATATTTATGTTTATGGTGGATTATATCCTACTCATGCTTGCATCCAATGTTTATTAATTTTAATGCATGTACATGGCTGTTGTCGCTCTCTAGTTGGTCACTTCCCAGTCTTTTGCTAGGCTTCATTTGTACTAAGCGGGAATACTGCTTGTGCATCCAATCCCTTAAACCCCAAAGTTATTCCAGATGAGTCCACTATACCTTCCTATATGCGGTATCTACCTGCCGTTCCAAGTAAATTTGTATGTGCCAAACTCTAAACCTTCAAATAATCATTCTGTTTTGTATGCTCGAATAGCTCATGTATCAACCAAGGCTATCCTTATCTTCCGTGTTAGGCGGGTTATTCTCAAGAGGAGTGGACTCCGCTCCTCACACACGAGAAAATGGCTGGTCACCGAGATGCCCAGTCCCATGCTTTATGCAAACTAAATCAAAATTAATTGCAAACAAAACTCCCCCTGGGACCTGAAGTATGTTGGAGGCACTCGTTGTTTCGAGCAAGTCATGGATTGATGTTTGTTGGTGGAGGGGGAGTATAAACTTTACCATTCTGTTTGGGAACCGCCTATAATGTGTTTAGCATGGAAGATATCGCCATCTCTTAGTTGTTACGTTGACAATGAAAGTATACCGCTCAAAATAAAAATTATCGCTATTTCAAAACCGAGCTCTGGCACCTCTATAAATCCCTGCTTCCCTCTGCGGAGGGCCTATCCATTTACTTTTATGTTGAGTCATCACCCTCTTATTAAAAAGCACTAGCTGGAGAGCACAACTATCATTTGCATTCATCACTATTAATCTATGTTGGGTATGACTATGATTGGATCTCTTTTACCATGAATTACAATGTCTAGTCAGTCCTTCATCTTTAAAGGTGCTCTGCATTTATGTTTTCCAGTCTCAGAAAGGGCTAGCGAGATACCATCTTGTTATATCATATTATGATTGTTTTGAGAAAGTGTTGTCATCCGAGATTTATTATTATGACTTGCTAGTTGATTATGCTATTGATATGAGTAATTATGAGACCTGAGAATTGTTGCAAATGTGGTTAGTTATGATCTATGCTGAAAACTTGAATGCTGGCTTGACATAGTTACAACAACAAGAGCAAACAGAGTTTGTAAAAGTTTTTCTTTCTTTCTTTCAGTTTGTCAACTGAATTGCTTGAGGACAAGCAAGTGTTTAAGCTTGGGGGAGTTGATATGTCTCCGTCGTATCTACCTTTCCAAACACTTTTGCCCTTGTTTTGGACTCTAACTTGTATGATTTGAATGGAACTAACCCGGACTGGCGCTGTTTTCAGCAGAATTGCCATGGTGTTGTTTTATGTGCAGAAAACAAATATTCTCAGAATGACCTGAAACTCCACGAAACATCTTAGAAAAAATAAAAAAAAATCCTTGCCAAAGATGAAGACCAGGGGGGCCCACACCCTTCTCACGAGGGTGGGGGCGCCCCCCCCCTAGGGCGCGCCCCCTACCTCGTGGGCCCCCTGGGTGCCCTCCGACGCCAACTCCAACTCTATATATTTGCTTTTGGAGAGAAAAAAAATCAGAGAGAAGAAATCATCGTGTTTTACCATACGAAGCCGCCGTCAAGCCCTAAAACCTCTCAGGAGGGCTGATCTGGAGTCCGTTCGGGGCTCCGGAGAGGGGGATTCGTCGCCGTCGTCATCATCAACCATCATCCATCACCAATTTCATGATGCTCACCGTCGTGCGTGAGTAATTCCATCATAGGCTTGTTGGACAGTGATGGGTTGGATGAGATTTATCATGTAATCGAGTTAGTTTTGTTAGGGTTTGATCCCTAGTATCCATTATGTTCTGAGATTGATGTTGCTATGACTTTGCTATGCTTAATGCTTGTCACTAGGGCCCGAGTGCCATGATTTCAGATCTGAACCTATTATGTTTTCATGAATATATGTGAGTTCTTGATCCTATCTTGCAAGTCTATAGTCACCTACTATGTGTTATGATCTGGCAACCCCGAAGTGACAATAATCGGGACCACTCCCGGTGATGACCTTAGTTTGAGGAGTTCATGTATTCACTATGTGCTAATGCTTTGTTCCGGTTCTCTATTAAAAGGAGGCCTTAATATCCCTTAGTTTTCAATAGGACCCCGCTGCCACGGGAGGGTAGGACAAAAGATGTCATGCAAGTTCTTTTCCATAAGCACGTATGACAATATACGGAATACATGCCTACATTAAATTGATGAATTGGAGCTAGTTCTGTGTCACCCTATGTTATGACTGTTACATGATGAACCGCATCCGGCATAATTATCCATCACTGATCCGGTGCCTACGAGTTTTCCATATACTGGTTCTCGCTTATTTACTTTCCCACTGCTACTATTACAATCACTACAAAATACCAAAAACATTACTTTTGTTGTCTTTACTTTTGTTGCCGCTACCACCACTATCATATTACTTTGCTACAAAATACTTTGCTGCAGATACTAAGTTTCCAGGTGTGGTTGAATTGACAACACAGCTGCTAATACTTGAGAATATTCTTTGGCTCTCCTTGAGTCAAATCAATAAATTTGGGTTGAATACTCTACCCTCGAAAGTTGTTGCGATCCCTTATACTTGTGGGTTATCAAGACTAATTTCTGGCGCCGTTGCCGGGGAGCATAGCTCTATTCTTTGAGTCACTTGGGATTTATATCTGCTTATCACTATGAAGAACTTGAGAGATCCAAAAACCAAGATCTATCCCTCAACTACGAGGGGAGGTAAGGAACTGCCATCTAGCTCTGCACTTGATTCACCTTCTGTTATGAGTAAGCTAGCGACACCTACACCTGCTTCTGCTATTCGTTCTGATATGTCGCAAGTTATTGATGATGCCACTTCTGCTATGCATGATACTTATGATGAAACTGCTTCTATGCCTGATACTACTATGCCCCTTAGTGAATTTCTTGATGAACAAATTGCTAGGGCTAGAGAAAAAGAAATTATTGAATCAGAATACGATGATGATAGTGATGATGAAAATATGCCTGTTATTCCTGAGGGTTATCTTTTTGATATGGATTCTTCTGCCGCTATTTTAGCTTGCAGAGATAGATATGAGCTTAAGAGGTTATTAGTTAAATGGAACAAAGAATCACTTAGAGATAAATGAAACCTGACCCTGCTTTTGCTACTTCACCTATTTGTGTTCCTGATAAGGATTATGAATTCTCTGTTGATCCTGATATAATTACTTTGGTTGAATCTGATCCGTTTTATGGCTATGAATCTGGAACTGTTGTGGCACATCTTACTAAATTAAATGATATAGCTGCCGTGTTTACTAATGATGAGAGATCGCGTTACTTTTATATACTCAAAATATTTCTGTTCTCATTAAAGGGTGATGCTAAGATATGGTTTAATTCTCTTGATCCTGGTTGTGTGCGTAGTCCCTAGGATATGATTTATTACTTCTCTGCTAAATATTTCCCTGCTCATAAGAAACAAGCTACTTTGAGGGAAATATACAACTTCGTGCAAATTGAAGAAGAGAGTCCCCCACAAGCTTGGGGGAGGCTTCTCAAGTTACTTAATGCTTTGTCTGATCATCCTCTTAAGAAACCTGAAATACTTGATATCTTTTATAATGGACTAACCGATGCTTCCAAAGATTACCTGGATAGTTGTGCTGGTTCTCTTTTCAGGGAAAGAACACCGGATGAAGCTGAGATCCTATTGAATAATATGTTGACAAATGAAAATAATTGGGCACCTCCTGAGCCAGCTCCTGAGCCAACTCCTGCTCCAATTACTGAACCTATTCCTAAACCAACTCTGAAGAAGAGAGGTGTTCTATTCCTCAGTCCCGAAGATATGCAAGAGGCGAAGAAATCTATGAAAGAAAAAGGTATTAAAGCTGAAGATGTTAAGAATTTACCTCCTATTGAAGAAATACATGGTCTTAATGTACCGCCTGTTGAAGAAACATATGATCTCAATTCTTTATTTACTGAAGAACCTCCTGATCCCGATATCCCGACACAGGTAGTAAAGGTAAATTCTCTCTATTGATATGATAAAGCTGAAGTCCCTCCTACTAAAATTGCTAGTCAGTGCTTGGATGAGTTTGATAACTTTATGTTTAAGCAAGACGACTTCAATTCTTATTTTGGTAGACAATTAAAAGAAAATGCTTATATGATTAGACGCTTGGGTGATTATATGGCTAATATTAAAGGTGAACTTAAACTTGTTAGCAAACATGCTTCTATGGTCACCACTCAAGTAGAACAAGTACTTAAAGCTCAAAAAGAAGTGTTTGATGAAATGAATAGTAAGAAAAATGATTATGATGTTAGAGTGGCTACTAGAACTGGTAGAATGACTCAGGAACCTTTGTATCCTGAAGGCCACCCTAAGAGAATCGAGCAAGATTCTCAAAGAAATAATAGTGATGTTCCTAGTTCTTCTAAAAAGAATAAGAAGAAAAATGATAGAACTGTGCAAACTTCTAGTGAACCTATTGCTGAACCACCTGATAATCCAAATGATATTTCTATGTCTGATGCTGAAACACAATCTGGTAATGAACATGAACCTAGTGAAAATATTAATGATAATGTTCATGATGATGCTCAACCTAGTAATGATAATGATGTAGAAATTGAACCTGCTGTTGATCTTGATAACCCACAATCCAAGAATCAACGTTATGATAAAAGAGACTTTGTTGCTAGGAAACATGGTAAAGAAAGGGAACCTTGGGTTCAGAAACCCATGCCTTTTCCTCCGAACCCATCCAAGAAAAAGGATGATCAGGATTTTGAGCGCTTTGCTGAAATGATTAGGCCTATCTTTTTGCGTATGCGATTAACTCATGTGCTCAAAACAAATCCTTATGCTAAATATATGAAGGATATCATTACTAATAAAAGAAAGATACCGGAAGCTGAAATTTCCACCATGCTTGCTAATTATACTTTTAAGGGTGGAATACCAAAGAAACTTGGAGACCCCGGAGTACCTACTGTACCTTGCTCCATTAAAAGAAATTATATTAAAACTGCTTTATGTGATCTTGGAGCCGGTGTTAGTGTTATGCCTCTCTCTTTATATCGTAGACTTGACTTGAATAAGTTGACACCTACTAAAATATCTTTGCAAATGGCTGATAAATCAACTGCTATACCTGTCGGTATTTGTGAGGATGTGCCTGTTGTGGTTGCAAACGTGACTATTTTAACGGACTTTGTTATACTTGATATTCCCGAGGATGATAGTATGTCTATTATTCTTGGAAGACCTTTCTGCAGGGGCTGTTATTGATTGCAACAAAGGCAATGTCACTTTTCATGTTAATGGTAATGAGCATACGGTACACTTTCCGAGGAAACAACCTCAAGTTCATAGTATCAACTCTATTGGAAAAATTCCATCGATTATATTTGGAGGTTTTGAATTTCCTCTACCAACTGTCAAGAAGAAATACGATATTCTTATTATTGGGGATGTGCATATCCCCGTTGAGGTAACTTAGTGTTATTCGAAATTTCTCTGGTTTCATGATTATCGGAATGAGTTTGTTAGCAAGACTTGATCAACCTTGTTAGTGGATTCTTTTTTATGAGCATGAGATGGATGAAACTAGAAGCACCACCTTCTATACCTTCTCTTTATTTTATGTCAATTAGTAGAAATAAATTAAAAATAGTATTTTTCTGTCTGTTCCCTGACTTATCCGTGCAATATAAAAATATCCCGAAAATAGAAGTCCTCAGAATGACATGCCAATTTAATATGATTTTTTCAGGAATATTTGAGGATTTACTGTGCAAAAATTACCGCAGGAGGAGCTGCCACCTGGCCACGAGGGTGGTGGGCGCCCCCCCCCTAGGGCGCGCCCCCTGCCTCGTGGGCCCATGGTGGCCCTCCTCCACTTATCCCAGCACCCATATTCTTCCTATGTCTCACACAAACCCGAAAAACCAACTCAAGCACGAGTTCCAGCCACTTTTGCTGTGATTTTCGATCTCCTTGCTCAAAGCACCTCTCGCAAAACTGCTTGGGGAGATTGTTCCCTGGTATCTGACTCCTCCATTGGTCCAATTAGTCTTTGTTCTAGTGCTTTATTCTTTGCAAATTTGTGCTGCATAAGTGACCATGTTCTTGAGCTTGCATGTCAAATTTATATGGTTCTAAGTAGTTCTAATGCTTGATATAGGATCTAGGCACTTGTAGGAGTAGTTGCTATCAGTTTTATTGAAGTTGGTTCACTTTTGTTTGAAGTTACTAAAAAATTCAGATTATTTCAGAAAAATAATGAGGAGATTTTTGAGGGGCTCATCGACCCAAAGCTCGAAGGAAAAGGCACCGAAGCCTAAGTATAATTTGCCGCGCACCGCGGAGATTCGGGCGTGTGAATGGCCTTCTGAAGATTCTTGAGAGCAGCCGGTATCTATGAAGATTTTCATGAATTGGCTCACAATGCAGGCCTCACCGCCTTCCTCCACGACCAATGTGATCAGTATCTCTTACTCATAAGTACTTTTGTGCAAAACTTTCATTTTCATTCTAGGAACTCACCACCTACGGTGGAGTTTCATTTATATGATGAGCATAAGGAGATGTCACTTTATGATTTCTGTCGGATTTGTTTAGTCCCTTTTCAGAGCAAGACAGAAGAACCACATTATGATGATGTGGCTGGGTTTATTGATACTATCACTGTAGGAGAAACTAGGAAGGTTTCCGATGCACGAATCACTAGCATACATTTTCCTGTTTTACGTTACTTTGCATTATTTGCTAGTCGTTGTTTAATTGGACGCGGAAACTGTGGAAACCTTAGCATCCCTGATATAATTATTCTGCACCATGGTTTATACAGTGATAACACTTTTATTATGGGCCGTATTATTGCTAGACGGTTAAGTATGAACCGTACCAAAGGCCCCATCTTTGGAGGCGTCTATGCCACACGCCTAGCTGCACATTTTAACATACCTATTAGGCATGCTGAGAAGGAAGAAAAGGTGCTGCCCCGTGTTGATCTAGATCATAAAAGTATGGTGGCACATGATTTTATTGTTAAGAATAGGGCAGGAGATCTTAAATATCAATTGTTCTTTAACAAACATCATCCTAAGACTATTATCCTGCCTGCTCCTTCTTTGTTTAATTTTGTAGGACCCTACCTCGTTACGTGGGCTGCCGTCCAAGCTTACAAGAATCATGCACCAGCCCCGGAACAGGAACCACAAGATGAGCCTCCAAGACAATCTGTTTATTCTTGGGATCCAGAGATGACTGTCAGCCAGTGGCAGTCAGAGTCTTCTTCTTCATCACAGTATGATCCCAACTATTCTTCCTCATCACAGTACGACCCCAACAACTATTATTATGGATATCCGCCAGGCCAGCCGTGGCCATAGACCAACTTAGGCCAAAAGCCTAAGCTTGGGGGAGTACGTATTTCTCATCGACATTACATTTATGTTCACACACACTCATTACTAGATGTCGGTGCTCATACTCTTTCACTGTAATATCCATGCTATTTTATTTTGTTTTTCCTGCTTTCTTCTTGTGTGCTTGTTAAACCTTAAGCAAAACTGTCGGGGGTTTGGTGCGACATATGCCAATGGATGGCTTATCATGGTGGGGGCGAGTAGAACATCGCCGGTGCCTGGAAACGGGATGAGGCAAAGACATGCACGCCGGCGAATCTTACCCAGCTTCAGGGCTCTCCGAGGAGATAACACCCCTACTGCTGCTCTGCGGGGTCTCCGCATGATCACTATGGTCAAGTGTTTACACGGTTGCTCCTTGAGCTGTATCTGGTGGTAGGAGAGGGCAAGGCTAGCTCCCTCCTTCTATCTGGTATGGTATAGAACTACTGGGATCCAACCCTTTGCATGGGTTCCCTGGGGGTTTATATAGGCCTACCCCCAGGGGTACAATGGTAATTAGACTAGGCGTGGGCCAAGCCGTCAGTGCCTCCGACCTCCGACTTCTCCACCGACTGCTGGGGCCCACCGACTGGTGGGCCCCGCCGACTGGTCTGGTACGGAGCCGACAGGCCGCGTCCGCCGCGGGCGGGTCTTGTCGGCTGCTGATTACTATAGCCGTGCTCCTGATGACGCAGGCTTGGTCATGGGGTCGTGGCAACAGCCCCGCCGCCTGGCGGGCAATCACTGTGGCCACTCCCCATCTCATCTTGATTAATGGCGCGTGGGCCCCGGGGGCTGGCTCGGCCGACTTCCCCAGGCCAACTCCCGACGGGTCCGACTGGCGGTCCTCCCGCCATCTCCCGAGGTCTCACTGGCTGGTGGGTCCCGATGCTTCCAGGCCGTACAAACAAGCCGTCATGGGCACAGGACTCGGTACTGTAGTGCTGATGTTAGGGCCGGCATGGCAACAGTGCCACGCCGCACGGAGATCTTCCGGAGTACGGCGTGTTGTGGCCATGCCTGCCCTTGGTGAGGGGCGGGGGTAGGCTTTGCTGTAGCCACGCCCCTGCCTCGTCCCCTTTGATGAGGTCGTGATTTGTTGGAGTCGCCGGCCGACTCCCCAAAGCCGGCTTCTCTGGAAGTCGTCCTTGGGACTCGGCCGTGGGCGGGCAGTCGGCCGCCCTGCCGTCGACTCCTGAGGAGGCGGCTCTTCGTCCCGGAGTCTTGAGGGGTGCAGCCTGCCCTGATGTCTTGAAAGGTTATGGGGCTCGGGTTGGCCTACCCGTGGCCCATTACTCCGACAGTAGTCCCCGAAGCTGGTGAGGCGCCGCGGACGATCGGCCGAGAAGCCTCAGCAGTTTCTCTCTCCGGGTGCTCGACGCATGGTCTTGATTGACTTCCGTCGGGCCGTCTAGAAGGAGTCGGACTTGCTCAACCCGGACTTCACTCAACTCCGACTTGCCCAGCATTTCGAACATCGCGGCGGGATTTCAAGTGGCGTGCTAGCTAAGCCTCCAGGCCGCCGCCCGTTCTTGACCTGTCACGCGAGGGCACGTGGCTAGGCCGTCCTGCCAGCCTACGCGCGCGACGGGGTAGGCCCATAGGCGGGGCCTGCCACTACCGCGCCTCGGTGCCCGAGCGGATCCGCTGTGGCCCTGGCGGACGGTTGGGATTCCCATGGAGTTATTGCGCGCAGTAACTTTACGTGGGGTTGTGGGCGCAGTGAATCCCCACGTTCGCCCCCTCGGCTTCGCAGCCCACGGGGCTATAAGTAGGGGGAAGAGGGGGGCACGCGTGCCCCTCCTTCCCACTACCCCTCGTTCTCTTCTTCCTCGCTTTCCTTGCTCTCCTCCTCTCTTCTTCGCTCCGCCGCACGCCCATGCTCCGGCGAACACCGCAGCGACAGCTCGCGATGAGTTCCTCCTCCGCTGCCGCGCCTCCCCCAGTGCGCTCCGACACCTGGGACAGCTCCGAAGTCCACGAAGACCATATCGAGTTCCTCCACCGGACCCGTCGGCTTCCTGGCGAGGACCGCGTGCAGGTGCGTCTTGCGCCGGAGGGGGATATTTCCCCCGCACCGCAGGAGGGCGAGCGGGTCATCTTCCGCTCGCACTGTCTGCGCGGGCTGGGGCTGCCGGCGAGCAGCTTTTTCCGATCGTTCATGGAGTTCTACGGCCTTCAGTCGCACCACCTCACCCCCAACACAGTGGTGCTGCTCTCCGCCTTCGTGGCTCTGTGCGAAGGCTTCCTCGGAGTCCTCCCCACCCTCGAGCTCTGGGGGGAGTTCTTCTTCTCCAAGCTCGGTACCCAGTCCGCGGGCGTGCCGGCTCAGTGCGGCGCCTTCATCGCCGTGCGAAGGACAGGAGCCGACAACCACTTCCCCTCCGTCTCGTTGTTGAAGTCGGTGAAGATGTGGCAGAGGTCCTACTTCTACGTCAGGAACGTCGCCACGAGGGGCGACTGGGTCAATCTGCCGGCTTTCGAAGCCGGCCCGCCGGCTGGCAGACTACCCAACTGGTCGTACCGGGCCAGGTCGCTGACGCCTGCGGGAGCCGGCGCCATCGCGCGACTCCGAGTGCTGACGCAGTCGGAGGGTCTGATTGGGCCGGACCTGCTGGCCGCCTTCGTGTCACGCCGAGTTCTTCCACTCCAAGGCCGCCCTCACATGATATGCCAGATGAGCGGGCGCCGCGACCCGAGTCGGATGTGCACCAAGGACATGCCTCACGAAGAGGTGGCCCACATGGTGAACTACCTTTCGGACAGCAGGCTCCTGGAGGACTGGCGACTCAGCAAGGAGCCGTACTCCCGCGCCAACCCCCCGCCCGTGGTGAGTCGCCTTTCTTTTCTTTCTTTAGATTGTCTTATTCTTGCCGAGTTTTGTTCTGATCAGTCGGCTTTGGTTAGAATCCCCTTCTTCATCCACCAGTCGGCACCTCGTGGCCGGCCCGTGAGTTCGTCGCCAACCGGGCGGAGAACTACGTCGACGACCCCAATCTGGGGGCGGCGGCTCTGGAAGACCGCCGAGGGAGGAGGAGGGACGACAGGCGACTTCAGGCCCTCGACTACCTTCGCCGACTGGCCTGAAGACAACGCCGAGGGAGAAGTCGCCCCTCGCCGTTGGCCAGGGGCCGGCCAGCCGGGCGCGGGCTCTTCTGCCGTGTCGGGCGCTCCAGGCGGCGGGAAGAAGTGCCGGGCTGTGCCGACTTTGTTCGACAGTCGGCCGAAGAAGCCCAAGGGCTCGGCTGCGGCGACCCGGCGGGACGAGGCAGCCGCGAAGGCCATCCGCTTCCGTAAGGAAGTGAAGAAGCCGCAGTTGGTCTCTGCGTAAGTATTCTGTCTTCAAAGTTTTATTCTTTCTTCGTGATTTGTCTGAGTCTCTGCTTTCCCCTCTTGCTTCAGGGCTCCCCTCTCTCTTGAGCGGGTCGCCGCCGCCTCCGTCATGGGGTCAGCGGAGACGTCTGCCACCACTCGGCGGATTGACCCCGCTGCTGACCTCCAGGAGGCGACGGAGCGGAATGCGCGGGAGAGGCGCAATGAAGAAGAGGCCCTCCGCGTGGAGAGGGCGGAGGCCTCCGCTAAGAAGAGATTAGCGGAGGCAGAAGCCGCCGCCGCGGCGAAGCAGCGGGCTGAGGAAGCCGCACGCCGCCAGTCGGCAGTGCTTGTCACCCTGCTGAGCTCTGCACCGCCGCCTCCAGAGTCTGCGGGGCCGACTAGAGAAGCCGGCGGGGAGAACCCCGTCGTGGAGAGGGAGGGCGGCGACCCCTCTACTCCGGACGCAAATGTTCTGCCGCCGCCTCCGCCGCCGTCTGAAGGCGCGCAAGGCGAGCAGCCAGCGGACCCTCCGGTGCCGCCGACCGAAGACGAGGCCGTGGCGAGGCTACTCCTCCAATTCGGCTCGCCAACGCGCCGTCGTCTGGAGAAGGCGACTTCGGCACCCCGCCCCCTGGAAGCCGGCACCGCCAGCTCGGCGACTCGAGACGTCGAAGCGACGAGCGCCGCACCTGTTTGGTGGGTGCGAGGAAGCGGCACAGGGCCGCTGAACCGGGCACTCCTGGATGTCCAGGCGAAGCTCCGCGCTGAGGGCGATGCCCTCCAGAGTTGCACCAAGGCGTTCCTAGCGTCGTGGGCAGCCGTCCGGGTATGTTTTTTCTTTGGGCCTTTGTTTTCTTGTTCCTCTTTATGGGGGTGCGCTAGCGCACCCACTGGGTGTAGTCCCCGAGTTTCGGGTCGGCTGCTGAGCAGGCGGCCCGGAACTCCAATTGAATAACTTCTGGGTATTAACTTTGTCTGAAATGCTTGTCGCAGGATTACCACAACCTCCGCGTCACTGCCTTCAACCGTAATGTTGAAGAGCTGGGCAAGCAGACCGCCGACTTGGCAGAGAGCCGGAGTAAGTCTCTCTTTTTCTTCTCTGCGGGGGCACGCTGGCGCACCCGTGGGCTGTAGTCCCCGAGATTCAAGCCGACTGCTGAGCAGTCGGGCCGGATCTTCCTGGCGACCTTCTTTAATGACGACTGTTGTCTTTCTTTCTTTCCTTCAGGAGCCAAGGCTGCTCTTCAACAGCAGTTGAGCGAAGCCAACTCCGCCCTGCGCGCCAAAGGGGAGGAGTGCGGTAGGCTCGCCGCAGAGCGCGATCTGCTGGCCACTCAGTTGGCGGAGCAGAAGGAGCTGCTTGTGAAGTCGTAGAGTGAGGCGGAGGAGGCGGAAACCACCCTCTTGGCCGAGTTCGCGAGCGAACGCTCCTCCTGGTCTGACAAGGAGGCGCTGCTGTCCTCCGGCTTCCACGAGATTGAAGACATCGTTGATGGTGAGTCTCTTTATTCTCTTTCCTCAAGCTGCCGATTTAAATCGTGCTGACTCCTGGTTTTTGACTTGCTTCTTCGTTTCTTCACGTCTTTGCAGACTTCTTCCCTGGGCAGTCGCAGGCTGCCATCTAAGCCATCGAGGCCGACCGTGAAAGTCGGAGGGTGGAGGGCGCAGAGATCACCGCCGATGCCGCCCGAACTCTTGACGAGCACATCTTGAGCATCGAGGCCCGCCTTCGGCTGGCTCACCGGATGCTGCGCCGGCTTCAGCGCGTCGGTGCCCAGGCGATTGCCGCCCTGTGGCCGGATATGCAGGCTCCGCGCACCCCCAGCCTGACGGCCAACTGGCTGGAGGTCGCGGCTGGTCATCTCGAGGCCTGGAAGGGCTCTTCGGCCCGGGCTGGAGCGCGCCGGGCCTTGGAGTTCGTCAAGGCATGGTACCCGGGGCTGGATCTAGACCGGTTGGCCACGCTTCGGTCGGAGGCCCAGCCGGAGCTGGCGGCCACAGAAGACGCCCTCGTCAAACGTGCCGCGGCGATTGCCGAGTACACCGACACCAGCATCTTCGTCCCCGAGCGGTATGAAGACGGCGAGGAGGTCCCGCCGGAGTGGTTTGGGATGAACCCAGACTACGGCGAAGACTCGGCGGAGGTGATCGGCTCCAGTGTCAAGGAGGAGGACGAGGCGGAGGATGAGGGCGAGGCGGAGGCACCAGAAGATGGAGCAGATGGCCAGCCTCAGCCCGACCGCACCTCCAGCAACGAGTTGCGTGCGACCGTCCCGACTGCTGCCGGAGGCGATCAAGCCGAGACTAGCCGGCCGACCGCCCCGACGCCTGACACTGGCGCCTCCTCCGACCCCCCGAATCCGTCTGCCGCCTCCTAAGTTGCCGCTGTGTCTTTTGTTTTATCTGCTTCAGTAGTCTTTTGAAGAACTTGTTAATTCGCACAATTCCACCCGCGGGGTGTATTTTGGACCTCTACTCGACAATTCGGCCAAGGGCCTATGTTATGTAAATATATATATATCTATCTTTTCTTGCTCATTGTTCTTTTGGCTGTTTTCCTTTGCCGCTTTCTCTTAGTTGCCTGCCTTGCCAATCGGGCAGCCGCTCTGCGGACTGTCGCTGGATTAAGTGCCAGGCTACTTTGGGAAGCAAGTACTTAGCCGTTTTCAAGATTGTTTGAGCAAGTTGGATAGAAGACGGCAATCCGACTATCCGAGAGTCGGTTTGTGAGAAAGGCTGGAAGCCGTCTTGAGCTATGTTTTATGCTCTGGTCCTTAGCCATTTTTTCATGTGAATGCCCATTCTACCTTACTGCTGCCCACCGTACAGTCGCTCTGCGAGCTGCGGCTTCTAACAGGAGACGGCTTAGGCATTTACACACTACTTGTCCGACTGCAGGAAGCATTTCATAGTGCAAGGCGGCAAGTCCCCGGGCCGACTTGTCGAGCCCGGTGCCAAGCGGCATGACAAAGAGTAACATACTTGTAGGCGTAATTTTTATCATACAGACAAAAGAGGGCAGTCCCCGAGCTCGTCTCAGGGGGCCCGAAGTCTTGATACTTAAATACAAAAGGTAGCGTGGTACATACTGCATCAACTGTAAAATCTTTGGAGGAGATTTGCATTCCATGGACGTTCTATCTCCTTGCCAAAGTCGTCCCTCTTGCGTGCTCGGGGCTTCTGAGCGTCGATCAGGTAGTAGGAATCGTTGCCCAGTACTTTGCTGATGATGAAAGGGCCTTCCCAAGGCGCCGACAGCTTGTGCTGGCTGGCTGTTCGCTGGATCAGCCGGAGCACAAGGTCGCCTTCTTGGAAAGATCTTGGCCTGACCTTCCTGTTGTGGTATTGGCGCAGGCTCTGCTGGTAGATGCTGGACCAGCTGAGTGCCAACAGCCGGCCCTCTTCCAGCAGATCGACGCCGTCTTGCCGTGCTTCTTCTACTTCCTCCTTGGTGTACATGGTGACTCGTGGGGAGTCAAACTCTATGTCCGTTGGGATGACGGCTTCGGCACCATAGACGAGGAAGAAAGGCGTGAAGCCGGTTGACTTGTTTGGAGTCGTGCGCAGACTCCAGAGGACGGCTGGCAGCTCGTCGAGCCAGCAGCCAGCCGAGCGCTCCAGAGGCTTGATCAACCGAGGCTTGATGCCGGACAGGATGAGGCCGTTTGCTCACTCCACTTGGCCGTTTGACTGCGGATGGGCGACGGACGCTAGGTCCAGTCGGATGCCCTGTGTTGCGCAGAAACGGGCCAAGGCGCCTTTGGCAAAATTTGTGCCGTTGTCGGTGATGATGTTGTGTGGTATGCCGTACCGAATTGTGATATTGGTGATGAAGGTCACGGCAGTCGGACCGTTCAGTTTCTTGATTGGCTTCACTTCCACCCACTAGGTGAACTTGTCTACTGTGACAAGTAAGTGAGTTAAACCACCTCGTGCTGTCTTGAATGGTCCCACCATGTCTAGACCCCAAACTGCGAAAGGCCAGGCAATGGGGATGGTCTTGACCACAGAAGCCGGCTGGTGCGGCTTGGAGCTGAACTTCTGGCACCCTTTGCATTTTTGGACCAACTCCTTGGCCTCTTCCAAGGCAGTCGGCCAGAAGAAACCATGCCGAAGGCTTTGGCGACGAGTGCTCTTGAAGCCGCATGGTGGCCGCATTCGCCTTGATGGATGTCTTTGAGAATCGCCTGGCCTTGCTCTGGCTCTACGCAGCGCTGGTAGACACCAGTGACGATGCGCCTGACCGGCTCTCTATTGATTATGGTATAGGCTGCCGCTCGGTGTTGTACTTGCCGAGCTGAGGTCTCATCAGTTGGTAGCTCTTTGTTCACCAGGAATTTGAGGATGGGCTGGGCCCATGAGGGTGCTGCTATTTCTTCGACTACCAGAACTGCGACTTGGACGAGGGCGGCTGGGCTGGGAGGCGGCGGGTTGGAGTCAATAGCCACTTGCTGGGTTGACGAAGTCCCCAGGCTGACTGGCGCGGTCCTTGGGCCGACTTCTGGAATCTTTGAGTCCGCTACCGCAGTCCCCGGGCCGGGCTCGACCGTGGCAGCCTTGGAGTCATCTGCCAAAGTCCCCGTTCCGACTGCCGGAGCTCTGGAGTCGGATCCGCCGTCTTCGGGAGGAGCCGGCACAAAAATGGAGTCTGATTCTAGTGAAGGTTTGACAGACGGCTTGGGGAGGCGTTGAAGGGCGACGCCAGAGGGTATTGCTTGGCGGGTAGAGCCGATTCGGCCCAAGGCGTCTGCTTGGTCGTTGTCGTTTCTTGGCACATGGAGGAACTCGCACCCTTCGAAATACCCGCTGAGTTGCTGCACGAGGAAATGGTAGCTCGCCATGTTTGCCTCTTTCGCGTCCCAGTCGCCAGATGACTGCTGGACCACTAAGTCTGAGTCGCCATAACATAAGATCCGACGGATGCCAAGTTCTTTGGCAAGCCGGAGCCCGTGAATGAGCGCCTTGTACTCGGCAACATTGTTGGAGGCGGCAAAATGGATTTGCAGTGCATATTTGAGCTTGTCGCCTTTAGGAGAGGTGAGGACGATGCTGGCTCCCAAGCCGGTGCGCATCGTGGAGCCGTCGAAGTGCATCCGCCAATGGGTGGAGTCAGGTGCTGGAGGCAGGTACTGGGTCTCGGCCCAATCGGCAAGGAAGTCGGCCAGTGCTTGTGACTTGATGGCGGTGCGGGGCTGGTAGTAGATGGTGTAAGGAGCCAGCTCTATGGCCCACTTGGCCACTCAACCAGAGGCATCTCGGCTACCGATGATCTCGGCAAGTGGAGCCGTGCAGACCACTGTGATTGGATGCTCTTGAAAGTAAGGCTTCAATTTCTTGGCGGCAAAGTGCACGCCATAGCACATCTTCTGGTAGTGGGGTAGTTCTGCTTGGAGGTCGACGGTACCTCGCTCAGGTAATATACTGGTCTCTGGACTGGTAGCGCCTTGCCTTCCTCCTTGTGCTTTACTACAATGACTGTGCTAACTACTCGCCTGGTGGCGGCGATGTACAGTAGCATAGGTTCCTTGGGAGTCGGAGCCGCCAGGACGGGTGGAGTAGTCAGCATCTTCTTCAACTGATGGAAAGCTTCGTCCGCCTTATGGTTACACTCGAAAAAAGTGGTCTTCTTCATGAGTTGGTATACGGGGAGAGCTTTCTTGCCCAGCCGACTGATGAATAGGCTGATGGACGCCAAGCAGCCGGTGAACTTCTGCACATCCAGCAGTCGGCCGGGTACCTCCATTCTCTCGATGGCCTTGATTTTTACTGGGTTGCATTCTATGCCCCGTTCGGAGACCAGGAAACCTAGTAGCTGGCCGGCTGGCACTCCGAAGACACATTTCTCGGGGTTGAGCTTGATTTGGAACCGGCGCAGGTTCTCAAAGGTCTCCTTGAGGTCTTCCAGCAGTGTTCCACGCTTTTCCGTCTTCACCACCACGTCGTCCACGTAAACATGGGCGTTTCTGCCGAGTTGCTTGAGGAGACACTTCCGCATGCAACGCTGAAAGGTGGCGCCGGCATTCCTCAAGCCGAACGTCATGGTGAGGTAGCAGAATGCTCCAAACGGCGTGATGAAGGCGGTCTTCAATCTGTCAGCCGGGTTCAGCTTGATCTCGTGATACCCTGAGTATGCATCCAAGAAACTCAACAGCTCGCATCCGGCTGTGGAGTCTATCACCTGATCGATTCTTGGTAAGGCAAACGGGTCCTTGGGGCAGGCCTTGTTGAGGCTCGTGTAGTCAATACACATTCGCCACTGCTTGTTCTTCTTTAGCACCAGGACCGGGTTTGCCAGCCACTCCGGAAAGAAAACTTCCATGATGAAGCCGGCTGCCAGGAGTCGGGCTATCTCTTCTCCGACGACTCTTCTCTTCTCTTTTGATAAGCAGCGCAGGGGCTGCCTGACCGGCTTTGCATCAGATCGGACATGTAACTTGTGCTCGGCGAAATCCGTCGGTACACCTGGCATGTCTTTGCGAGACCATGTGAAGATGTCCCGATTCTCATGGAGGAAATCGACGAGCTCGCCTTCCTATTTGCTGTCGAGGTTTGCACCTACGACTGTGTACCTCTCTGAGTGCTCCGGGTCCAAGGGTATCTTCTTTGTCTCTTTGGCCGGTTTGAACGAACCTTCGGCTTCTGACTCCTTTGCGTAGGGCGATATCTCCGGCTGCTTGCCGGCCATCGCCACAACTCGATCAAGGAGCCGCTTCTTGGCTGCGATTACTAGGGACTCGGCCAGCCGACTGCTCTCAGTTGCGCAAGTAGACGACTTTCGGTAGTCGCCTGCCACAGTCAGAATTCCCTTGGAACTGGGCATCTTCATCTTGAGGTAAGCATAGTGGGGGACCGCCATGAACTTGGCCAAGGCGGGTCGGCCAAGTAGCGCATGGTACGGGCTCTCAAGGTCCACCACTTCAAACCAAATAGGCTCTCTTCGGAAGTGATCTTTGTCCCCAAAGAGGACGTCAATCAGGATCTTGCCGATTGGTGAGCAGGACAGCCCAGGAACAATGCCGTGGAACACAGTCCGGCTGTTCTGAAGCTGTCTTTGCTTGATTCCTAACTTCTCCATGGTGTCCTTGTACAGGATATTGATGCTGCTGCCCCCGTCTATTAGAACTCGCGAGAAACGCGTGGCCCGTTTATCCGTGGCAAACGGGGCGTCCAGGACCAAGGCGTAGGAGCCCGGACTCGGCATCACTTCTGGGTGGTCAGCCCTGCTCCAGTTGATGGGCTTCTCAGACCAGTGCATGAACTCTGGCATCTCTGAGTCTACTGCATTCACCTCTTGTCGCTGCAGCCTCCTGCTGCGTCGATCATCAGCCATACTGGTGAACACCACATAGGCTCCATGCTCTTCAGGGTATTCGTCTTGTACTGCGTCGACTGGCCTGACTGCTGGCTGCTGGGGTGGAGGCGGAGGCGGCTTCCCAGCAGACGGGGGTGCTAGGAGGCCGTCTCCTTTGGCGATCCTGGTGAGCCAGTGGCACTTCCGGGTGGTGTGATTCGACGGCTTCGCGCCGCTATGGAACTTGCAAGGTCCATCCAAGGTCTGCTCATAGGAGAAGTCCGGCAACCAGTTCGGCTTGCCGCCTTTCTGTCGCTTGGGCGGAGGCTGCTCTTCTGGCTGCTGGGCTTCAACGGTCGCGACCTGCCGGCTGCCGGAAGCCGGCTTCGGGGCCTTGCACTTGTTGTCACCCTGCTGTTATCGCCGGCCAGCATTTGCCACTGGAGTTCTTGGAGCTTGAGGAGCCACTTTGCCGGTCGTGCTGATTTGAATTTCCGCCTTCATGGAGGAGTCGGCCGTAGCGTACTTGTCTGCTATGATCAGCAGCTCATCGAGGGTTTTTGGCTCATCGCAGAGGATCTTGTGCTTGAGGAGGGTGCCTTCTCGGCACCCGGCTGTGAAGTACTCGATGGCCTGCACCTCGTGCACGCTCTTGCTGGAGTTCCGGAGCTCGGCCCAACGCGTGAGGTAGTCGCGGGTTGACTCGTCAGGACCTTGCACGCATAAGGAGAGCTGACGAGGCTTGGGAGGACGCTTGTATGTGCTGGTGAAGTTGCGGACGAACGCTTCGGTGAAGTCGACCCAGCTGTTGATGCTGCGGGGCTTCAGGCTATTCAGCCATGTCCGGGCTGTGCCCTGGAGCATGAGCGGAACGTACTTTATGGCGACACGCTTGTTGCCGTTTGCTATGCTGACAGCCATGGAGTAGTCGACTAGCCAGTCTTTCGGCTTCACGGAGGCGGTATACTTGGGTGTGTCTCTTGGGAGCGTGAACCCTCTGGGAAAGGGCTCGTCCCGAATGCGGGGCCCGAAACAAGGCGGACCCAGCTCGTCTTCTTCCTCCAGCGCCAGGGACCGGTGAAGTCGGTCGATCCGGAGGCGGGCGTCGTTCTCTCCAACTCCCTCTCGGCGGCCAAGGCGGTCACCGAGAGTCGGATGGTCAACAGGCGGCGAGGAGACTCGCCTCTCCTTGCGGGAAGGGGGAGGCAGACAGTCGTCTCGTCGTTCCACTGCTCTCGGGCGGCCGTCTCGGTCGCGCTCTATGGTAATCCGAGTCCAAATGTGGCTGACAGCCGGCTCCTTGTCCTTTCTTCCTCGGGCGCCGCCAGTCGGCGTCCGAGACGTCGTGCCTTGATCTTGGTGCGGGTCGTCGTTTGGCCGCAGCGGCGCCTCCGTGCGGCAGCCGGCCTCGTTCTATGCGGTGGCCGCGTCGAGGAGCCGTTGGACTCGCTCCATCATGAGGCGGCGTTCTTCGCCCTCGAAATTGTCCAGCTCATCTGCTGCTGCCTAGGCAGCTCGGATGTTCTTCGCTGGTGTAGAGTACACGGGGCGGCTAGCCCCAAACAGGCTGGCGATGGCCATGCCGCGCTGCTGGACCGCGCCAAGGCGGCTGGGCCCTGCCGGGGCCGGCGAGCCGCCAACGGCGCGATCCATCTCCCGCTGGTAAGCTTCTGACAAGCATCTCATGCTGGCCAGCTTCTTCGCGCCTTCAACGAGCTGAAGGCGGCGCGCTTCTAACGTCTCTGCGTCAGCATCTTCCGGAATGGGCATGGCTAGGTCTTACAGCGCCGCGCCGAGCAAGTCGGGCGCTCCTCCGTTGGGGAACTCGTCATGACTGATGACTAGCACCTCAGTGACGATGCTTCCGTCGCTCTCTGCGCAGGGGAGAGGTTCGTCATAGACCACCACGTTGGTGGGGAACGCGTCGAGCGACGCGGTGTCGGAGTCGACCAGCATCGAGTCGGTGGAGCCTACGGACTCCAAGTCTACGGCAGGCTCGCCGGAAATGTGGAGTTGATCGAGGAGGCCCACGAGGAGGTTCTCGGGGCCGCCCGCGCCTGCGTCGGTCGCAGGTTCGTCGAAGAGGCAGACCTCTCCGACAAGCTCGGCCAAGGAGTTGGCTGCACAGGCGATCTCAACGCCGCGCAGCGCGTCGATGCAAACTTCGTCTGGCGTGCTTGGCTGGCTGTGCTCGCCAGGGAGGAAAAGGGTTCCCGTCCAGAACAGATCTCCGGACGGCGGTGCACCACGCCCCACGGTGGGCGCCAAATGTCGGGGGTTTGGTGCGACATATGCCAATGGATGCCTTATCATGGTGGGGGCGAGTAGAACGTCGCCGGTGCCTGGAAACGGGATGAGGCGAAGACATGCACGCCGGCGAATCTTACCCAGCTTCAGGGCTCTCCGAGGAGATAACACCCCTACTGCTGCTCTGCGGGGTCTCCGCATGATCACTATGGTCAAGTGTTTACACGGTTGCTCCTCGAGCTGTATCTGGTGGTAGGAGAGGGCAAGGCTAGCTCCCTCCTTCTATCTGGTATGGTATAGAACTACTGGGATCCAACCCTTTGCATGGGTGCCCTGGGGGTTTATATAGGCCTACCCCCCAGGGGTACAATGGTAATTAGACTGGGCGCGGGCCCAGCCGTCAGTGCCTCCGACCTCCGACTTCTCCGCCGACTGCTGGGGCCCGCCGACTAGTCTGGTACGGAGCCGACAGGCCGCGTCCGCCGCGGGCGGGTCTTGCCGGCTGCTGATTACTGTAGCCGTGCTTCTGATGATGCAAGCTTGGTCATGGGGTCATGGCAACAGCCCCACCGCCTGGCGGGCGATCACTGTGGCCACTCCCCATCTCATCTTGATTAATGGCGCGTGGGCCCCGGGGGCTGGCTCGGCCGACTTCCCCAGGCCGACTCCCGACGGGTCTGACTGGCGGTCCTCCCGCTGTCTCCCGAGGTCTCACTGGCTGGTGGGTCCCGATGCTTCCAGGCCGTATAGACAAGCCATCGTGGGCACAGGACTCGGTACTATGGTGCTGATGTTAGGGTCGGCATGGCAACAGTGCCACGCCGCACGGAGATCTTCCGGAGTACGGCGTGTTGTGGCCATGCCTGCCCTTGGTGAGGGGCGGGGGTAGGCTTTGATGTAGCCACACCCTTGCCTCGTCCCCTTTGATGAGGACGTGATTTGTTGGAGTCGCTGGCCGACTCCCCAAAGTCGGCTTCTTTGGAAGTCGTCCCTGGGACTCGGTCGTGGGCGGGCAGTTGGCCGCTCTGCCGTCGACTCCTCAGGAGGCGGCTCTTCGTCCCGGAGTCTTGAGGGGCGCAGCCTGCCCCAATGTCTTGAAAGGTTATGGGGCTTGGGTTGGCCTACCCGTGGCCCATTACTCCAACAAAAACAAAAAAAAATAGTAGTAGTTTATTTTTCTGTTGTAGTAGTAATAATTAAAAAGAAAACCCAAAAATATTTCCCGTTCTTCTTTTTGCTTGTTGGGAGCTTTCCCGTGTAAATAGTTTTATTTCTTTTCTTTTATTTGGGGGTCAGTAGGAGAAGACCATAATTAAATTGTTGAAGTGGCTCTTATAGACATTATTGTTGATTTAACCCAGAGCCCATATTGCCTTGTCTTCTCCTGTTTATTGAATGCTCACAGATTCCAGCTTAGTCCAATACACGTACACTCTTATTATTATTCACACCGTTCGGTCATGCAAGTGAAAGGCAATTATGATGATATATGATGGACTGACTGAGATGAGAAATGCTGGTATGAACTCGGCCTCTTTTGTTTTTGTAAATATGATGAGTCCCTCGTTCTTGATTCAGCTTATTATGAATAAACATGTTTGCAATGACAATTAGAGATCATAGTTGCTTGTGCCATGCTTGATTAGCTATGAGTTATAATGGTTTACCTTGTGTGCCAACATGCTATTGAGATGATTATGATGTGGTATGATGGGGTGGTATCCTCCTTTGAATGATTTAAGTGACTTGACTTGGCACATGTTCACGCATGTAGTTGAAACAAAATCAACGTAGCCTTCACGATATTTATGTTTACGGTGGATTATATCCTACTCATGCTTGCATCCAATGTTTATTAATTTTAATACATGTACATGGCTGTTGTCGCTCTCTAGTTGGTCACTTCCCAATCTTTTGCTAGCCTTCACTTGTACTGAGCGGGAATACTGCTTGTGCATCCAATCCCTTAAACCCCAAAGTTATTCCAGATGAGTCCACTATACCTTCCTATATGCGGTATCTACCTGCCGTTCCAAGTAAATTTGTATGTGCCAAACTCTAAACCTTCAAATAATCATTCTGTTTTGTATGCTCAAATAGCTCATGTATCAACCAAGGTTGTCCTTATCTTCCGTGTTAGGCGGGATATTCTCAAGAGGAGTGGACTCCGCTCCTCACTCAGGAGAAAATGGCTGGTCACCGGATGCCCAGTCTCATGCTTTATGCAAACTAAATCAAAATTAATTGCAAACAAAACTCCCCCTGGGACATGATGTGTGACGCCCCGAGACCGATGTGCCAGGTGTCTTCCAGTTATTCGTTGTTATTTCGCTGTATTTGCTTGCGTGCTGCATCTTGTCATGTCATCATGTGCATTGTTTCATCATGTTTTCAAAACCTGCATCCGTCCGGGTTCCCCCAGTGCCATCCGTTGTCCGTTATGAGCCCAGTCACACTTGCACGCGCCCGCGGCATGTCCGAAATATTATTTTATAAGTGGCCGGAAAATGTTCTCGGAATGGGATGAGAGTTGGCGTGCGGTCTTATTTTAGAGTAGGTAGGCCGCCTACCAAGTTTCATCGCGTTCGGAGTCCGTTTGACGCCCCAATGGATAACTATAGCGGCAATATAGCCGGTCTAACGTCGGACGTTTTCGGTCTCCGGAAACAGTTGCCGGGCCTCCCTCTCTTCTCTTCTCTCAGCTCGAGACCATCTACACAGCCCACTACCTACCGCCAGGTCCAACCTAACCTCTCTCGTCAGCCCGCGGCCCTCCTCGCGCGCGCGTCCGAAAGTTGTCCCAGACCCGACCCGAGCAGTCGTCACCGTTTGTGTCCGGAACATCCCCAAACGTCTACAAAACGTCTCCGTTTTCTTATTTGGGCTCCCTAGCCTATTTTTCCCGACTGTCCGATTATGATCGAAGGGACGGATTAGCCCCTACCCAAAAATCCTATTGCTATATATAAACCAACTTGTCTAATCCCTAAAACCTAGGCCGTCTGTTCCATCCCCATCCTCCCGCAGCCGCCGCCACTCTCTCCTTGCAATCCGCACGCACCCAGTCCCCTGCCTCCACTTGGCCAGATCCATCAGACAAACCCCACTCAATCTCGGCAGTCAGATCTCGGATCCTATGGCCCAGAGAGCCGCTCGCAGCCCCGCAGCTCCACCCATCGCCTCCAGCCCCGATCTGGATCGAGGCAACTCCGTCCGCCCGAGTCATCTCCGCCGGCCACCAGCAGCAGCACCGTAGCCAACCTCGTGCCTCCTCTCTTGTTCCTTCCTTCTTTCTTTTCCCCGCTGCCCGTGCTCATTTCCCTCTCTCTCTCTATCCTGTTTTGATGTGCAGTCGTGCAAGCCGCATGAGCAGCGCCATCGCGGCCTTGTTTCTGCAGGAGGTAAGCTCCCTCGCCTGACCTTGGAACGTCCTGGTCCGTCCGGCCTCTGTCAACCTCGTCGTGCGCCAAGTCTGCCGTCGTCGTCCTGCTTCACGAGGCCCTGTGTTCCCTGCCTCCTCCCCGCCAAGTTCGCTGCCGCAGTCCTGTCTCTTCTCAGCGAGCGCCTCGCCTCTCCTTCGAGGATGAGCCAGGCGCGCCCTGGGATGACCCTCTGTATGGACCGCGCCACTACTTCCTCTCCGTCCTGCTTGTCCGTGACCCCTGATGCCTTGTCCCGTTCCCGGCCGCGAAATCCCACGCCGCCACTGCTCGTTTTTCCTGTTGAGAAGAGGAGGAGAACGCCTCTGCTCGCTGTGTTGACTCTCTGCATCGGCCGCGTCCAGCACCGATCCGCCAGCGTCTCGCCTCGATCTGGAGAGGTCCAACTCCATCCCCCGTCGGGCCACTCCTGCTGGCCTGCTTCCCCGGCCCAAGGCCCGCTGTGAGTAGCTCCCTCAGCCCCTCCTCTCTGTACAGCCCAGTAGTGCACCAGATTCGGCCCAGTGTATTTTTTTTCAGATTAGCGATTTATCTTCTTATCCAGAGCCGTCCAGTTTTATAGAAAAGTCCCTAGGCAACATGCATATACTAACTCCCAATTGATGCATCAGATTAAAATGAGTTATATATGGAACTTGCTTAGAATTTTGTGTATATTAATCTTTTGCCACTTTCATCTATGTTTAAAATGTTTAAAATGTTGTTTGTTTAAATTTTCTTAAATAACTTGCTGAAATGATTTCATTCATTTGCGTATGTTTAGCCACCATATATGCTAGTCGCTTGCTGCAGCTCCACCTCATACCTTTACCTTTACCCATAAGCTTAAATAGTCTTGATCGCGAGGGTGCGAGATTGCTGAGTCCCCGTGACTCACAAATACTTCCAAAACCAGTTTGCAGGTGCCGAGGATATCGTCCAGGTGACGCAACCAAGCTCAAGGAGGAGCTCTATGAAGATCTTGCCCTTTGTGTGGTTTCGTTCTAGTTGATCAGTAGTGGAGCCCAGTTGGGGTCAATCGGGGATCTGTGTAGCATTTGGGGTAGTCTTCTTTTATTTTGGTTCCGTAGTCGGACCTTGATTGTATCTGTTTGATGTAATGCTTTATTCATGTATTTGTGTGAAGTGGCGATTGTAAGCCAACTATGTATCTCTGTCCCTTGTGTATTACATGGGTTGTGTGAAGATTACCTCACTTGCGACATTGCTTTCAATGCGGTTATGCCTCTAAGTCGTGCTTCGACACGTGGGAGATATAGCCGCATCGAGGGCGTTACAAGTTGGTAATCAGAGCCAGCCCCGACCTTAGGAGCCCCTCTGCTTGATCGAATCGCTGGCGTTATTGAGTCTAGAATTTGTTTTGAGTCATTTAGGAATTATATATATCGGAGAGTTAGGAATTATTTTTACTCCTCAGTCCCTTCGTCGCTCTGGTGAGGCTTCCTGACATAGAGTTTTGACTCTTCTCTTCTCAAATTTCACTAAAAAAATTTAGGATCACGCGGGTATCTTGGAATCGTTTCGATGGTTTTGTGACGAGAACATTGTTCTTGGTGCCTCCTGACATTTAGGGGTTGTGGCAGTGTCCCAAGGAGTTGAGCTCCAAGGTGTTGTCATCACAATTTTATCATTGCAGTTCTGGAATACCTGAGATTAGTTTCGCCGACATCGAAAATCTCTTTTATGCAGTTGTTGGTGAGATAACCTCGACGTCACCCAGTACTGGGGCGGGAGTTCGGGAGTATTGCCATAACTCGTATAACGGATGGTTTTCGAAGGTTGAGGTAAACGATTTCCGAAGGTTTCTTGGTTATGTGTTGAAGGATGGATACAGCTGGATGTAGGATTTGCTAGTTTTGGGTGAGATATTATGCTTCCCCTATATCCCCAACACCTGATTGCATAACCGGAAAATTTCGGGAGTTTATAAGTGGGAATTCAAGTAGCTCTTAGGATATCTTTCCGACAGATGTATGATATGAAATTGGGGTTTGACGTCTAGTGGTCCGCCTATTCACGGTTGGTTTTACAGTGGTCTCATTGTGTCTTAAAGAGTCCTTGGCTATGCCGACTCGGGGACGCTTCTTATGTCATGTGCACTGCCTTGTACATGATGGTGTTGTACGATCGAGCCCGTGTAGGCCCCACCACGAAAACTTTGGACGAAATCTCTATCATATGTTTGTCCGGCTTATTTTGCAAGCCAATCCTTTATTTGTTTTGAGTTGTGGTATTCGAGTTGCTTCGAATTCAAATGTTGATTCCATCCCTTGTCTAAGTGGTGTTCTCATACTCCTATGTGAATACTAATCCCTCATGATAATCGAGATTGTCATGTCAATCCTTTTCAACCGGCGTGTTTCTCTTCAAGTGGATCCGATCATTTCAACATTTGCAAGATCCAATCTCAGCTTTTCGTCAACGGTGTTTGCTTCATCTGTTCCAAGTTGCCTTTGTTTTTCCCGCCCACCCACCCTTTTTCTTCAACGATTCAGATTTCTTGATCAAGTATCATCTTATGGATGTGAAGTATCTCCATTCTTTTCTGTCAATGTTCTTACCCGGTGATTCTCATGAAGATTCTAACGAAGCTTCTAGTTCATCATTCTTCGTTCTCTTTTATCCGATGAATTCAATTCAAGCTTTGTCAATTATATCCTTTCATCATTGCAAATACCTTCTCATGCCGGTGAACCTCATATTCAGTCATTTCTCTCTATTCAATTGTTTCGGAGTGCTCAAGATATCTCGAAGATTCGTGTTTCCACTCTGCATTCGTTCAAGATCTTTCGAGGATGTTCTCTCATTCAAACCATTTAATTCAACCGGTGCATTCTCCTTTTCAAGTAATCTTTTCAACGGTGTATCTTTTCAGTGGGCCCTAACCCACACGTCTTTTCCCAGGATCTTACCTGACTCTTCTTATTTTCCCGGCGTTACTCTCAAATTCTTTTCCAAGTTTGACGTAAGAATGAGTTATCATCAGTCAAATGCCTTTCTCCTTGATCTTTCAAATTCTTTAATCATTGGTTCAACCTTTCCATTTTTCATCCCGGAGTACCTCAACAATTTGGTGGTGTTTCTCATCGTCATTCTCAGATATTGAAGACCAAAGAAGAGTTTCTCTTTAATCTTGCTCCATTCTCTTCAAGATTCATGGTGCTAGCTTGTTGCCATCCTCTCATAATTATTTTCGATTGTGAGAATCCTTTTCACCCATCAGGAGATATTCAAGGGTATTTTCAGTTCGATTATCCGGAGCCCATCATTTCAGAAGACTTGTTCATTCTCAGTTTTGAGTTATCATTCTCCAAATCTTACCGGTGCATCATTCAAGTATTCTCTTATCAGCTCTTGATCTCTTCGTTCTCTTGTATGTAAACTCTCTCATGTATTTTCGTTCATTCTCAATTCTTACGGTGGTTCTTCCAAGATTTTGTCTTCCTTCGTTCATCATATCAATTTATTCGTTGTTTCAACCCGACCGGTGGTTCGTTGTAGACCTTTCTCAAGTTGATGCTATATCTATCTTAATCCTCTCTGCGAGAATAAGTAGTATGCCAAATCCGCTGCTTGTCATCAATTTAAATTGGTGAAGGATAATCATAATGTAATTCTTATTCGTGTTTCAACCAAGTGATTAATTCCTTATTCCGGAGGTTCATCAAAATTCTTGATTTCTTTTATTCATCTTTCTTTTCCGGAGTTCCAAGTTTCCACTTTATCTCGTCGCGAGGATCCATCTAAATCATCGCAAGGTTTCACCTTGTGTTTTCAACTTCCCTTTCTTCTCGTTATCCTTTTGTTACCGGATTTCTTCATGGAGGCTCAACATGATGGTTCATCAAGGATTTAATTCCTTCTCGAAATGTTCATCAAGTTTTCTTTTCAGAGGAGCTCATGCATTCTTCATCTTGCAATCCAGAGTGCAATTCTTTCTTTCATATCATTGGAGGTGGTATTATGTCATTCTTCATAATTTGAGTTCATGTCTCATGATTCACATGTTGTTAAGAATGAGGTATTTTAAATCCATAAATCTCGTCATTGGAGTTATCTGGGGTTATATTTCACCTAAAGCTTTCCCTAAGGATTAATGCTATTAATGGTGATAATATATGATCCAAGTTCTTCATTTATCCTTCCGGTGAAATAAGCTTCTCATCTCCTTGTTCATATCAGTCCAATCTATTGTTTTTCCGTGAGTGCAAAGTTGTCACCTCATATTCTTGAGATGTTTTCTATAAGCCCACAACAAGCTTACTCTTTTCGTTGTTGGTTTTCCAACAACTCCATTTGACCCCTCTCCTAAGGATGCTTTCCAAGTTCAATTGTGGTAGGAGTTGTCTTTCTCTTCTCCGTTCTTCTGTTCTCATGATCTACCTTTGATTCTTTCATCCGGAGGCATTGTGATGTTGCTCTCTTCAACCCATCATCTTGTTTGTCAAGATCATGTTCAGTTCCTTCCATTTTCAGTCAAAGTGCTGCCCAAATTATACCATTCTTTTCCATCTCTATCTTGTTTTTAACCGAAGTGTTGTGCCCTTTCCTCAACTTCTTTTCGTCTTATCAAGTCTTGTATCACTTTTCAACCAGAGTGGTGTCCGAATTTGTTCTTCCTTGAAACTCTTCCCTACCGGAGTGCTTTCAACTTTGTTCTACTTTGTTGCATTCTTACTTTCAATTTGTTCAACTTCTCAAGGTTCTTTGGTTTCACTTGTTTGTCAAAGAAGCAACTTAGTTTTACCTCTTCTCCTTCTCTTCTTTTTCTCTCCGGTGCCATTCTAGATCTCAGGACGAGATCCTCTCGTAGTGGTGGAGTGTTGTGACGCCCCGAGACCGATGTGCCAGGTGTCTTCCGGTTATTCGTTGTTATTTCGCTGTCTTTGCTTGCGTGCTGCATCTTGTCATGTCATCATGTGCATTGCATCATCATGTTTTCAAAACCTGCATCCGTCCGGGTTCCCCAGTGCCATCTGTTGTCCGTTCTGAGCCCAGTCACACTTGCACGCGCCCGTGGCATGTCCGAAATATTATTTTATAAGTGGCCAGAAAATGTTCTCGGAATGGGATGAGAGTTGGCGTGCGGTCTTATTTTAGAGTAGGTAGGCCGCCTGCCAAGTTTCATCGCGTTCGGAGTCCGTTTGACGCCCCAACGGATAACTATAGCGGCAATATAGCCGGTCTAACGTCGGACGTTTTCGGTCTCCGGAAACAGTCGTCGGGCCTCCCTCTCTTCTCTTCTCTCAGCTGGAGACCGTCTACACAGCCCACTACCTACCGCCAGGTCCAACCTAACATCTCTCGTCGGCCCGCGGCCCTCCTCGCGCTCGCATCCGAAAGTTGTCCCGGACCCGACCCGAGCAGTCGTCACCGTTTGTGTCCGGATCATCCCCAAACGTCTACAAAACGTCTCTGTTTTCTTATTTGGGCTCCCTAGCCTATTTTTCCCGACTGTCCGATTACGATCGGAGGGACGGATTAGCCCCTACCCAAAAATCCTATTGCTATATATAAACCAACTTGTCTAATCCCTAAAAACTAGGTCGTCTGTTCCAGATCCATCAGACAAACCCCACTCAATCTCGGCAGTCAGATCTCAAATCCTATGGCCCAGAGAGCCTCTCGCAGCCCCGCAGCTCCACCCATCGCCTCCAGCCCCGATCTGGATCGAGGCAACTCCCGTCCGCCCGAGTCATCTCCGCCGGCCACCAGCAGCAGCACCGGAGCCCACCTCGCGCCTCCTCTCTCGTTCCTTCCTTCTTTCTTTTCCCCACTGCCCATGCTCATTTCCCTCTCTCTCTCTCCCGTTTTGATGTGCAGTCGTGCAAGCCGCAGGAGCAGCGCCGCCGCAGCCTTGTTTCTGCAGGAGGCAAGCTCCCTCGCCTGACCTTGGAACGGCCAGGTCCGTCCGGCCTCCGTCTGCCTCGCCGTGCGCCAAGTCCGCCGCCGTCGTCCTGCTTCACGAGGCCCTATGGTCCCTGCCTCCTCCCCGCCAAGTTCGTCGCCGTCGTCCTGTCTCTTCTCGGCGAGCGCCTTGCCTCTGCTTCGAAGACGAGCCAGGCGCGCCCCGAGATGACTCTCTGTATGGACCGCGCCACTGCTTCCTCTCCGTCCTGCTTGTCCGCGACCCCTGCTGCCTTGTCCCGTTCCCGGCCGCCAAATCCCACGCCGCCGCAGCTCGTTTTTCCTGTCGAGAAGAGGAAGAGAACGCCTCTGCTCGCTGCGTTGACTCTCTGCATCGGCCGCGTCCAGCCCCGATCCGCCAGCGTCTCGCCTCGATCTGGAGAGGTCCAACTGCATCCCCCGTCGGGCCGCTCCTACTGGCCTGCTTCCCCGGCCCAAGGCCCGCTGTGAGCAGCTCCCTCAGCCCCTCCTCTCTATTCAGCCCAGCAGTGCACCAGATTCGGCCCAGTGTATTTTTTTTCCAGATCAACGATTTATCTTTTAATCCAGAGCCGTCCAGTTTTACAGAAAAGTCCCTAGGCAACATGCATATAATAACTCCCAATTGGTGCATCGGATTAAAATGAGTTATATATGGAACTTGCTTAGAATTTTGTGTAGATTAATCTTTTGCCACTTTCATCTATGTTTAATATGTTTAAAATGTTGTTTGTTTAAATTTTCTTAAATAACTTGCTAAAATGATTTAATTCACAACTAATTAACCGTAGCTCCAAATTTAATAAACTTTATATGTAAATGGGGTAGAATTTTGCCTAGTTTAACATGGTGGCATCATCTTGCATGTTTAACAACTTTAAAATATGGTTTAGGGCAGATCAGTACCAAACCTAAAATATGCACATGAGGAGTTTCCGGACTTGTTGTTTTGTTGTCCCGGCCTCATTTAAACTTGCCTAGATTAGATAGTTTCATCATGCTTCCCCTCTTACCATGCTTAACAACATTTAATATTGTTGGTTAGATAAACGAGATCGAACTAAATAACTTGTCGTGGTGGTTCGTCAATATGCAACTCGTTGCATATTGAGCTCCACTTAATTTGTAGGGTTGCTTGTGCACTTTGCCATGCCATGCTTCATTAAACCGGACATGCATCATACTTGATTGTGCATCATACCATGTTCGTGTGTTGGTTGTTTACTATGTTGTGTGCTTCTTTCCGGTGTTGCTTCTTCGGGTTGGTTCCGTTAACGTCGCGTTTGTGAGGACCCGTTCGACTTCGTCCGTTTTTCTTCTTCATGGACTCGTTCTTCTTCCTTGCGGGATTTCAGGCAAGATGACCATACCCTCGAAATCACTTCTATCTTTGCTTGCTAGTTGCTCGCTCTTTTGCTATGCCTATGTTGCGATGCCTACCACTTGCTTATCATGCCTCCTATATTGTTGAGCCAAGCCTCTAACCCACCTTGTCCTAGCAAACCGTTGTTTGGCTATGTTACCGCTTTGCTCAGCCCCTCTTATAGCGTTGTTAGTTGCAGGTGAAGATTGGAGCTTGTTCCATGTTGGAACATGGATATTTTGTTGGGATATCACAATATCTATTACTTAATTAATGCATCTATACACTTGGTAAAGGGTGGAAGGCTCGGCCTTATGCCTGGTGTTTTGTTCCACTCTTGCCGCCCTAGTTTCCATCATATTGGTGTTATGTTCCCGGATTTTGCGTTCCTTACGCGGTTGGGTTATAATGGGAACCCCTTGATAGTTCGCCTTGAATAAAACTCCTCCAGCAAGGCCCAACATTGGTTTTACCATTCGCCACCTAGCCTTTTCTTTCCCTTGGGTTCTGTAGACTCAAGGGTCATCTTTATTTAAATCCCCGGGCCAGTGCTCCTCTGAGTGTTGATCCAACCTGTCAGCTGCCGGTGGCCACCAGGGGCAACTCTGGGCTGGCCTACCGGAATCTTGGACAATCCGGTGTGCCCTGAGAAAGAGATATGTGCAGCTCCTATCGGGATTTGTCGGCACATTCGGGTGGCTTTGCTGGTCTTGTTTTACCATTGTCGAAATGTCTTGTAACCGGGATTCCGAGTCTGATCGGGTCTTCCCGCTAGAAGGAATATCCTTCGTTGACCGTGAGAGCTTGTGATGGGCTAAGTTGGGACACCCATGCAGGGATTTGAACTTTCGAAAGTCGTGCCCACGGTTATGGGCAGATGGGAATTTGTTAATGTCCGGTTGTAGAAAACCTGAAGTTGATCTTAATTAAAATACATCAATCGTGTGTGTTACCGTGACGGTCTCTTCTCGGCGGGGTCCGGGAAGTGAACACGGTGTTGGAGTAATGCTTGACGTAGGTTGTTCTAGGATCACTTCTTGATCATAAATTCTCAACCGTGCTTTTGCCTTCTCTTCTGCTCTCATTTGCGTATGTTTAGCCACCATATATGCTAGTCGCTTGCTGCAGCTCCACCTCATACATTTACCTTTACCCATAAGCTTAAATAGTCTTGATCGCCAGGGTGCGAGATTGCTGAGTCCCCGTGACTCATAGATACTTCCAAAACCAGTTTGCAGGTGCCGAGGATATCGTGCAGGCGACGCAACCAAGCTCAAGGAGGAGCTCTATGAAGATCTTGTCCTTTGTGTGGTTTCGTTCTAGTTGATCAGTAGTGGAGCCCAGTTGGGGCCGATAGGGGATCTGTGTAGCATTCGGGGTAGTCTTCTTTTATTTTGGTTCCGTAGTCGGACCTTGATTGTATCTGTTTGATGTAATGCTTTATTCATGTATTTGTGTGAAGTGGCGATTGTAAGCCAACTATGTGTCTCTGTCCCTTATGTATTACATGGGTTGTGTGAAGATTACCTCACTTGCGACATTGCTTTCAATGCGGTTATGCCTCTAAGTCGTGCTTCGACACGTGGGAGATATAGCCGCATCGAGGGCGTTACATGATGTATGTTGGAGGCACTCGTTGTTTCGAGCAAGCCATGGATTGATGCTTGTTGGTGGAGGGGGAGTATAAACTTTACCATTCTGTTTGGGAACCGCCTATAATGTGTTTAGCATGGAAGATATCGCCATCTCTTAGTTGTTACGTTGACAATGAAAGTATACCGCTCAAAATACAAATTATCGCTATTTTAAAACCGAGCTCTGGCACCTCTACAAATCCCTGCTTCCCTCTGTGGAGGGCCTATCCATTTACTTTTATGTTGAGTCATCACCCTCTTATTAAAAAGCACTAGCTGGAGAGCACAGCTGTCATTTGCATTCATCACTATTAATCTATGTTGGGTATGACTATGATTGGATCTCTTTTACCATGAATTACCATGTCTAGTGTAACATCCCAAAATTCTAAATTTTGGAATGTTATAATAAATAGATAGTTTTGATTGATTGTTTGATGGATTGTCTGAAAGTGAGTGAATTCGAAACTTTTGAAAGTTAAATGAGAGGGAATAAAAGGACTTTCCCAAACTTTCATATTTGCTTTTATGATCTCCATGAATTCAGATTCTTTTCAAACACAAAACCCTAGAGAGAAGATGACATGACTTCTTCCATTTAAAATGAAAAGGGTGTTTGAAAAATATCTGAATTCCATTGGGGAAATATTTTCCAATTCAGAAACTTTATGCAACTCAATGATTTTCACGAGAGAAGATAAAATGACTTCTTCAAATTATATGAAATATGAGTTGGGAGTTTCAAAGAATTAAATTCGAAGTTCTTTTTGAATTTATTTTCAATTTGGATTTATTTGAGTTTTATTCAAATTATTTTTCTCCAAAAATAAAATATAGAAATTAGGGTAACATGATTCCCTACATTAGAAAATTGGAGAAAAATTAATTTGAAATCATTTTGGTATTTTTAAAATGATTTTATTGAGTTTTTATTAGACCAGTAGCACTCTTTGAATTATTATAATTTATGTGTATTTTATTGAATTCTAGAAAAATGTTCATGTCGTAGAAAATCTTTTTCTGAAAATTTTGATATATAATATGCCTATATAAAGTTTTATTTTATTTTCGTTTTTCAGTTTATCGCATTCTGTTTTTTTTTAAACTGCGCGCGCCTGAAGCTAACTGTCGCCCATGTGCGCATCAAAGTACGAGCGGGCGCCCTAATTTATTTTCTTTATCCTTTGGGCCAGGCCCAGCCAGTCTTTTTAGTTTTTTTTCTTAGGCCGAATTTTCCAAAAAAAAACTGCACCGCGCACGCTGCGGCCGGCCAAAGGCCTTTAGGCCCATCGGCTCTTTTCTTCTCTGTTTCGTATATTTTCGTCTACTTTTAGTCCTATATTGCCTAGCCTTTGACCCCTAAGCCTCTTTTCCACCAATAAATATAGACCCATAGAGCCTCCAAAAATCATCCAATTCGGGTTAAATCAATATTTTGGTTTGACTAGATTTATTTAAGAAAAATATATTTTTCTCTCCGGCGCGACTTCTCGAAGTTGTCTTCACTTTCCAAAGTTGTCTTTTCTCTGCCTTATAAAGGTATCTTTCTTTATTTATTTTTCTTCTTCTTATCCTTCCGTAGTTTATTATTTTTAGACTAATACGATAAAATAATTAGATTATCAATTAGTCTACGTATTTATACGTTAGACCCTAGCCCGTAGCTATTTTTTTTCTCTCTTCCGTAAAACAGCTTGGCCCTGATTTTTCAAATAGCCATAACTTTTTACTCGTTTGCCCAAATCCAACGAAACCAACGCCCACGTCTTCGTTATGATCTCCTCTATCCAGTAATCCAACCCAAACATGTTTTTGAAAATTTTAAAATTTGAATTAAATCAGATTTGAATTCAAACTTCTTTTGATCATATATTTTTATCCGTAACTCCGTTTGAGTTGATTCTTTTTGCAAATCGAAGCTCTTGACCTAAACATTCTAATAAGGGCAAATTCACATAATTTTGGTACTGTTAGAAATTGTTTTATGTTGCAAAAGTTATTTGCTTGGTTTTGATGTTTCTGAATCGTCTTCTTCGATCTTTCTGATCTTTTGAGTGATTGCTTATGTGTGATTACTATTACCTGCTTACGATAGATTGACTGGAGTGTGACGAGTAGAGCTATCGAGATTTTTGAGTGCGAATCATCTTCATCAACATTGCAGGCAAGTTCACACTTTGATCATACCTTTTTCGACAACCCAGTTTTATTGCATTAGATCAATCCTCACACATTGCATGGTTAGGATCTAATTAAATTGTGGGATGGGAAGTAGATGAGGTAGTACCTATTACCTGTTTAATTATCAAACCTTTGGGAGTTACTTCTACGTTTGCTTATTATGCCATGCTATGCTAGTAGACGTGGATTGGATGAGTGATATCCATGACAGATGTGAGATTATTAATTAATGGTTTATCTAAGGTGGCAACCTAACACACATCTGGGTGGATTGAGGCACCTGGAGTTCCCAGGACTTGCCTGTTTTTATTGGACCGCCACCCAGGCCCAAAGGGATCATGAGATTATTCATACTAGAAACTTCCGTGTGCAGCCACAAGCCATTATGGGCTCTGGCATAGTTGACTAAGTTGTGCGAACTCTTACAGTGGTAGACTAGCAGATGTAGGGGATGTAGGTGGTACGGTCTACCCGATCGTAAGGTGCTAGCACTTCTGAAAGACTATGTCTCGGTCATCCGCTTCTCAAACACCCTGTAGTGCGAGAAACCAAACGGAGGCGGTCGAGTCTTGTGGGGAAAAGTGCGCAAACCTCTACAGAGTGTATAAACTAATCATGATTAGCCGTGTCCCCGGTTATGGACATCTTGAGTATCTAGTTCTTGGATTATCCTGTTGATCTCATCACGTTACTTTAAATGAATATTGTTGGGTTTTAATGATGTTACTTAATTGGGATTGAGAATGCTGTCAACCATTCTCAATGTTTAACAACCACCATGATAGTAATTAAATTTATTCCTTTGCAGTAGGGAAAAATTGGCTTTACGCAAAAACCTTATAACCATAGAGCTTTTCCACCAGCCATATATGCATGTAGTGATAGCCATTGTTCATCATTTTCTCTATGGTGTGAATTTGCCAGTACATTCAATGTACTGACCCGTTTCGGGCTGCAACGTCTCATGTTGCAGGATTATCTTACGACGAGTAAGTGATACGTTAGGGTTACGATTTCTACACTCAACTTTGCCGTTGGTGTGATGGGAATCCACAACCTTGTTGCTTCCGCTATATGGATTGAGGTAATACTATTTACGTTACTTTATACATGTGATTTACCTGTGTTATAAATCCTTCGAGTACTGTGTGTGTCAGCATACCGATCCAGGGATGACACTTAAGCACAGAGACTTGATCCATTCGGGTCGGGTCGCTACAAGATGGTATCAGAGCACATGTTGACTGTAGGACGTGACCCTAGAAACTGGCAAGCCCATAGCAAAGATTTTTCTCTACAACTTTCCCTTTCAAAAGGATCTTTTACCTCTCTTCTCTTCTAAGTTTATTCAAATTTCCCTTTAGTGAAACCATACCCCCTTTCCCTTTTGACCACTCGAAGATTCGACTGATGAGACCACTCCAAGAAGTACAGGATATCAGACAAGTAAGACCATTCGGAATGAAGAGATTTTACCATACATTATGATAATGGAAACTACAACTGTGAAGACTCTGAAGATTAGGAGAATTAGAGGCTCTGAAGAATCCCCAGATTTTTATGACCTAGGAATGCTACCCTTATGGAACTTGGCAGATTATGAAAGTTGTCAATACCCGAGATCAAGGTGTATCGGAGAAAGACTGAAACAAGGAGTATGAGAACTCGAAGTTTTGTCAAAGAAACCCTAAGGCAGGAGATATCAACTATGGAGAGATAGCTCATGGAAATGACAAGAGCAGAAACACGGTTATCCGTGATGTCATCCCCCGCTAATGCTATTGTCACCGTGCTGAGTTAAGGATGCATGTCATCAGAATGGATTTGATGGAAGAAGGTTGATGGAGCACCTATCATATGATGAAGTTTTAGCCCTAGCCGGTGTATCACCAGGATCTGGAGTAGTACATCAAGAAGTTTAAAATGGAGCTCCAGGAAGTCGTATTAGACAAGGAAGTATTTCATGAGGAACTCAGGATCCTGAAGATGAGAGTAGCCAAGCTGGAAGAGCTACAACCTCGAGATATCGGAGAATTGTCAAGAACTAAAGGACAGTATACCATGGTTCATGTGAAGGATGTTGAAACCAGAAGTTTGAAATGCAACTCCGGAATATTAAAGAATGTCACGAGAGATTTCACATCAACAGAGATTGATCTGGCAAAAGAACTTGAGAAAGACAAGCATGATCGGAAGAAGCCATTGGAGGCATGAACAAGGTTTGAAGAATTTGGAGACGTTGAAGATTTATTGACCTTTAGAAGACCAAACCCCTGTTATATACCTACGTTAGATACGACGTTTGTGAGCTGTCATTTGTTTGATGTTTTTCCGACAGCCACAATAAAATCTGTCTTTTCAAAACTTTTGCTTGTATTGTGTGCATCCCTCTTGATCTCTCTTATCTCACCCCCAAACCCATGGACCTAATAGAGGATGAATGAAGATGAGCTTATATTTTCTGGACCGATGAGCCAATTGGACATGGACCAATGGATTCAGAACATGGAGGATCACATGGAGAATAACCCTATAGTTGGAAATGATATGACCCAGCATGCTCTTCTGTGCTTTGAAAGAGGTGCTACTACTTGGTGGAGGATGTACCAAACCATGAATGGATGGCAAGGAGTAACCACTTGGAAAGAATTTAAGTTGACTTTGCCAAAGTCTCAGTTTGTGTCCCAGAAGTTGAAGCCTTATGGAAAGGATATGAAAAAAAAACCTTGTGCATGCAAGATTTGTGGAGAAATCGGACACACCCATAAAGAACACAAGGATGAGTTCCCTAATGGTGAAGGAAGTCACCCAGTTGAAGAATACCCAACTAGGCAGATTACCTGTTTCTTGTGTGAAGGGATTTCCCACTATCCTACTCAGTGTCACATTTACCCCTTGGTACGAAGGACCGTACAACAGAATAAATAAGTAATGAAAGGAGCCCTTATGGAAAGTTTAGAAGAACCTGTGATGAAGGAAGATGTGGAGGACACACCCAAAGAAGAACCAATTAAACCCTGCACCAAGTCATGCTATTCATGTGGAGAAGAAGGACACATCTCCCAAAATTGTTTGAATGGGGATCTAGTAGAATTCTCGATAGAGGAAGTAGAATATGACCCACAGGAAATAGAAGCCCTGATTGGAATGGAAAAGTCCAGGAAGAGAAACCGATTGGATTCCAGGAAGGACCTGAGTCATATCACCTGTTACAGGTGCAAGGAGTCAGGGCACTACCTCAACAATTGCCCAAAAAGGAAACCTCGATACTTGTCAGAAGTAATATGTTTTAGTGGTAATGGAGCAGGGCACTTTGCCAGAGAATGCCCCAAGGAGAAGGAAACTTGTGCTAGATAGTTGAGTTTGCAAAAAAAGTAATGGAGTAGTAGAAGTGAGAACATTTTCTTGAGGTGTTGAGTTGAGACATGTAATGGAAAAGCGAGAGATTGTAATTAATTGAGAATGAATAAAGTAGCAACGTTGGTACTGATATGGATTTTATGAGTTGTTACTCTATGAAGAAGGATTTTGACCATTTTGAGGATAAGAGAAATATGGTCTATGGAAGATTTGTGCATTTTAAGGGTGGTAGTACCTTGTAAGAACCCTTGACCCCTGGGAAAGATAAGGCTACTCCACTGAGTGGATTTCGGACAAAATGAATATGAGTTTTGTCTCGATATGTGCAATACCCCAAGAGTGTGTGGGATGAAGTTGGAGACGTCAGTTGTTTGGACCAAAGGTGATCAAAGGAGTCGGAAGAGAATGTTAAGTTGATTCGAGATAGACTGAAAGTAGCTTAGTCTAGGTAGAAGAGTTAGGCAGACTTAAAAACTCAAGGAGGTAGTCTATGAAATTGGAGACAGAGCATGTCTTCATGTGTTCCCTCTGGGAGGAGTTAAACGAATTGGAGTTAAGGTAAAGTTAGCCCCGAGATTTGTAGGACCATACTGAGTTTTGGAGCGTATGAGAGAAGTGGCCTACAAGTTGGAGTTACCCGAAGGACTGTCAGGAGTTCAGGATGTGTTTCACAGTTCCCAGTTGAAGAAGTGCCATGCAGAGATGGCCAATATTCCCCTGTAAGGACGCTTGACCCCTGGAAAGGATAATGATGCTCCACGGAGTGGACTTCATAGGTACGAGTTTTATCTCGATATGTTGGATACCCCAAGAATATGAAGAGATGAGTTACCATTGGATATAAAGGGGGTATGATGTTGGAAATATGGATCAATGGCAACCCCATGACAAGTCTGAGTACTCACGTCTTGGTTTGGTGTCAATAGAAGGAAGGAAGACAGTACAATTGGATGGATTTAAGAATACTAGGAAGTTGGATGTTGGAATAACGATCAGTTGCCCCGATGATGAGTTCAAGGTTTGCAAGTGATGGGATGTGCCATACCCCACAGGCCCAGGACCTGCCAAGAAGCAAGCACATTCTTGCTGAAGGAAAAACCCTAGAAGTGGATATACCTTTGTCGACAGACGATTTTATAGGAGTTTACGCAAAACCCGAGAGTTGTGAAGGAACGATAGATGTTTGTCTGGCTTGCAGAATCAATGGATTAATCCGAACTTGGTTCGTCGAGAGAGAAATTCTGCAATGCTTGTGAGGATGACCGAGTGTTAGAATGTGAGATTCGCTAAACTGTATACAAGGTAATGATTTGGGTGCGGGATGGATTGATCACCATACCGACTTACTCTTATTGTTCGCCTTGCTATATGGAATGGTAACTGAGTGACTTACCTATAGTAGAGAGACGACGATGAAAACCTTGTTTAAACCTTAGAATGGTATAGGTATTTTTCCCTTGTACAAGGCAGCTTTTGCCAACCGTAGGTTATACGGTGAGGATCAACCCAGACCCATTTCCTGCAGGAGAAACCATAAATCGTTGACCACCATGAGATATCGATAGTCATTTAGTTTTGGCGCCAGACCCGTCAGCTAAGAAGACCCAATCTCGGAATAACCTTACCAAGAGGAAAGGACAGAAGAATTGAGGAAAAGGTTATGCCACTACCGGAAGAGCCAGAGAAGGAATTAAACTGAAGATCTGAGAAGACCGACACTGTCAAGAATAAGGATGGAGTATATGAGTTTTGATAGAACCGTAACCATGCTTCTAAGGGTGGTAGCACCCCAGACCCCGGAGACAATCGATGAATTTTGAGGAGACCCCCAAACCCTAACCTTTTCTTGCTAGCCTCTCCGAATCTCGAGGACGAGATTCCTTTTAAGGGTGGTAGGTTTGTAACATCCCAAAATTCTAAATTTTGGAATGTTATAATAAATAGATAGATTTGATTGATTGTTTGACGGATTGTCTGAAAGTGAGTGAATTCGAAACTTTTGAAAGTTAAATGAGAGGGAATAAAAGGACTTTCCCAAACTTTCATATTTGCTTTTATGATCTCCATGAATTCAGATTCTTTTCAAACACAAAACCCTAGAGAGAAGATGACATGACTTCTTCTATTTAAAATGAAAAGGGTGTTTGAAAAATATCTGAATTCCATTGGGGAAATATTTTCCAATTCAGAAACTTTATGCAACTCAATGATTTTCACGAGAGAAGATAAAATGACTTCTTCAAATTATATGAAATATGAGTTGGGAGTTTCAAAGAATTAAATTCGAAGTTCTTTTTGAATTTATTTTCAATTTGGATTTATTTGAGTTTTATTCAAATTATTTTTCTCCAAAAATAAAATATATAAATTAGGGTAACATGATTCCCTACATTAGAAAATTGGAGAAAAATTAATTTGAAATCATTTTGGTATTTTTAAAATGATTTTATTGAGTTTTTATTAGACCAGTAGCACTCTTTGAATTATTAGAATTTGTATGTATTTTATTTAATGCTAGAAAAATGTTCATGTCGTAGAAAATCTTTTTCTGAAAATTTTGATATATAATATGCCTATATAAAGTTTTATTTTATTTTCGTTTTTCAGTTTATCGCATTCTGTTTTTTTTTAAAAAAACTGCGCGCGCCTGAAGCTAACTGTCGCCCACGTGCGCATCAAAGTACCAGCGGGCGCCCTAATTTTTTTTCGTTATCCTTTGGGCCAGGCCCAGCCAGTCTTTTCAGTTTTTTTTCTTAGGCCGAATTTTCCAAAAAAAAAACTACACCACGCACGCTGCGGCCGGCCGAAGGCCTTTAGGCCCATCGCCTCTTTTCTTCTCTGTTTCGTATATTTTCGTCTACGTTTAGTCCCACATTGCCTAGCCTTTGACCCCTAAGCCTCTTTTCCACCAATAAATATAGACCCATAGAGCCTCCAAAAATTATCCAATTCGGGTTAAATCAATATTTTAGTTTGACTAGATTTATTTAAGAAAAATATATTTTTCTCTCCGGCGCGACTTCTCGAAGTTGTCTCCACTCTCCAAAGTTGTCTTTTCTCTGCCTTATAAAGGTATCTTTCTTTATTTTATTTTTCTTCTTCTTATCCTTCCGTAGTTTATTATTTTTAGACTAATACGATAGAATAATTAGATTATCAATTAGTCTACGTATTTATACGTTAGACCCTAGCCCGTAGCTATTTTTTTTCTCTCTTTCGTAAAACAGCTTGGCCCTGATTTTTCAAATAGCCATAACTTTTTACTCGTTTGCCCAAATCCAACGAAACCAACGCCCACGTCTTTGTTATGATCTCCTCTATCCAGTAATCCAACCCAAACATGTTTTTGAAAATTTTAAAATTTGAATTAAATCAGATTTGAATTCAAACTTCTTTTGATCATATATTTTTATCCGTAACTCCGTTTGAGTTGATTCTTTTTGCAAATCGAAGCTCTTGACCTAAACATTCTAATAAGGTCAAATTCACATAATTTTGGTACTGTTAGAAATTGTTTTATGTTGCAAAAGTTATTTGCTTGGTTTTGATGTTTCTGAATCGTCTTCTTCGATCTTTCTGATCTTTTGAGTGATTGCTTATGTGTGATTACTATTACCTGCTTACGATAGATTGACCGGAGTGTGACGAGTAGAGCTATCGAGATTTTTGAGTGCGAATCATCTTCATCAACATTGCAGGCAAGTTCACACTTTGATCATACCTTTTTCGACAACCCAGTTTTATTGCATTAGATCAATCCTCACACATTGCATGGTTAGGATCTAATTAAATTGTGGGATGGGAAGTAGATGAGGTAGTACCTATTACCTGTTTAATTATCAAACCTTTGGGAGTTACTTCTACGTTTGCTTATTATGCCATGCTATGCTAGTAGACGTGGATTGGGTGAGTGATATCCATGACAGATGTGAGATTATTAATTAATGGTTTATCTAAGGTGGCAACCTAACACACATCTGGGTGAATTGAGGCACCTGGAGTTCCCAGGACTTGCCTGTTTTTATTGGACCGCCACCCAGGCCCAAAGGGATCATGAGATTATTCATACTAGAAACTTCCGTGTGCAGCCACAAGCCATTATGGGCTCTGGCATAGTTGACTAAGTTGTGCGAACTCTTACAGTGGTAGACTAGCAGATGTAGGGGATGTAGGTGGTACGGTCTACCCGATCGTAAGGTGCTAGCACTTCTGAAAGACTATGTCTCGGTCATCCGCTTCTCAAACACCCTGTAGTGCGAGAAACCAAACGGAGGCGGTCGAGTCTTGTGGGGAAAAGTGCGCAAACCTCTACAGAGTGTATAAACTAATCATGATTAGCCGTGTCCCCGGTTATGGACATCTTGAGTATCTAGTTCTTGGATTATCCTGTTGATCTCATCACGTTACTTTAAATGAATATTGTTGGGTTTTAATGATGTTACTTAATTGGGATTGAGAATGCTGTCAACCATTCTCAATGTTTAACAACCACCATGATAGTAATTAAATTTATTCCTTTGCAGTAGGGAAAAATTGGCTTTACGCAAAAACCTTATAACCATAGAGCTTTTCCACCAGCCATATATGCATGTAGTGATAGCCATTGTTCATCATTTTCTCTATGGTGTGAATTTGCCAGTACATTCAATGTACTGACCCGTTTCGGGCTGCAACGTCTCATGTTGCAGGATTATCTTACGACGAGTAAGTGATACGTTAGGGTTACGATTTCTACACTCAACTTTGCCGTTGGTGTGATGGGAATCCACAACCTTGTTGCTTCCGCTATATGGATTGAGGTAATACTATTTACGTTACTTTATACATGTGATTTACCTGTGTTATAAATCCTTCGAGTACTGTGTGTGTCAGCATACCGATCCAGGGATGACACTTAAGCACAGAGACTTGATCCATTCGGGTCGGGTCGCTACATCTAGTCAGTCCTTGATCTTTAAAGGTGCTCTACATTTATGTTTTGCAGTCTCAGAAAGGGCTAGCGAGATACCATCTTGTTATATCATATTATGATTGTTTTGAGAAAGTGTTGTCATCCGAGATTTATTATTATGACTTGCTAGTTGATTATGCTATTGATAGGAGTAATTATGAGACCTGAGAATTATTGCAAATGTGGTTAGTTATGATCTATGCTGAAAACCTGAATGCTGACTTGACATAGTTACAACAACAAGAGCAAACAGAGTTTGTAAAAGTTTTTCTTTCTTTCAGTTTGTCAACTGAATTGCTTGAGGACAAGCAAGGGTTTAAGCTTGGGGGAGTTGATACGTCTCCGTCGTATCTACTTTTCCAAACACTTTTGCCCTTGTTTTGGACTCTAACTTGTATGATTTGAATGGAACTAACCTGGACTGACGCTGTTTTCAGCAGAATTGCCATGGTGTTGTTTTATGTGCAGAAAACAAATATTCTTGGAATGACCAGAAACTCCACGGAACATCTTAGAAAAAATAATAAAAAATCCTCGCCAAAGATGAAGACCAGGGGGCCCACACCCTTCTCATGAGGGTGGGGGCGCCCCCCCCTAGGGCGCGCCCCCTACCTCGTGGGCCCCCTGGATGCCCTCCGACGCCAACTCCAACTCTATATATTTGCTTTCAGAGAGAAGAAATCATCACGTTTTACGATACGGAGCCGCCGCCAAGCCCTAAAACCTCTCGGGAGGGCTGATCTGGAGTCCGTTCGGGGCTCTGGAGAGGGGGATTCGTCGTCGTCGTCATCATCAACCATCCTCCATCACCAATTTCATGATGCTCACCGCTGTGCGTGAGTAATTCCATCGTAGGCTTGCTAGATGGTGATGGGTTGGATGAGATTTATCATGTAATCGAGTTAGTTTTGTTAGGGTTTGATCCCTAGTATCCATTATGTTCTGAGATTGATGTTGCTATGACTTTGCTATGCTTAATGCTTGTCACTAGGGCCCGAGTGTCATGATTTCAGATCTGAACCTATTATGTTTTCATGAATATATGTGAGTTCTTGATCCTATCTTGCAAGTCTATAGTCACCTACTATGTGTTCTGATCCGGCAACCCCGAAGTGACAATAATCGGGACCACTCCCGGTGATGACCTTAGTTTGAGGAGTTCATGTATTCACTATGTGCTAATGCTTTGTTCCGGTTCTCTATTAAAAGGAGGCCTTAATACCCTTAGTTTCCAATAGGACCCCGCTACCACGGGAGGGTAGGACAAAAGATGTCATGCAAGTTCTTTTCCATAAGCACGTATGGCTATATACGGAATACATGCCTACATTACATTGATGAATTGGAGCTAGTCCTGTGTCACCCTATGTTATGACTGTTACATGATGAACCGGATCCGGCATAATTATTCATCACTGATCCGGTGCCTATGAGTTTTCCATATACTGGTTCTCGCTTATTTACTTTCCTGCTGCTACTGTTACAATCACTACAAAATACTAAAAACATTACTTTTGTTGTCTTTACTTTTGTTGCTGCCACCACCACTATCATATTACTTTGCTACTAAATACTTTGCTACAGATACTAAGTTTCCAGGTCTGGTTGAATTGACAACTTAGCTGCTAATACTTGAGAATATTCTTTGGCTCCCCTTGTGTCGAATCAATAAATTTGGGTTGAATACTCTACCCTTGAAAGCTGTTGCGATCCCCTATACTTGTGGGATATCAATTTCCCCCTCCCGGAGGGAAGTTTCCTCGGCAGAATAGCTCCGCCGGAGCCCTAGATTGGTTCCGGCAAGGTTCCGCCTCGTGGCGGCGGAGTTTCATCCCGCGAGCTTGCTTATGATTTTTTCCTCGACGAAAGACTCCATATAGCCAAAGATGGGCATCAAAGGGCCACCAGGGGGGCCATGAGGCAGGGGGCGCGCCCCCCACCATCGTGGACGGTGGGTGGCCCCCCTCCGGTACTATGGGCGCGCCCCCCACCCTCGTGGACGGTGGGTGGCCCCCCTATGGTACTTCTTTTGCCCAATATTTTTTTTATTCTGAAAATAATTCCCGTGGAGTTTCATGACTTTTGGAGATGTGCAGAATAGGTCTCTAATATTTGCTCCTTTTCCAGCCCAGAATTCCAGCTGCCGGCATTCCCCCTCTTCATGTAAAGCTTGTAAAATAAGAGAGAATAGGCATAAGTATTGTGACATAATGTGTAATAACAGCCCATAATGCAATAAATATCGATATAAAAGCATGATGCAAAATGGACGTATCACGGGCGGTAGATGACTTGCCACTTTTTCTTTTCTTGGCCTGGACTCTGCAGTCACATGAATATGCTTAAGTAAACAAAACAATGATTATGAAGAAATGTCAATTGTTAAACTCACTTACCCCTGCTTGATGACAAAGGGTGGGAGTTTTGAAGCAATTCAGTCTCCAAATGATGGTGGCGACTCCTGATAATTTGAATTAGACGGGTTAAGAGCTTGCCTAATACAACCGGCTCGTGGAAGAGATGAAGTTGGATCGTGAGAGACCTCAGTACGTCACTTACAAGCGACGGGCGCGTCGGATAACCCGACGACCAATTCCCTAGAGCCGCTTTGAGTCTGGCGCCTTGATTCATGATGTGATTTATTCAAAAGAAATTTTGGATCAGAATGAGCGTCTGGATAAGAAAATTTTACTTTATGAACGACTTGCCTTATTTTCTTTGGAGACAAGGTTTCTGAGCCGAAAGAAATTGAAATTACCTCAGTGTTGCCAGCTTGACTCGCTTCAGTGTTATCTTGAGAATAAGATGAAGGAAATATGCCCTAGATGCAATAATAAAGTTATTATTTAATTCCACA